>NC_081842.1:205999940-206324940 GCF_963259705.1 Myotis daubentonii | reverse complement strand
GCCACTCATGAGTCTGCCCTCAGCGAGGTGGTGCTGCAAGGTCCAGCGTGGCCTCACATACAACTTTGAGGCCCTGGTAGGAACGAATGAAAGGTTGATCGCCCCCTCTCACTCCGTAAGAGCCCTTTCCTGTCGGTAGTGTAGACTCAGCTGTCTTCCATGGCGGCTGGCTCCTAAGAGGATAAAGCGGAAACGGCAAGACTTCTTGAGGCCTAGGCTGTAATGTGAAAACAGCCCCCTGCCATCAGAGCCTGTCACAAAGCCGTCTTCTCAGATTCACCCCAGGCATCCTCCTCAGGTGCAGGCAGAGGGAAATGTCCCGGGCTCGACCTTCTCCTCAGTCATTAGAGAAAGTCTCATTCCGTGCTCAGCGGTTTAACACATAAAATTCGACTATATATTGCCCAGAATCTCAGGGTGACACCTAGAGCTCATCACCCCGACTCACCTGCTTCACCATTTGCACACATCTCCATGTGCTCTGGGCCAGCCTGTGGTCCAAACTGAGATTTGGACCCCGCCCACCTAGGTGGGAGGCGTGGCTTTGTGCTTAGCGATGGGAGGCATTGTTGGTGGCCATTATTTGGAGGCATTCTCATGGGGTGGGGGTAACAGGAAGCCAGAAACCTCATTCCCCGCCTTCTGTTCCCTCCCACCCGACCCCAGCATCGGCCTCCAGTGTTATCTGCCTCCTCCCGGGGAGAGCAGGTACCCTCCGTTTCACCTTATCCTTTGCCTGGCACAAGGCCTGGTTCATGATAGGCACTAACTAGATGTTTGTGCAATAAAGGAACCTACACATTAATTAAAAACGGCAGCCCGGACTATAGATATTCAAGACCTGGCATGGGGCTTGAGGCCAGAGGAGGAGGCCCTGGGCTGGTAGGATTGAATTTGGAGGAGGGAGCCGGTCACATCATCCCTCTGGACCTCAGTTTTCTCATCAGTACATGGGGGTGGGGGGGCGGGTGTCATGATTTTAGCGACCTCAGAAGGAGCAGCTGTGTTCTTCACCCCACTACAAAAGAGTCTGTAATGGCCCTGGCCGGTTTGGCTCAGTGGATAGCGCGTTAGCCTGCGGACTGAAGGGTTCTATTCCAGTCAAGGGCACATGCCCGGGTTGCGGGCTCGATCCCCAGTAGGGGGCGTGCAGGAGGCAGCCAATCGATGATTCTCTCTCATCATAGATGTTTCTCTCTCTCTCTCTCCCTCTCCCTTCCTCTCTGAAATGAATAAAAATATATATATTTTTAAAAAGAGCCTGTGATGGTGTGACTGGGGTTTGTCCCGCCCATCTTGGCCAGGAGCCACTGTAGGAGCAGGAAAACATCGGGGGAAATTTAAAGAGTCTAATGGCATTGGCCAATTGCTATCATATCTAACTTTGGACCACAGGTTGGTTCAGAGCACGTGGAAATTTGTGCAAATGGTGGAGGGGGCGGGCGGGGGACACTGAGCTCTGAGCATCACCTTCCAAGACATGGTGAAGACTAGGTAGGGGCGATGCAGAGTCCCACTGGATGTGTTAAACCACTGCGCCAGAAATGGGGCTCCTCTTTGCCAGCCCAGTACAGCTAAGGGAGTCACCAGAGTCCTGACTGGCGCTCCCCGACTCCCAAGCTGGCCTGGACTGTGAGCTGGGTGTTGGGGCGGCAATGCCCCTGGGGGAGAGGGGACACATGTCCTGTCTGAAGAGGCAGGTGCCACCCACTCCTGACCAAGTTACCAGGCTGGGATCTGGGCTCAGTCTTGCCGGTTCTTCTGATCTGCAATGTCCTGATATTTATGGAAAAACGATTTTTTAAAATTTATTCAACTTATTCTAAAATTGTCTGGCCACACCAAACCGTGTTTGCCAGCTGGATTGGGCTCACTGGCTGGCAGCGCACAAGCTCGAGTGTCGGTGTGCAGGGGAGAGAGGTAGGCAAGGTGTCGTCTTCATTTTACTGATGGAGAAGTTGCTGCTCAGAGAGCTGAAGTGACTTACCCAAGGTCACAGGGCTGGGAGGCAGTGAAGGTGTGAGAAACGCCTCCCCGCCTTCAACTGGGGAGTCTCTTTTTCTGTGACTTCCCTCCATGGGTTCCATGTCCCACCTTCCAGAACAGTCCAGGAACATAAGCCCCTCTCAGGCATCTGCCACGTTTGCAGGCAGCGAGCCTGTCTTCCTTCCGTTTCTCCTTCGAGGGCAGAGTCGGAAAGCACAGGGCCCTAGAGTAGAACCAGGCCAGGTTGGACCTCTGGCTCTGATGTTTACGCACAGCCTGACCTTGGCCCTTTTAACCCTTTGAGTGCCAACCAATATCCTAGGAACTATGCTAAAATTGCCAAGGCATTTTTGCTGATTTTACAGCAGTTTAGGAAAAAAATTATGAATCGCAAGTAAATGAAGTTACATATTCAAAAACTTAAGGAAACCTTTACTACATGTGTTTTCATCTTTGACATATATTGTTTGCCGATTGTATTATAAAATACTAGTAGGAAAAAAAAACAACTGCAGGAGGAGCGCGATAGCGCGCCCGGCACTTTTGGCGAAAGACAGGAGGAGCGCGATCGTGCTCCCCGGCACTCTAGGGGTTAACTTACCTCTTTGAGCCTCAGTTTCCTCCCCTGTAAAATGGGGTTAGGAAAGGCTTCCTGGAGGAGGCGACCTCTAAGATTGAAGTTAAGGAATAGCGAGGCGAAGAAGCCGGGCAACAGACAGCATCTGCAGAGCCCCAAATAGGGGGCCTGTGAGTGTGCCATGTGTCTGGGGAGCTGCAGAGAGCCCTGTGTGGCTGAGAACAGGGCACGCCAAGCACTGGGGCGGGGTGCAAGCTGCCCGGCCCCAGCAGGGAGAGAGTGTGGGGTCAACATTCCCATTATGGCGACGACATATGTCCGCAGCACCAACTTGTCACTTGGCCTGAGTCCATGGGAAGCCGGAAGGACAAAAAACATCTGAAACGTGTAAGTGGGGAGAAAGCGGCTTAGCGCACAGTGGGATGCGTCCCGCCTGAATGGGGCTTCTCCGCCTCTCACGGGGAGGCAGAGCCTGGGAACAGCCTCGGCCAGAGCCCGTGGGGCCTCTCTGGAACCCACGAAAGGCTGTAGCCCAGGGAGTCTGCTCGCGAGTCAGGGCCCCGGCCTGTGCGTCCTCTTGCCTGTCCCCATCAGTGTCAGCTGTCACTCCCCGCGGCCTCGGATGGCAGCTCCTGCGGCTCGGCTCTCGGGAGAACCGTTGAAAGGGCTCCTGAGCTGCCAAGGGGGCCCCAGTGCTGGGTGTCCCGTCTGGAGCCGGCCCGGAAGCCCCGCCATGCCAGCGAAGCTCAGGACCCCTTCTGATTGGCCCCTTCTGGGGTTGAGAGGTTCCGATGTCCCCTGGGCCTGGGTCCAGGGATATAGCAAAGACAGGAGACACTGGGGGAAGGTCCTGGACTTGGGAGGTAGGCAGACTCTTCAGATCTGACCTCTCCATTGGCTATGCCACCTTGGGTAAATCTCTTCACCCTCCTCAGCCTGGGTTTCTCATCTGGAAAAGGAGGAGGATGTCACCTAAGTTGTTGTTTGGGGAATGAAAAGAGGTCATGTGTGAAAAGCAGGTGTTTACCGACCCTCTCCTACCCTATTTCTCAGCTTTTTCAATGAGAATCTAATAGTAGTAATAACAGTAGCCGCCACCAGCATTTATTGTGGGCTTGCTAGAGACCAGGCACTGCGTTTGGGGGTTATTATTACTCGCTTTCTTTAAATTAAAAAATTAAGGCTTCGAGAAGTGAAATAATGTGCCCGCCGTCACTCGGCCAATAATGATGGAGCCGGAACCCATACTCAGGCAGCCTGACTTCAAAATAGATCCACAAAGAGCTGCTGTCCTTTCTTTTCATTCTTTAAAAAAAAAAACCTTTTTGAACACACAGAAAGTTGCAAGCATAGTAAGATAAACTCCCATGTATCTTCCACCTGGATGCAACTTTGTCGCCACATTTGCTCTCTCTTTGTATGCTGTGTGTGTGTATGTACTTGCATGTATTTTTTGGAACCATTTGCACATAAGTTACGGACTTGGACAAAGAATTGTTTACTGAGATTCATGTATGTCTGAGGTCCACTTTAAACACTATTTTACATCACTCTGCCTGGCACACAGTAGGACTTGAATATTGGCGGCAATTAGGAAAAATAACAGGTATTGGCAGCAATTAGGAAGAAAAACCCACCAAGCACTCCCCCTCCCCCACCCCCCATTACCTCATTCAGTCCTCACTGTGAGTGGCGTCTTCATTTTCAGAAAAGGGAAGAGCGACTCAGAGGTTAAGTCACTTGCAGCAAAATGTGAGCTTGGGATGAACACCTGTGTCTGCTTGACAGCGAAGCGGTCCTACAGAACATCGGGGATCCGTTTCTGTGCCCTCCAGGTTTGCCCCTATGGTAGCCACCAGCGCACAACCCAGCACAGCAGATGGCAGCCTCCCTCCCAGCTGCAGTTGGATGTAGCCCTTTCCCTCTGTAAATCGAGGGGGAATTATAGAGGCTGGTGGACTTGGAAAAACTGGGGACTGGCCCAGGGTCCTGTGTTAACCAAGTGGTTGTGAGGATTCCTAGAATCCACCATGCTACTTCCTGCTGCCCTTGCCTGGGTACCCTTCTCACCTTCTCTCTGTGGCCGATTCTTGCTGCTGCGAATTAAGACAAAACTTGAGCATCTCCTCCTGTTTGAGGCCTGCCCTCATGTTGCACCTTCTGCCTCCGTGTTCTTGGTGGCACCTTGTATTCATTCCTTTTTTATTGCCCAGGTTAGGCCACACTGTGCACTGTGTCAACATGTCTGATTCCCTCCAATCACACTGCATGATCCTCTGCCACATCGATTGGATAGTGATGGTTGCATAGGTGGTTAGCAGCTGATTACCTGGATAATTTGAGTGATTGATAGTTGGAGTGATGAGTGGATAGGTAGGTAGGTATATACATACATGCATACATGCATACGTACATACACACATTCATACATAGAATGGTTTCGTGGAGAGTGCATGGGTTGGATGGCTGGGTGGATGGATGGATGAATAATGGCAGGATGGGTGCATGCGTTAGACACTTGGGTGGATAAATGGATGGAAGAGTGAACAAACAACAAACATCAGAATGCATTTCTCTCCCTCAGATTCCTTTTGCTGTCTGCACTGTGGCCATCTCCTTATCCTCTGGACTTAGAAAGAGTTAGCAAACAGCATACTCCCTAGGAGGGGAGGACCTTTCTGAGCCACTGACTGGCTTTGCCAGAGTTTCCGCACGGGGCGTTCTGGAGGAGTTGGCCCGCAGAATGGATTTCTGTAAAGTAAATCCGATTTTCCATCGACTTGGCTCACACTCCTGGAGATATGTTCCTGCTGTCAGGGGCTGGTGCTCCTGGAGGCTGGTGACAGGTGGGGGAAGAGCTGACACTCCCCTGGGCATCAGCTGCCCTGAGCTTCCACTCACTCAACCTTGAGAGCAGGCTGATGCTGGCCAAACGTGGGAGCTTGGAGCCAAGGGGAACAGATCTGGCATCTGGTCCCAGAAGTCGCAGCTGCCAGTGGGACGCTCTGCTCCTCGGCTGCTGGGATAGCACACTCAGCCCCACCCAGACTTACCTGTTTCCATTCATTTGTCCATACACCCTCCCTTCCTTCCCATGATCCCACTCTCCTTCCATCCATCCACCCACCCGTCCATCCATTCACCTGTCCATCTATTCAGTAATAATTTATGAAAGCCTCCGGGATGCTGGGGACAGAGAGCGGAATTGAACAGGATAGACATTCTGATGTGAAAATGGTATATGCCGGTAGAGCAGTGGTTCTCAACCTTCTGGCCCTTTAAATACAGTTCCTCATGTTGTGACCCAACCATAAAATTATTTTCGTGGCTACTTCGTAACTGTAATGTTGCTACTGTTATGAATCGTCATGTAAATATCTGATATGCAGGATGGTCTCAGGCGACCCCTGTGAAAGGGTCGTTCGACCGCCAAAGGGGTCGCGACCCACAGGTTGAGAACCGCTGCAGTAGAGGGACAGACAAGTTCTCTTTCCTCTTCTCCCTTTCCCATCCGCTCTTCCCCTTCTCCTTTTCTCTTTCTTGTCTTCTTCTTCCGTCATCAACATCACCATGGCAGCCTCCCACCATTGAGTTCCTATTAAGTGTGAGGCACCATGCTAGCTGCTTTTCTAGCATGTTCTCATTTATTCCCCTCGACAATCCTGCATAATAGTTATTAACACTTGTTTTGCAGATTTTAAAAAAGCAGGTTCAGAGATGTTTGGTGATGTGGTGACTACATACTTGTGTGTAAGATGGAATCTGTTGGGTGCAAAAGGCTGGTGGGGAAGGCATATTGGCCAGGTAGGACACACAGTGGATGGGATGAAGGGCATTCTTAGCAGAGGGAACAGCCTGAGCCAAGAGGTGGAGGCTGGAAAGGGGCATTGGGGGATGGAGCAAGAACAGGGGGACGCAGGCTAGAGGTTGAGAGAGGCTGTAGGGGGTTGGCCTTGATTAAGCCAGCTGGCTCTGCCCAGCTGGCTACTCTGGTCATGGGCGGGGGGGGGGGGGGGTCAGGGTGGTGGAAACCATGGCAGAGTGAGCATGTCAGGGGAGGACAGCTGTCTGGACCCCCTTCTACCCTGGCTGAACCCCTCCAGCTCCCAGAAAACTCCTCAGTATCCTGCCCCACCCCGCCCACTTCACCCCTTGGTGTCGGGGAAAGGTTGTGGGGTTGTGAACCTCTGCTGGGGTTCAGCTCCTCCAAAGAGCCTGAACAACACAAGCGGTGCCCCAGGAGTCTCCCCTGGATAGAAAATGCTGGAGCTGGACATGTAGAGAAACAGAGGCCCAGGAAAGGACAGCACCTGCCTGAGGTCACACAAAGCCAGTTGCAGGCCTGAAGCCTGGGGCAAGGTGCATAACCACTAAAACTCTTCCCAGCTCTTCCCGAGGGCCAGTGTGGCTCAGTGGTTGAGCATCCATCCATGAACCAGGAGGTCAGGGTTCAATTCCAGGTTAGGGCACATGCCCAGGTTTCAAACTCAACCACCAATAGGGGGCATGCAAGAGGCAGCTGATCAATGAGTCTAATCATTGATGTTTCTTTCTCCCTTCCTCTCTGAAGTCAATAAAAAAAAAATATATATATATATTTAATATATTTTATTGATTTTTTACAGAGAGGAAGGGAGAGAGATAGAGAGTTAGAAACATCGATCAGCTGCCTCCTGCACATCTCCCACTGGGAATGTGCCCGCAACCAAGGTACATGCCCTTGACCGGAATCGAACCTGGGACCTTTCAGTCCGCAGGCCGACGCTCTATCCACTGAGCCAAACCCGTTTCGGCAATAAAAATATATTTTTTAAAAATAAAGTCAACGGCTATCTTTTCAAGCTGTAGAGACTTGGATGAAGTATTTAACATCTGCCTTTAGTCCTTTTGAGAATGAGGTGGGATAAAAATAAGTAATGGGCTTTATTTTATAATTTACTTTTTTTTGTTAATCCTCACTGGAGGATATTTTTTTCTATTGAGATTATATATATATATATTTTTTTTTTAATTTTTTTTTTCTTTAGAGGGAGTGGAAGGGAAGGGGTGGGGAGAGAAACATCTGTGTGAAAGAGAGACATCGATTGGTTACCTTCTGAATGCGCCCCTACCAGGGTGGGAACAAGCCTGCATCAGGGACTTGCCCTTGACCGGGAATCAAACCTGTGATCCTTTGGTGCACAGACTGAGGCTCTGTCACTAAGCTACACCAGCCAGGGCTAAATAATGGGCATCTTTAAAATGACTTAACCATTCTGAACTTGTTCACGCCTCTGTAAAATGGGAATAATACTGATAAAAATAAGACATCTAGTCAGTGTTTTCCTCACTGTAAGAATGGATGCTTCAAAAGGCAGGCATTTGTCTGTTGTTTACAAGTTTCCAGCATGGTGCCTGGGACATAGTAGTGCTCAGTAATCCATCAATGAATGAATGAAGAGCAGCCATCATTTAAGGGCTTCTTACAAGGTGCCAGGCGCTGCACAAAGCCCTTCACATCCTGCTTAATCCTCAAAACTGCCCTGAGGAATAGATATGATTGTCCCCACTTTCCAGATGGGGAAACTGAGGCTTAGAAAGGTTGCATATGACTTGCCCGTGGTTTTAGGGTTCCTGGGCAATGGAGTGGGGATTAGACCCTGCTCTGGGACTGCTAGTTGCCCTATTCTCCTCATTCCCCTTCCCTGGACCCTCGTTTTCCCATCTGGAAAGCTCCGGAGCTGGCCTCTGACCTTCTCAGGGTCCTTGCGCATGGACTTCCCGCAGCTCTAGGTTGTCCTGTCGATTATGACCAACCGCATTCCGAAGGGAAAAGGCCTGGAGGTTTCTTGACGCTCGCTTCCCTCCTGGGATTGTAACACCTGCACCTCTGTGGCCTCCAGACAGCGCTGCCTGGATCCAGTGCCCGGTGACCATGGGGAGGAGCTTTCTCAGGGCCCTGACGGCGTCTGTGCCAAGGTGCGAGGCTCCAGCTGCACGCGGCGGGCCGGGCTGCGGCTCTGTCTGGAGCACTGTGCGGAGAAACAAACACAGCTGTGTTTATTCCAGAAATTACACATCCTGATAATCTGCTCACTCGGGGTAATGCCTCCCCGTTAGGATCACAGGGGGAGCCACACTGAGTTTCCTGAATTTCAGGGTGGATGTGAATTCTCTGACAACTGTGCTGTTGAGCAGACCTTGGCCAGCGAGTAGACCTCAGCCAGCGGGCACCTCGAGGCCTTTGAGGATGCCGAATTCTTCGAGTGGTGGGTGAGCTCACCTGGGCATGAGATGCTGGGAGGAGAGGACCTTTTGCCTTGAAACCTCCAAATTGGGGGATTCGAGGCTGACACTCCCCAACCCTGGCCACACTTGGGACACAGAGACAGGCACACCTATATTAGGAGAACTTGGCCTGGGGTTGGATTTTAAGTGCAATCATGTTTTTCTAAAACATTTCCATGATTCCTTATTGCTTTTGGAATAAAGACCCACCCTTCCCCTGGCCCCAAGGCCCTGCTTGGTCTGGCTGCAGCCCGTTCTGTGGCTCGTCTCCATCACATACTGACTGGGTCCTGCAGCTCCAGCCACCCTGGCCCTTCAGTCCCTCTTACTTCCTAGGCTTCCTCCCACCACAGGGACTTTGCACAGGCTGGTCCCTCCTCCCTCATCACCCAGTTAACGCTCACCCATTCTCCACTTTTCCAGGGACGCTTTCCCTGAGCTCCTCAGAGCTCCGCAGGCCAATCTTTTGCAGCACTTGTCAGAGTCATCATTTGAAAATAAGTAGTGTTTCCTTGAGTGTCTCTCTGTCTCTCCTCCCAAACTATAAACTCCACAAGAGCAGGGACCGTGATTGAATTGCTCCATCGCTAGATTCCCCGGGCCTAGCATAGTGTCTGGCCCATAGTAGGTGTTGGGTGAGTACGTGTTGGTTGGAAGAATAAATGACGGGATGACTAAACGGTTCTTGGGATAAGCAGAAGGAAGATACGCTTCTGTTTGTTCTTTTGGGTGACAGTTGGCAGAGTGCTGTGACACCCGTCATCCCCCTTTAATTGAGCAGACTGGTATTGAAGTCTGCAGGGGCTTGGCACAGGGCCAGGCCCCCGGGTGGGGGCGGGGGATCTGAAGTGAGTCAGGCATCATGGACCTTGCCTTCGGGAGCTCACGCACTCGCCTCCTGGGATTTTGCTTCTCCTAGATGGACGCGGGAGGATTCTGACAGTTAGGCAGGGAAGTAGCTTGGGGGGGCCGCATAGTGGCTGAGTGTGGATGGATGGACACTAAGATCTCTGGCACTCAGATGGGTGGTGCAGGGGGAGGAGGGGTCCCTGGCCTTTGGGCGTCTGCAGCCCTGGTGCCCTGATAGCCAAGCCTCTTCTCCATGTGACTGTGGACAAGAACAGCGGGCAATGTGGACTGTCCTGCCTTATGGAGCTTTCCTTCTAGTGGGCAAGACTGAAAGTACTACCCAGTGAGCTGGTTAGGTGGTGATGGTGCCAAGAAGCAAACGGGAGAAAGGAGGATGAGGGGCCGGCTGGAGGAGAGCGCTCAGGCCCGGCATCTGAGCAGAGGTCTGAGTGAAGCGAGGGAGAAGGCGCTGGGGGAGGGTGTCCCAAACAGTCAGGGCAAAGGCCCTGGGGCAGGAGTGTGACAGGAGGCCAGTGGGCTGGAGCAGGAGGTGGAGGAGGGGCTGGGGGAGGACCTCAGGGGGAGGGGACCATGGCCAGGGCTTAGCGTCTACCTCGAGTGAGATGGGAGTGGTGGAGGGTTTTGAGGAGGCTGCAGGATCTGTGTTTAGAAAGCGCCACTCTGACTGCTGTGGGGACACGGACGGATGAAGCAGGGGACAGGAAGGAGCCTTTTCAGAGTCCAGGTGAGAGATGCTGGTGGTGGGCCTGGCGTGGTAGCAGGGGGGAGGGGTAGGGAGGGGACGGGTGGTTGGGGGACAGACCTGCTGATAGATGGCCCTGATTTTGCTCCCCAATGTCCTTCTTCATTCGGTTGGAGGGGGAGGGAAGGCAGCACTGTGTGTCTCTTCTCACCCTGACCCTTCACCCCTCCACTCACCCCAGGAGGCTCTGCTGGGGTTTGTGATATAGAAGCATTTATCTTTTTATTTCTAACATAAATCAATAATTTATTAACAACCTGATCTCCTGGCAGCTGCATTGGTGATGCCAGCATGTGCTAGACTGTTCTGGGGGCTGGAGGACAGAGGCGCAGGGAAGAGTCTGGTCCGGGTCCAGGTCCAGCTTGGGCAGGACTTGCCGGGTGACTGAATGCGTTTCTTCCCTCGGTGGGCCCTGGCCCACCTCTCTGTAGAATGAAAGGATGAGACTCGGCACCTTCTGGCCTGGCCCGCAGAACCTCACGGCCAGCATCCTTGGACCTGCGCACATTAAGCGCCTGCTGTGTGCTGGGACACAGCAGGCGCTTAATGTGTGATATGGAGGGGACTAAGCCTTTTTGTAAGAAAACTGGGTTGGGCCCAAGATGATTAAGTAAATCGGGGCTGGGGCCACCGTGCGGGGCAGCTGACCGAGCCGCTCTGCAACCACACCAGCTGGGTTCGAGTCCTGGTGCCAGCTCTTGCTAGGTGAGACACGGGCAAGTTTCCTTATCGGTAAAATGGGGATAGTAATAGGCCCTACCTTATTAGGTTGTGGCACATAGTAATTGCTTAATACATGTCAGCATCATTGTGTAGCAAGCAGAGCACAGAAGCCAGAGCCGGGAACACTCGTCCAGCCTTTGCCCCTGGCCCATGTCCAGTCCTAGGTTTCCCCTTTGGGTGTCAGGTAGAGCCCAGCAGCAGTGGCCCCAGGAGACAGCGCCCTCTAGAGGGAAGGACTGTACTTCAGCACCAGGTAGAGCATTTCCAGGCTGTGTGACCTCAGACTGGGGAGCGGCCTCTCTGAGCCCTAGGGGTGATGAGTTTCCCTGCTTGTGGAGGGGATATAAGAAGCCCTGCCTCCCAGGGTTGCTGTGAGGATGAAATAAGAACCCATTTGGAAAGGGCTCAGAGGGTGGGGCTCAGTGAATTGTGGCTCCCTTCTGCCCAGATGTGTGGGCCAGCCGCCTCCCAGAAGCGGGAGCTAAGAGCCGCGGGGGCCTGGGAAAGGTGAGGGGGGCAGAGAGAAGGTGGTGGGCAGATATCCCGGAGGTGGAAGGTAGGAGGATTCAGGGAGGTCTCGGAAGGGGGTGGGGGGCAGAGGGTGGCTCTCACAGTTCTTTCTAGTTTTTGAGAAAACCTTTCCCCATATTCATATAATTAAGATTATTTTTTAAATGCCGTGTTGAAATGAAACTAGTCCATTTTCGTATGACCTCATTTCATCTGACACCCCCAACACTCTCTCTCACACACACACACACACACACACACACACACACACACACACGGCTAGATGTTAAAGCTGCCTTTTGTGCTTGTGCTAGAAGGTTCTTCTGCACAGCCGGTGAGTATTTAGGGAGCCCTCTTTATTTTCTGACTTGGAATGGAGGCCCTTTGGGGACCTTTAACAAACGCTGACACTATTGCTCCCTGTGTTCACCAGGCGTGTTCACAGCACTGTCTCCGTGGCTCTTCCTGCCGTTGGGGGGCGGTAGGGGGCGGGGGGAGGGGACTCCCTATGATCTACCCCCTGGAGGTAGGGCCACACCATTTTCCTGTTTTTACCAGCAGCATTACATATCCAAACCCAGTGTCTATTGAATACAGATGAAGAATGGGGCCCATAATACAGATGAGGAAACTGAGGCTCAAAGAGGTGAAAGAATTTGCCCAAATGGGTCCCCCCCCCACCCGATTCAAACCCAGGACTCTAAATTCTCTGTGTGTCTCCTCAGCTGCCTGTCTAGTCAGCCCCTTCAGATGGAAGACCTAGAGGACAAAGGGCTTGTGCAAGGTCACATGGTGATGAGTAATGCTGGGATGACAAACGTTATTAGCACGGTGCGGACTTTACAAAGTGGGCTCACATTAGCATATACTGCGGCCTTCCGGGAGTCGTGTTGCCTTGTGGAATCTGTCACTGTGAGGCAGGACTGTTAGCTCTGTTTTCCAGATATGAAGACTGAATCTCTGAGAGGTTCAGGAACTTGCCCAAGGCCACACAGCCAGTCAGCAGCAGAGCTGGGATTTGAACCCGTGATCCACCTCCAAAGCCCATGCTCATAGCTGTTATATCAGGCTGGCTGGAGTTGGTGGGGACGGAGCCAGGAGTTGAATCCAGGACTCTGACTGTCCTCCCAGCTTCCAAAAACACACGCACAGGCAAGAAGCTGCCCTTATCCGTAGCTCCTGATCGGGGAGGTGGAGCTCTGCCGGGGGCCCCACACGGAGACCAGGCCCCGCTGTGGCCTGGCCTGTGGGCAGCTGGCCCTGCTGGCTCTTGAGGATAAAGTGCCCCTCACCCTCACACACACCTTGTACAATTCACCCCCACAGTCTTCGACTGAGCCTTGAAACACCCCTGCGAGACAAGCGGGGCAGGGGTCCCCCGTCTTCAGATGGGGAAACTGAGGCTTGAGAATGTGTGTGCCCCCAAAGAGTGCTACAGGAATGTCAGCTTTCTTTGGCTGTGGTTCTTTTGAGTCATGAGAAGCTGACAAACACGATGACCTCCCCACCTCTCAGCAAAGATAAACACAGGCACACATGCCTTTGTATACAAACTCAGGGAACTCACAAGTTAAACGCTGGGGTTTTCTTGCTCTGCGGTGCCAGGATAATGGTGACAGCGTTGTTTATTTATTTTTTATCTTTAATTTCTTTATTGGTTAAGGTATTACAACTGTGTCCTCATCCCCCCCCAATTAACCTCCAAACCCCCCCCCCCTCCACTCATGCTCTCATCCCCCTGTTGTCCATGTCCATTGGTTTGGCTTATATGCACGCATACAAGTCCTTTGGTTGATCTCTTCCCCTTCTCCCTCCCTCCCCTGCTTTCCCTCTGGGGATTGATAGTCTGATCGCTGTTTCTCTGTCTTTGGGTCTGTCCCTGTTCATCAGTCTATGTTGTTCTCTGTATTCCACAAATGAGTGAGATCGTGTTTTATTGAGCGCCTATTTTGTGGCAGGCAGGGCGTTTGTTGCTTCACGTATGTTATTTCGTTTAATCCTCACAGCAGTGCTGCAAGGTGGAGACACCGAGGCTCAGGGAGGCAAACGCCCACTGAGCTTGCAGAGCAGGGATTTGAACCAGCTCTGCCGACTCTGAAGGTTGTGCTCTTTGGCCCTGTCCGGGGAGGGGCACGGTGTTGCGGCATCCTGCAGAGGCTGTCCGGAAGAACCAGGGCCCCGAGGAAGCTCAAGGTCGTTGTTAGCCTCTGCGTTTGGGAGGGGAGAGTGTGCTGACTTCCCCTCGGCCTGAGCAGGGAGAGTGCCCGAGGACAGGCTCGTCTAGCTCCCGGGGAAGCCCCCGTGCGATGGCTCTTCTTCCGCTTCCTAGGAGTCTGATCGGAGGGCCCCTCTCTCCGAGGAATTTGCTTAGAAAGTTCTGTATGACTGGAAAATCTGCAATTTAAGCCGCACTGTTTGGCTTAAATTATGGGAGTTTCCCTTCCCCAAAATTGCCTCCCACCCTGGACAGCCTCCTCATTCTTATGGGACACTCAGAGCTCTTTGGAAATTCATCTGCACGTGGGGCTGGGGCGGGGGAGAGGGGGTGATAGTTGCGGAGCTGGGCTTTGGTCTGGGAGCATCAATGGCGCCTGCAGGCCCCCGTCTGGTTCCCATGGGCCCCAGGAGGAGGCCTCTTCAGCTTCAGCACAAGGCCCAGAGCCGGCTCCTGCCTGTTCGCCCCTCATTAGTAGCCTCGGGAGTCTCGTGTGGTGGTCAAGAGGGTGGGCTCTGAAGTCTGATGGGCCTGAGTTCAAATCCTGCCTCAGCCACTTACGTGCTCTGTGGCCTTAGATAGGCTGCTTTCCCTCCCTGAGCTTCAGTTCTCCATCAGCCAGATGACAGTGATCTTATAAAACAGAGGCGCACAGCCCCTTCCCTGGCACAGAGGAGGTGTGCAATGAAGATAATAGTAGTTAGTCGTCGTTATTGTTGCCACAAGTGGGGGATGGAAGGGGACACAGCGCCCAGCCTCTAAAAGGGTGCAGATGGGTTGTCTGCAGGAGGCTGGTCAGGGGCAGGCCTCCCTTTCCTCCTGGGCACGACTGAACTGGGAGGGGGATTGGGTGAGGAGGGAGCTGGCAGGTCTGGGGGAAGGTTGGGGACAAGGAGGCCCCTCTTGCTTGGTTGCTACTGGGAATGAGGGCGGGGGGCTGGGCCCAGGGGCACAAAAGCCTCCACCCTTCAACTTTTCCTCCCAAATGGTTCTGGAGGCTGGACAAAGAGTTCCTCGGGCCCCCTTCCCAGTGCCTGACCAGGGCCTTCGCTGAGCTGCCTCCCCACCTGCAAACCCTCCTTGGTCGCCATGCTGGCCGGAGCATGGTCCTCAGGGGGTGGGGAGGGGTCTGGGAGCATCAATGGGGCCCGCAGGCCGCAGTCTGGTTCCCATCGGCCCCAGGAGGAGGCCCCTCACAGCTTCAGCCAAGGCCCTTTGAGGGTGGGGCAGCCCGACGCGTCTGTGCGGCTGACACGGTGGCAGGGTCACCGCGGATAAAGGCGCTGCCCGGACCCCGGGCCCAGCCTGGAATGGGGCTTTCTTGTCAGAGAGGAGCTTTTCTTCCCAGTGCACTGTGGGGTGGCAGCAGGGGGTCACCCGGTCTTGGAGGATAATGGAACTTCGCTGATGGAGACGCGGGAATGAGCCTGCCCCCCTCTTCGGAGCTGGGGGGAGCGGGGGCTGAGGGCCGCTGACTGGCTCAGAGATGTCTGCTGCCACCTTGGCAATGGCTCCCGGAGTGGATTCTGAAGGGGAAGCACAACCAAGAACTTGGGGCTCCCCCCAGAGGCCTCTGGGAATCTGTGAGCGCAGCCCGTGGCCTGACTAGGAATCTTGGGCCGTGACGCAGTGCCTCATTGATGTTTCTTTCTTTCTTTTCTTTTTTATTTTTAGTTTTATTGATGTCAGAGAGGAAGGGAGAGGGAGAGAGATAGAAACATCAATGATGAGAGAGAATCATGGATCAGCTGCCTCCTACATAACCCCCACTGGGGACTGAGCCTGCAACCTGGGCATGTGCTCCGACCGGGAATCGAACCGTGACCTCCTGGTTCATGGGTCAGTGCTCAACCACTGAGCTATGCCGACCGGGCTCATCATTGATGCTTCTATCTCTCTCTCGCCGTCCCTTCCTCTCTGAAATCAATAAAAATATATTTTAAAAAACCACAAAACTGCAGCTCAGACCATACTTCTCCCCTGCTCAGACCTTGGGCTCCTTGTTCTCTAAAAAGTCAAAGTCAAACCCCTTCTCTTAGTTTATTAACCCAGCTGTCTGGTGACCGGCCCCTGCCGGCCGCCCTGCCCGTCCATGTCATTCTCATCCTTCAGGTCTAGGTTTCATAGCTATGTCACAAATTCCTATTCCCCCTGACCTTCGCTTTGTCCAGGCCCTCGCTGCTGGCTGGAATGCTTGATTGCCCTTCTCTCACTTCTCTATCTAGTTAACTCCTGGTCATCCTTCAAGGCCCAATTCAGATGTTCCCTCAGTATATCCTGCTCTATGCCCACCCCCAGCCCTTTGTCCACAACTCTTTTGTAGATGATCTTATAACACTAAGGCAGCGGTTCTCAACCTGTGGGTCGCGACCCCTTTGGGGGTCGAACGACCCTTTCACAGGGGTCGCCTAAGACCACCGGAAAACACATATATAATTACATATTGTTTTTGTGATTAATCACTATGCTTTAATTGTGTTCAGTTTGTAACAATGAAATTGGGGGTCCCACAGCATGAGGAACTGTATTAAAGGGTCTCAGCATTAGGAAGGTTGAGAACCACTGAACTAAGGTATGGCTGGTTTTGTGCACATTGGCCTCCCCCACTAGACAAAATATAGAGACTTTCTTACCTTTGTCACCACCAGTGCCTAGCACAGGGTCTGTTACCAGCATGCTGTCAAACCAATGCTTTATGAATGAAGGAAGGAATGAATGAAGGAATACATTGTCTGCCCTTAAAAATAACTTCCTCTTCAAGCCTAGAAGCTTTTACTGCTCAGCGAGACGCCCCCACAAAGACCTTGAAAGTAGGAGGAAGTGATGATAACGGGAAGGCTCTCTGGTGCTTTGAAAACTAGGTAGACCCTAGAATTAGAGTTTGGACCAGAACAAGGTGGCTCTTTTATCAGCTGGCCTTGAAGAGGTCTTTGAGTCAGGACCTAAGGAAACCATTTATAGCGGGGGGGAAAAAAACAACAACACCAACTCATCTCAGAGCTGAGAAATCCCCACTTTGGGACCGGAAGGATTCTCGGGGACTCGGCCTGGCCCCGCCCCCGCTTGGGGAATGCTTTACAGAGAAGCACAGATGGCTTTATTCACTTGGGAGTCTGGTCTTAGCTTCCCTTCCTCTCTTCCTTTATCATTTTCTTGTTCCTAAATATGCCTCTCTCTTCGTGTCTGTGTTGATCTTTTCAAAGGCAGGAAACCTCAAAGGTTCTTGGTCCCAAGCCCTTGAGCATCGGTTGTAAATAATAAAGATAGTTCCCGCCTCTGAGCATGCCCAGATGCCAGGTGCCGTGTCCAGCTCTGTTGGTTTCTTATCCCATTGCATCTTCATAACAACTCCTGTGGTAGGTGCTACCATTATCCCCATTTGGCAGATGAGAAAACCAAGGCTCACAGGAGCAAAGTCATTTCCCTGAAGTCACCCAACTAGTAAGTGACAGAGTCAGGATTCAAATCGACGTGAGTTCCTTGTACTTTCCACACCCATCTTTTGGTTCATTCATATCTTCCATCGCCATTTACTGAGCGCATATAGCATTACTGGTCATTTTGATCATTTATTCATTCTTTGCATTTAGTAAATGTCTGCTGAGGACCTACTATGTGCCAGGGCTCTGTTGTAGAGGTTTCCAGGGGAGATGAGATGTGAGAGGGGCCTTGAGGTTGGCAGGGAGGAATAGAGGTGCTCCTGAGCCAAGATGGAGGAACCCCCAAGGAGCAAGTGCCCCCACCTTCATTAAAAGGTCAGGCGTTAGGGCCCTGCAGCCTGGCAGGCTGTGGATGGCACCACTGGGGGCATCAGCAGTGAGCCGCACACTCAGGAGTCTGGGTGGGCATACTGAGGCATGCTCAGGGTTTAGGCGTCAAACCCCTATAGCCTCTCTTAGTCCTTGCACTTTTTTTCTTTTCACCACATCACCCCCTGCCTGAGCCTCATTTCTGAGCTAGGCTAACCACACTTAGCTCACCTGGCTGTTCCAAGGCCTCAAGGAGCTCGTCTGTGCGGAGGGCCTGGTGTAGAGACCAGCCCGAACCCAGCCTGGGCATTTCTGGCATCACATGGAGGTGACCCCTGGGGAGTCAGAGCTGGGAGGAACTGGTCCGAGCCTGAGCCCACAGGGCCCCGCAGCCCCTGAGCTGGGAGTGGAAGGCAGGCTCCCCTCCCCCAGGCACCCAGTCTGGCCCGGAATCAGACTCGGATTTGATGAGTGATTCATAACCTGACGCTGCAGAAAGTTGTGCTGGGCTGCAGAAGGGCTGCCCAGGGTTTGTGGTTTTGAAGGCAGAGAAGAATTCCCTCATCGGCTCAGGGTAGGATAACTTACTTGTTGAGAGAGACATTTTCACAAAATAAATCCTTAGAGAAACCGGGCGCTGAGGCAGGGAGGCCTGGGGAGGGATTATCTAAATAAACCCCTTTTTTGAAGCTTCAGGCCCAAACGATTTGCCTGAGCCTTTTGCTGCTTCCTTGTGCTCAGCTTGAGGTCCCCCGCGACCCCGAGATCGTATCAGTGGTACCAGGGCAGCCGGGCCCTTTCCATCTGGGTGATGCCCCATCACCTGGCCTCACTGAATTCTCTTCAGCAACAGGCGTTGGGGTGGTTTTCTTCTTTGGGGAGCAGGCATCATGATTAGCCTCATATGCTTTTTTAAAAAAACGAGGTTGGTGTCCATATTTTGGTCAGGACAGTTCCTCCTCTTGTGGGATTGTCCTGCCCATCGCAAGGTGTTTAATGCCACGCACTAGCCTGCGAAATGCCAGGAGTACCTCCCCTGCTCACGTCGCCCTGACAGTCCTCCACAGGTCGCACCGTGGCCCTGGGGGCCTGCAGTCCAGCAGGTCGCAGGGCACTGCGTTGGCATCAGCATTGAGCAAGCATGGTCGTCAGCCCAGGTTGTTGTCCTACTGACCCCAACTGCCTCCCGGCTTTTCTAAATGCCAGTGGTGGGGGCAGGGGGCACTGTGCCTAGTTGAGACCCTCTGATGTCACCACAGCCTTGTGTCCTGCCACCCTCAGCGTCTTGCCATTCCTTGCACTCACCCTGCCCTTTCATACCGCCCTGCCTTTGCTCCTGCTGTTCCCTTGGCCCTGAATGCCCTTCCCCACACCTGCGTTTTCTTCTCGAGCCCAGCCCCACCCTCTTTAGCCCAAGAAGCCCTCCAGTTAGAGCACACGGCGGCGTTGTGCTGGCGCCCCCACGCCTCCTGCTCTGTGGCCTGGACTCGGTCCTGCAGCTCTCTGAGCCTCTGTTTCCGCATCGCATCGGTAAGACGGGGAGCAGAAGAGAAACTCCCCCGCAGGTTGTGGGCCTTATGTGTAAATCTCTTAACCTGGTGCCCGTGGCGTCAGTACCCTGTGAGTGTGAGCTGCCCCTGCCTGGCCAAGCCTTCTCTTGTTGGAGACGGGGATTGGCACCCCAGCTGGTCCACACTGCTCCTCACCATCCACCTCTGCTACCCATGCCCGGGGCCTCTCCTGCAGGGGTGGAAGGGGCAGTCCCTCCCACAGTGGGCTCCTCCTAGCCAGCAACAATGGCCTGGCTGTGTTGGCCAGGTGGGTGCCAAATGGCTCAGTGGGTTCGAGCTAAAGGTGGGCAGTGGGGGTGGCGATGGCTTTGGAGACCCGCCCCTCCCCCACCCTCGATTGCCTCCTGAGGCTCTCCCTCCAGCAGCAGCCCTGGGAGACATCGCCTTTCTCACCCTGGGGCTGCTGGGACTTGTCTCCCTAAACTGACACCTCGAGAGTCCGTGCCCTCCACTTTATCCTCCTTCTAAGTAAAACTTCTTAAGGCCGCGTTCCTGGAGCCGTCTGTTTTCCCTCCCCTGCTGACACCTGGCCGCTCTCCCCCCAGCCCACCGCCCCCAGTCTCCCTCTTATCTAAATCCCAAGGCGTCTTGTCTCTCCCAGGGAGATAAGGGGATTCCCTGTCCAGATGCGTAGTTACACATTAGGCGCCCCTTGCCTGACACTTAGGATAACTCCCCGCACATAGTAGGCACTTAAATACCTGATGAGTGAGTGAGTGGACTGTGGCCCCTCTGTGCCTCCTGTTTGGAGATACGGAGCGAAAAGCCTCAGGAAAGGCAGGAGGCGTTGGCTCCGGCAGCCTGGTTTTCTTCCCAGCAAGAAGCCTCCATCGGTTTCTCAAGGAAACTCCATCTGTTTCTCACGTTGGCTCTGGCTCAGTGTAATAATAGTCACACAAAAAACAACGAGAACAGTCAACCTGCATGAGAGCGTAAAACGGGCCGCGCCTTCCGTGCCACCTCTGCAGTGGGCTCTGGTTTAGAGCTGAGAAAGCTGAAGCTCCGTGAGGATAAGGCACCCCCAGCGGGAAGTGGCAGAGTTGGGATTTGAACCTGGTATAGGCCTCCAAGGCCATGCACGTCCTCACCACACCACCCCATACCTCCGCACCATTTTATTTCCCTCGCACACTTGTCCTATTACAGGTGGAAAGCCAAGGCTGAGAGAAGGGCTTGCCCCAAGCCCCGGGGTGAGTAGTGGGAGGATTTGTCTCCCACAGTAGCTCTGGAGTGGACCCGAGGGCCACCACCTGCCCGTGATCACAGACATTCAGTTAACCTGTCCTCCTGACACTCAGTGGCAACCGTTCAGAGCCTGGGCTTTGGAGAACCCACATCCTGGCGAATGGATCTTGGCGTTGAGATAAGACACACCAGGGCCAGCCCCAGCCCCCTGCTCGTGGGGCTCGTGTACATCACCCACCAGGTCCATGTGAGCCGGGGACTCAAATGCCCTTGAAAACTTGGCTCAGTGTGTGGTCAAGCCACAGGGTCCTAACAGCAAGACTGCCCGGCGGATATAGGAGGATGCCCAGAACAAGACAGGCGGAGACAGACAGCACTTCCTTCGTGTGCCGTAGGCATGGGATTATCCAGGAGTAATGGAGGGAAGGTCAGTGGACAGGGTTGGGGGGGAAGCTGGGAGCCGAAGCTCCATACAATGTCCCCAGCTCCTCGGCCTCACCCACATCAGAGGAGAACAGGACCCATCAGCTCTATCCCGTGTGCTTTGATGTTGCCTTTCTGTGCAGAGAAGTTCCACCCCCAGATTTGCCGAGGGTTCCTGTTCCTTTTGCATTTGGACATTAGCTACACTCACTTGGCCATTCAGTTGCCAACAAGCCTTTATTGAGCAGGCTCTGTGCTAGGCATCGGACTCTTGAGGGTACACTGGCTACTAATCGTCACATAAACCCAGGGCTCAACAGTGCCCAGGCCATCTCCAGTGTCCTGATAGGCTACTGACCTCCAATACCAGGAGGCACCCTTTCCATATACCTGTGAGACCCAGACCAACACCCTTCTCTCTGAGCCTCAGTTTCCCCCTCTGTATAATGGGATAGTGATTACAGATTCATAATGCATTTGGGAGGATGGAAGGAGATGAAGAAAAGCTCTGAGTATAGTGCCTGGCACATAGTAGGCCTCTTTCTATACTACCATAGATGGTAACTCCATCTGCTCCTGCACTGGAACCCCCATGCTCTGAGTCGGGAAGCCTGACCTGGTGTCCAGATCAGCCATTAATGGAGCCACATTGATCCGAGCCCCAAATGGCACATAGGAGGTCTGACAAAGGGTTTATCATTGATTTGTGAATTTGTTTCTAATGGAAATCACCCAATAGTATTAAAAAGATTCAAATCACATTTTATTATTAACACAATAAATCACTTTGATCCAAAATTATAAAATCACTCCACATCATAATTTTCCTAAGAAACAGATTGGGGCGATGATGCGAATAAAATCAATCACATAACCCCTTTGGAAAACAGTTTTGCCGTTTCTAATAAAGCTAAACGTATGTCTACCGCATGGCCCAGCAGTTCCACTCCCCGGTTGGCGTGCACTTAAATGCAAGGAGTGCACATGTTCTCCAAGGCAGATACTAGACTAGAATAGAACGTTCACAGAAGCTCTACTCCTCATAACCCCAAACTGGGGAAGACCCAAATGCCTATAGATAAAGTAAGTAAACTGTGGATTTCCACAGTGGAATATCACTCAGCAATAAAAAAGAATAAACTTCTGATAGCAAAGCATCATGGGTAAATCTCAAAATCATTATGCTGAGTGCTAGACGCCAGGCACCAAAGATCACGGAATGATTCCATTCCTAGGAACTTCAGAAGCTGGCAAAACTAACCCATGGTGATGGAAGTCAGGGTGGTGAGTGCAGGTGGAGGAAGGGGTGATATAGAAGGGCAGGAGGCACTTTCTGGGTGGTAGTTCCGTGGGGGTATATTTTTGGGAAATTCATTGAGCTGAACCCTAAAGATCTGAGCCCTTCCTGTATATACATTATACCCGTTAAAAATAAAGAACTCAGCTGGGCCAGTGTGGTTCAGTGGTTGAGCGTCGACCTATGGACCAGGAGGTCACGGTTCGATTCCCGGTCAGGGCACATGCCCCGGTTATGGGCTCGATCCCCAGTAGGGGGCATGCAGGAGGCAGCTGATTAATGATTCTCTCTCATCATTGATGTTTTCATCTCTCTCTTCCTCTCCCTCCCTCTCTCTGTCTCCTTTTTAATGTGTGATTTTGGGCCAGTGACTTCACCTCTCTGAGTCTGTTTCTTTCATCTGTATAAGAGGGTGGCAAACCCGGCATCATGGGGTTGGGAGAATTTAATGAGATAATGAAAGTCGGTGCAGGAGCCTGATGCTGTGGGTGCTTGGCTGGGGGGGCCTGTGTTGATGTTGTCCAGCAGGGCCCAGGCTGGGCCTCGGGCAGATCAGCAGCACGGGAGGCGTCTGTCATGGTTGTGACTGGGGTGTCTAGCTGGTGCTCATCTGGTTTCCGTGACAATCTCCGGCTTATTTCTCAAAGCATGTCCCCATGTCATTCCACATCCCACAATCAGCCGGCAAAGTGGGGAAATAGCAGGGTAAGTTTAACTTCTCTCTTTTGCCACCAAGACCTGGTGAGAAAGACCCCTGACCACATAGTGATCCCCTCTGCTCTGATCAATAAAGACTGAGTGTCTGCTGTGGCCAGGCCTGGGCCGGGGTGTGGCAGTGGGAAGACCACGCTAGATGCCGGCCCTCGGGGAACTTAGAGCCTGGTGGCAGGACACACTGTCATCAAAGCACATCTCAGACATGGGGCAAACACATCTTAGACAACTGCTTCAGAAGTGGTCAGGGAGAATCAGGTCTGGAAGGGAGGCCGGGGAAGGCTTCCTGGAGGAAGTGACACTCATAGGCAGTGGGAAAGGTGAGTTGGGAGTTGACCTGGCTCAGTGGGAAGGGAGTGCGCAGCAACGAGGGGGAACAGTTTGGGGAAAGACCCAGCAAGAGTGTGGGTTCCTGGAGGCTGAAAGGGCCTAGAGTGGCTGGAACTGAAGCTGGGAGAGGATGGGATGAGGCTGAGAGGCCTGTGGGCTTCTGGATGAGCTCTGCCCTGTGTGCCCTCATCCTGGGAGCAGGGAGAGATGCGATGCTGAAATTGGCCTTTTGTGAAGAATAACAAAGCCTCCTGATGGACCATGTGGGCCAGGCCAGGCCCTGGGGCCACCCTCCTCTTCCTGACCACGCCCTGCAAAGGGCTCTCATGGAAGAGTCAGGCCAGGAAGGTGTTAAGCGTTTTCTTCGTGACCTTCCAGCAAAGGAGTGGAGGAGGCGCTGGGATCCAAACCCAGCTCTGTCCGGGGCCACGTCCACACATGTCTGCCGCTCCACACGCCCCACAGCGCCCTTCTGATCTATGACAGCCTCAGGGTAAAGCCTTCCCCTTCTCAGCATTGCTTTCCTCATTTCTGGAAAGGGGTAAGGACCGGCCCCGCCTCCCTCCTCGAGAGCCTTGCTGCGAAGGATGAAGTGACAGCCGGTCAGAGGAGCAAGCCCCTCAGTCCAAGCCTCTGAGTTTACAGAAGGGAAACTGAGGCCTAGCAAGGAGGATTGGCTGGCCCCAGATCACCCAGCCAGGTAGAGGCAGGGCTCGGATTGAAACTCACCAGCTGCTTCGTACCAGAAACAGGTAGAGCCGTGGACGGGGCAGAGCTAACTGCCTTAGCTCCGACCTTGCTCACTGAGCCGGAGCCCCCGCGAGGCAGGCACTCGTGTCTGTCCATCGTGGGTAGAGCGGCTGTGGACCACAGAGAGGCCCAGGCCAGGTTAGCTGTATTGATAACAGCTAAAAATTGTTAAGTGCTTTCTATGAGCCAGGCTGTGAATTAATTATATCATGTAGGCCTTGACATTGTATCCCCGGCAATGAAGTGACCTGCCTGAGGTCAGACTCCCAGAAGGCCCGTGAGCTCTGCACCAACCAGGCTGTGCTGGGGGCTCTTTGTGGGCTGGTAGGGCAAAGCGAGCTCCTCCAAACCCCACCTGCAGGGGCCAGGCGCAGGGCTCTGAGATGACTCACCCACCCAGAGGCGCAAAGCAAACACCTTGGCATTGCCAGACCCCCAGTCATCGGGGACCTTTGTCAGCAGGGGCGGCCTGTGGGAGAGCCGTCCGGATTCCACTGCCACTCAGGTGTGACCTGTCTCATCACCTGGGTTGAACTTTGCGCCCTTTTGTTGGGCCATGAGCTCTAGAACCTTTGTGCTGTGGAGCTGAGCTAGTCTGCTGGAGGGGAAGGGCAGTGATGTTGGCAGGCCCCACTCCGCCACTGACACGCTGTGTACCTTTGGGCAAGTCACTTCACCTCTCTGTGCCTCTGTTACATCGTTCCCCAAATGAAGATAATAACACCCGCCCGGTAGAGTTTTGCAAATCCAGTGACAAAGCACAGGTAAAGGGGCTGGCAGAATAGCACAGTGGCTAAGTGTTAAGGCAGCTTGCGAGCCACATTTCCCAGTTAAAATCTCACTAGCCACGTGATCAAGTTACTTATTCTCTCTTGCCTCAGTTTTGCCATCTGTAAAAGGGGAAAGAGAAATCTGCTCTATTTCACTGGGTTACTGTGAACATCCAACATGTTTTTACATATGAAGCTCTTAATGCCTGGCACAGGGTCAGCACTCAGTAAGTTTTGACTGTTGTTCTTATTTCCATTTATCTTCCCCTCTCAACCTGCTTCCATTCTCACTTTGGCTACTAGGAAGCTCAGAGTGAACATTGTTTTCGATTACAGCCATTACCGAATCCCAGATTCACAGAATAATTCTCTTTTTCTTATTCCTAAGGGCTTTCTGGATGTTCCTAAAATGTAAATGTAATTTAAATATCAGACATCAACTTCTCTCCAATTCTTTCTGGGAATAGCAGAGTACATAGTGTTTTATGAAACACGACAGGGTAGGCTACGCATGTCACGGAGCCTATGTCGAAGCGCTCCTGGCCACCGGGGGCTGTCCTGTTCCTTTGTATTTGTGACTTTGGGTCCCAGCACATATTGGTGCCCTAGAGAAAGGAACAGAGGGCATGGACTGGGATGTGCATGTGCTGTGGAGTCCTCTCCTCTCACACTGCCCAGCCCAGGGCTGGCCCATCACAGACATCCAGCGGAGACCTGGGAGTGAGCCGAGCGGTTAGTTCAGACCAAGGTGTTCAATTCCACGGTGATGACAGAGAGGTGGTGGTTGTCTGATGTCACAGATCTCAGCATGACATCAGCTCCCACCAAGGAAAGTTGTCCCTCCCTGTGCCTCATGGAGGGAAGAGAAATAGAAGCTGAGGGTATGAGGCCCGGGACGGAGAGGGGAAGGGTACTGCTCCCCCTCATACCCCCAGCCCGGGTAGCTCAGGTTCACCTGAGCCATTCATTCATTCATTCATTCATCCATCCATCTAACAAACTCAGCTGGGCTTCCATTGAGTTCCATCCCTACCCCAGAAGCCGAGGGTGCTGAGATGAGTGGGACACTCAGAAAGACAGACAGACAGACAGAAGGATGGGTCTGAGGAGAGAATGCATGAAGTGCTACAATCATTGTCATCAAGACACGGTAGGACAGAGGGCTTTTTTCTCAAATTGAATTTATTTATAACAATCGTTGTGTACTGGGGACTAGCTATGTGCCCAGAGCTGTGCTAAGCCCTTAACATAACAGGCGCAGAGAGGTGGAGTGACTTGCCCGAAGGTGTTATTGTGTTGACACCCCAGCCACCCTCTGAGGTGGGGAGTTTTATCCTGCACTGGCAGACGAGGAAATGGAACAGAGCAAGGATGTGACTTGCCCAAGGCAGGTCAGAAATGGGACTTAACGTCCACCCCCCTATGAGAGGAATGGAGTGGGATAATTTAGTTTGTTTGTTATTGGAGACAGGAAGGCAGAGGGAGAGGGAGAGAAACGTTGATGTGAGAGCAAAACATCAATCCGCTGCCTCCTGCACGCCCCCCACCGAAGGTCAAGCCTGCAACCTGGGTATGTGCCTGACCAGGAATCGAACCTGCAACCTTTTTGTGCACAGGATGACACCCAACCAACTGAGCCACGGCCACGGCTGGAGTGGGACAGTTTAAATCAGGGCTGACCAAGAAAATCCAGGGCAGGGAGTGGCTGCCACCGTGAAGGGCTTTTAGCAGGCAAAGGGGCTGGAGAAGGAAGGGACATGGGGTGGGGGTGCCGTGGCATCCCAGGTTTGCTCTCCTCTCTTCCTGGAGCCCCAGGTCGTCAGAGCCAGACTGTGTGCTTCAGTCCCGTGTTCGCGAGGGCTTCCAACAGAGTAGACTCTGGGAGGAACACGGAAATGGCATTAAATGACACTGAATCACACGGTGAGAAAGTTCCCCTTGCCTTCTCCTCCACCCCTGCTGATTACTCACGGAGAAAGTCTGTTTCCTGCCAACATGTCTCCAACACCTCGCTGACAGCCCCTAATCTCCCTTTTCAATAAGGAAAAGCAGGCCTCAAGCTCAGACCCTACTAAGGGGCTGGAATGCCAGGGCACCCTCTCGCTTTCACTGCGTGTAATTTATGTATCTTTATTTTTATTTAACAAACTTGCTAAGTGCCACCACTTTGCAAATCTCAACTCCTTTTATCCTCATCCCAACTTTATGATTTAGGCGCTGTTATTATTTTAAGCCTGCAGATGAGTAAGCTGAGGAGGCACAGAGAGGTTAAGTAACTTGCCTAAGGTCACACAGTGAGTGTCAGAGCAAGGGTTATGAACCCAGGCAGCTGGCCCTACAGGCCATGTTTTTTGTTTTTTTAAAATACATTTTTATTGATTTCTGAGAGGAACAGAGAGGGGAGAGAGAGATAAAAACATCAATGATGAGAGAGAATCATTGACTGGCTGCCTCCTGCATGCCCCCTAATGGGGATCAAGCCCGCAACCCTGGCATGTGCCCTTGACTGGAATCAAACCTGGGACCCTTCAGTCCGCAGGCTGACGCTCTATCCACTGAGCCAAACCAGCAAGGGCCACAGGCCGTGTTCTTAACCACCTCGCCAAACGACTTCTGGTTATAGGAATCAGTGCTGGCTTTCTTCTAGTTATAGTAGTAACCTGATTTTTTCCTTTACTGAATTTATTCCAGAAAAAAAATATAGGGGAGTCAATTTAAAAGTGTAGTTCAAATGGTTACATGGTTAAAGAGTTTAGGAATGACTGAAGTTTGAGGAACTCTGGTCTCGTCCAAGCCCTTCATCTGCTAGTGGAGGAGCTGAAGCTCAGAGAGGGGATGGAACCGGCCTAAGGTCACACAGCAAGGGTAGATGGGGCTGAGGCCTCACCTGCGGCCCACACCCTGTCTGCTTCCCGCACTCGGCCGATGGGGCACCTGGGAGGAGGCGTGCTGAGCTGTGTTCGCCTGCCTGGAAGTGTCCTGTGCTGTAAGGTGATCCCGTTATCTCTGCTGCTTCCTGCACAGGCAGGCCCTCACCTCAGGCCAACCCTGCGTCAGCATTTTGGCCACCAGCTGAGCTGACTTCCATCACATTCTCTACCTTCTCTGCCAGGGCTCGCTCTCGCGGTACAGCCTGAGCAGGGAGTGGTCCCCTGTCTGCTATCAGTGCTTACCTTCCTCACTTTCATGCCTTTCTAGAAGGTTCCACACCTCTGCCTTGCAGAGAGACATGAGCCGGGCTTCCATCCTGATTCCACCACGTCCCCATCTTCAGCAGGATGCGTGGGCCCCCTGAGCCTTGCTGTCCCCGTGTGTCCAGTGAGGAGGAACAAGGTCGAGGCCCGTGGGCGGGAGGGATGCACGAAGTGAGGTGGGAGCAGATGCCACTGCTGGGCTGCTTTCCGAGTCACTGACCTTTGTCCTGGAGGGACATGAGGCTCCGGTGAAGAGGGGAATACTGTGGAGTCAGTGTCCCCACCACAGCGATGAGAAAATCAAGCCCAGCTTCTCCCCACGTCAGGCACTGGCCTGGGCTTCCCCTCACAGGATCCTGGCTGAGCACGAGCGCCATGGCCATGGGCGGGTCGTTTCTCCTCCCTTGGCCTCGGTTTCGTCGTCTGTCAAATGAGACCTAGCATGCGGGATCACCGAGAGGCTTAAACCTGACGAATGGTCTTCGTCATGCCTGAGGCGCTCTGCAGATGCTATGTATGACTGTCTGCGTGTCTTGTGTAGACAGAAAAATCACTGCGGAGCACTCCTACCGTGTAGATGGGACATACGAGGCCAGTAACACCCCCTTTCCAGTCACAGCCTCTGAAGTGGGCCGGGTGGAGTTGGATCTTGGCCGCTGTTTTGTTTCTCACTCGTTCTTCCAGTCAACCATCTTTTTTCACCCACCACTGGGTGAGGCATTGTGGTGTGGGAGAGAGGGTATTAGCTTCCAAACCTGGCTGCCCTGGCTTTGCATCCTGACTTCCCCACTTCCTGGCTGTGTGATCATGGGCAAGTCGCTACACCTCTCTGAGCTTCAGGTTTCTCGTCTCTAAGATGGGGATGACCAGGCAATCGTCTCACCAGGTTGTTGTGGGGATGGCGTCGGTGCACGTGAAATGCTTGGCACACATCCTGGTCGCTGCCTTTGTTGCCTACTTGCCACACCCTGGGCCCTGCGCTAGTCTCAGGTAGGTCCCACGCCGTGAAGGCCACGGTGCCACACCCGGCGTGGGCGGCCAGGGAAGGCTTCCCGGAGCCGGGTGAAAGGGGAAGGCGAGGGCACGCCACGCAGAGGAAGCAGCCGAGGCAAAAGCGTGGCGTCCGGAGAGGCAGCCGTCCCTGCCTCTGGCTTCACGTGGGCTGTGTGTGGGGGAGAGGCAGGAGATGAGGCTGCTGAGTCGACAGGCCCCCCGGGGACAGTTTGTCGGAGGAGCTTGACAAGGTTAAGGATCTTCCCTGAACATCCTTTCACTTCCCCTCAATAACCTGGTGCGGATCTATCATCCGTGTATTTATCTAAACCCTTGCTGGACCCATTTATATCCTTAGCCTCTCCAGCTTCTCGGCGTAATGAGCTCCAGATGTGGTGAGGGGTCCTTTCTGAAGCCTCTACCTCCAGCCCAGAGGGTGTGGGGGGGGGGCGGGGGGAAAGACTTAGAGCCTGCTCCCCAACCTGGCTTCACCCTTACATGGGCCTAAGACAGGTTAGGGTAGGTGCTGGGTCCCTGAGGGTTCCAGGCCCCTGCAAGACCCTGAGCGCTCTGCATGCCAGGACATCTGTGGGCTCATCCAGGGGTACCCCACAAATATTGAACCCACTGTGGCCACTCCCGGAGAGAGACGGGCTAGCCAGGAAGCTCTTTCAACCCACAGAGATAGCAGGCCTGTCCGTAAACCACACCAGAACGGTAGGGCTTCAAGGGGCTCAGAAATCTTTTGTCCTGTGGTTTCCAGTTGTCAGTTTCAATTCCTATTGTCTCGAGCTGTGTTCTCACTATTGTTGTTGAAATGATTCACTTTTCTATTTGCTGGAGTACAGTCGTTTCCCCCTTATCTGCAGGGGACATGTTCCAAGACCCACAGTGGATGCCTGAAACCGTAGTTCGTAACAAACCCTACCTACACTATGTCTTTTTCCTGTACATACATACCTCTGATAAAGTTTAACTTATAATTAGGAACAGAGATTAACAACAAATCATAATAAAAAAAGAACACTTATAACAACATGTTATAATAACAGTTATGTGAATGGCTTTGGAGCCATTAGTAAATGAAATAAGGGTGACTAGAACACACAAGTGCGGTGGTACCTCGACAGTCGAGCTGATAACCGAGGTGGCTGCTAGGTGGCTGACGGGCAGGTGGCATACGCAGCACGGACGCGCTGGACAAAGGGATGATGTCCGTCCTGGATGGGAACGCGCTGAGATTTCATCACACTACTCAGAATGGAGTGCAATTTAAATCCTATTTACTGTTATTTCTGGAATTTTTCATTTAATATCTCCGGACTGTGGTTGACCTCAGGTAACTGGAACCGTGGAAAGTGAAACCGTGGATAAAGGAGGAATAACTACTGTCGATGTATAGGGTGTCCCAAAATTCACGCAAGAAGTAATTTTGATAGAAAACACAGGTTTATAATTAAAAATTCTAAATTTTTTATTGATTCATAAAGTATACAGTATAGGGTTATATATAGAATAGCACATAGGGTAAATGGCCTCCACGATTTTGCTGGCACATATGCAAAGCCGTGGTCTTCATTGGTCTTCATTGTCCCTGCTCCTGGGCCATCATTGGTACTTGGTAATGCTTAGCAAATTGAAGGGATTGAAATCAAAGGGCAACAGATATTAGAATCTGATTCAATAAACCAAGTAAAATTAGGCTTTTATTTATTTTTGTTGTTGTTGTTAATGCTCACGCAAAACTCAAATCTTGCGTGAATTTTGGGACACCCTATATTAAGGCAAATTCATATCCCTGCCACAAATGAGACCAGTATCTCTTGACACAGACAGAAGGTACCTGTAAGTGCAGCAGCAACAGGACAGGGTGATAGCAGGGTGCGGGGACCAGAGGGCCTGGGGAGGCAGGCAGAGGTGATACAAGGACAGGTTGCGGACAGGTCCCTGCTGTGGGCAACGGGCTCCACCTCCCCGGGACCTCGTGTGGGACCCTGGAGATTGATTGGTCACTGTCCTCACTCGCCAAGGTTGCTGTTTCCCTCGCACTTCCCTGTGTTGCTGTATGTGACAGGGTGAGGCCCTGCAGGCACTGAGCTGGAGTGAGAGGCAGGTAAAGTGAGGAGCAGCTAAGGTGAGGAGCAGCCAGCGCCAGAGACCGCTCCACACAGGCCCCGGGCCTGAGGCTCGGCTGCTGGCCGGTTGCGTGCTGTCTCAGAGAGGTGGTCAAGTCCCCAGCAGCCCCAGGGCAGACTTTGTCTTTGAGGGGCCGGGGATTGAGGAGAATTGAAAAGGGGGGACATTCTCTGTCTCTAGAATGCAGTATCTGCCCCGTGAGAAAACAGGTCCAGTGAGGGGAAGGGACTTGTCCGCGGCACATGGAAGCTACAGAGCTCGGGTCTCCTGACACTGCCCTGACCTGCCTTCCCCAAACTCACTTTCACATGCTTTCCCAGCATTTTGGGAAATCCAGGATTTCCCATAGATGGACCCAGGAGAGGGGATCGGAGATTGAAGGGGCAGGAGGCTACCTTGGGCCAAGCTCCTGTCTGTGGGGAGAACCAGAGCCTCAGGAAGGCCCACCTGTCCCAGTGGTCTCCCCCCTTCCCCTCACCCCCAGGCCGGTGCCCTCAGGGTGAATCTCTGAGTCCTTGTTATTAGAGGATCGGCTTCAAGAAGGCTTCCTGGGGGTGCTGGATGCCTTGAGTTCAAATCTTAGTTCTGCCCCAGCTGGTCACATGACCTTGGATAATGACTTCACTGCTCTGTGCCTCAGTTTCCTTCTCTATAAAATGGGGATAATACAGTGCCTATCTCACAGGAGTGTTCGGGAGATTAAATAAAGTAATACATGTAAATGCTTCCAACTGAGCCTGGCACAAGCACTCTGCATGTTTGCTGCTATTATTATTATTATTATTATTATTATTATTATTACTATGCACAGGGAAGAAAGGAAGGAGACTGACATTATTTAGATCTTATGAAGAGCCAAGCACTGTCCCTGCATTTTGCAGAGCCCATCTTATGCAATCCTCCGGCCAACTCTAGAAAGGTAGTTCTTTTTAAAAAATATATATTTTTATTGATTTCAGAGAGGAAGGGAGAGGGAGAGAGAGACACACATCAATCAGCTGCTTCCCGCAACCCGGGCATGTGCCCTGACCGGGACTCGGAAGAAAGGCAGTTCTTTTTCCGAGGAGAAGGTAGGCTTCAGGGGCATAAGTGATGTGCCCAGGGTCACACCGTGGGGAGGGGCAGCCCGCATGCTGGACACAATGGGCGTCGACTGCATGGACTCAGGCACCGTGGGAAGGTGGGACATGCCGTTGAAGGAGCCAGACCAGCGCGGCAGAGGGCTCGGGTGGGGGTGGGAGACACCAGGCTGGAAGGGGTGGCTGGGCCGGCTCAGGAATTCCGGGGGAAGGAGTGTGTGCTTTCTCCCACAGGCACTGGGGAGCCACCAGCAGGCCACAAGCAGGGAGTGACATGATAAAAGGGGTGTTCGAGAAAGGTCTGTGCGGCTGCGGTTTGGGGATGGATGGGCGCGGAGAGGTCCGTAGGGGAGGCGGGAAGCTCAGCTGGGCGGCTGGGCGGGAAAGGTTCCCTGGGCAGGCACAGGGGAGCCGTTGGTCAGACTGACCCCCCAGGGCCTCAGGGCAGGGCCCATGGACTCAGTTGCTTCCAGACCCAAGCTCCTTCCCTTCGCCAGCTTTCAGCTTTGTCCGGAGTCTCCGCGGGCGTCGGGCTGGCCGCCTGCAGATTTATGAGGTGTGGGGGATCGGCGCAGCGGGGGCGGCCTGTGAGACAGCCCGGAGGGAGAGGGAGTGGGAGAGGGAGGATGTGCTCCAGCCACGGACCCGCTCTCACCTCGCTTCCACCTGGGACCCAGCCGGCCCGGCCCATGGCACCACCCCATGTCCCGCCTCTCAGCGTTTCTGAGAGCCTGCCCTGGGCCCGGCTGCGAACCCGCACCTGTTGCCTCAGTTTCTCCTTGCAGACACCCCGAGGGGGGAGTAGAGAGGGGCCTATAGGAATCTGAGACGGGCGGAGGCTGCCGCCAGTAGGGAGAATGGGCCGGAACCTTCTGGACCAGGGTCAGAGGCGCCCGTGAGACGTCGAGAGCAGGTTGCAAACAGCACGTCGCGTGTGACTCCTTTTGTGACTTTCAGAGGAATAAATACGAGTTTATGGCTCCCTGCCCACGCTTTCTGCACAAGCGAAACGTCTAAATGGTATCTAATTGTGACGACTTCTGGGGAAAGTGCTTCGGCTTTTCACTTTATCCTCTTCTATAATGTCTCATAATAAGCATGTATGTTTTCACTTAAAGACTATGTTTTTAGAATTCAGGGTAGTGGCAGGGGGTGATGTCGGAGAGAGAAGGGCGGGCTGTCTCCAGGCCGGTGGCTGGAGGTGGGCTGCTGCTGGGGGCCTGCGGATGTGCAGGGCTCGGGTCTTTCTCTCTCCACCAGGAGCCCTACCCTCCAGGAGACCCCAGCCTCGCTGGGGAGGCCCTGCTGACCCGTGTGCAGGCAGGCTCTAGACACGGAGGTGAGGGGGCCAGGCGGGGAGAGGCTCCCAAGGCGGCGGCCCATGAAGGATGAAGGGATTTGACTGGAAGGGAAGCTGTGAGCAGACTTGAGTCAGGTGTGACTCCAGATCCTTGCTCTTTTTTTTTTTTTTTTTTTTTACTGTGGACATTTTAATGAACTTCCCTCCATGTAGCTTCAAGCTACCAGGACGCTGGCCCCACCAACACCCTTCGCCTTCTCCTGGGCTCTTCGGCTGAAGAACTTGGCCTTCACAATGACAGGCTGCGTCGGGAGCCTTCCCTTCCCCAGGACTTTGTAGGAGCCGGTCGCCCCACATCAGTGAAGGAGCAGCTCCAGTCTGGCTCTGGGCAGCGTTTGCCTGTGTCTGCTCTCCGACCAGGGTCCACAGTTTACCCAGGTTGACAGTGGGGCAGAAGCTCCGGTTCCCCTTTCGGTGGTGAGGCCTCACGCCAACTTCCCCGAAGTCGCCTGGGTGATATTTGTCGAAGTTGATCCCGTGCTGATGCAAGCCGCAGGCATTACCGTGGCCCCCGGGTGCTTCCTGCGCTTGCCCATGCGGCCGTGGCCGTGGCTCACATGGCCCCGAAGTTTTCGGGTCTTCCTCAGTCTGGATGGCATGTCGGTGGCCGAGATGCAAGAGCCAGATCCTTGCCCTTTTATTTCCAGCTGTGGGCCCCTGAGCGAATGCCATTTCTCTGAGTCTCAGTTTTCTCATCCGTGTAATGGGGATCCTAATGTTCCTAGGAATCAGACTGTGGTCGCTATGTGTAGGCTGTTATTTTTTAGGTATGGGGATCCCAAAACTGGGGGATGGCCAGGAGAACTTGAAAGCAGCCTGCCGGAGGGGCAGAGAGGCAGAGGGGCAGGGAGGACTGATGGAGGGGAGGCAGTGCCTCCTAGGAGGGGGCTTCCCGGGAGGCTGAGCGAGGGCAGGAAGTCTGGCCGCACCCGGTAAGGGCACCAGGCGGTCCTCCCATCAAGGCCAGGGTTTCCAGTGGCCACTAGCTCTCATCCACGTGGGTGCTGCCTCTTAAGGGGGCCCGGGACACCCACATTGCAGGGCTGCGCGGAGCCCGTCCCGTAGTTAGCTCATGAGCACACCAGGAAACGGAGTCCGAGAAGGACCACTTCCTCCTCAGGCCCTTTGCACCTGCTCTTTCTTCTGCGTGGAACGGTTTTTCCCGTTATTTTCTTGGTTCACTTCCTCATCTGCCATGAGGTACCCTAAGGGTGTACACCACCGCCATCACCACCACGGGCCTTCGGCAAAACCCTCAGTCTCCCTGAGCCACAGATGTGCCACCTATACGATGACGACCCGAGGCTTGCCTGTTTCCTCTGTGCTCCTTGTGTGCCCCATGCACCCTGCTTGTGGGACCTATTGCCCTTTTATTGCACTTTATGGTGGTCTGTCTGCCCCATGCCCTTCCTCCCCCATCCCCACCCCCCACCCCATTACCTGCATGGCCCCGGGGCTGGCACTTATTCCTCCAGCCTGAGGCCGGCATAGACTTGCTCAGGGAAGGTCTGATGAGTGAATGAGTGTCCATGTGGAGGGACTATTGTAAGGAAAGCCTGAGACGGTGAAGGGGAAGCGCCTCCCAAACCGTGAAGCACTGGGCCGTCCTCTTTAAGGAGTGCTGGCCCACGGCCACGCCCCTCACACCCCGTGCCCTGCCTCTAAGTGTCTGTGAGCCTTTGGGCAAGAATTCAAAGCAGTGCCCACCCCCGCCCCTGTCGTGTCTTATGACACACGTTAGAGGAGATGCAGGCAGTGTTCGCACAGGGGCGGTACACTGTACCTTCCTTGACAGTAATGGCACCTTTGGTAGAGGCCTGCTCTCCACAACCACATGTACCTCGCGGTTCCTGCAGCTCACAGCCAAGTCTGCAAAGCTAGCCTGTGGGCCCAGCTGACAGCAGGCCTGGGGGTTGGGGGACAGGATGGCCCTCAAGGGCTGGCCCCAGATCCCACCCATGTACCTAAGGCTTACGCACTTTACAGTTTTCAAAACACAACCACATCCTCTAATTCGTTATAGATGCCAAACCACTGAGGCAGGTGAGACAGGTGACACAACCCACCCATTTTACAGCTAGGAAAACTGAGATGTAGAGAAGTTCACGTTTGATTCTTTCAGATAGAGTGTAGTCTGACCTAGCTCTGCCCTCTTGGCCCCCACGGTTTGGGGGAGGTGGGATACTCAGGAACTATTATATCCCGGTGTGGGCAAAGGGATGGGGGCACCCAGAAAGGAATGAGCCAGGCACTGGGGGCCGAGCAGGATTTGGGCGGCTGGGGTGGGCTGGAGGAGATTTTTGGCTAAGATCAATTCCAGGCTTAGCAGTGGGGCGCCGGCTTTTTTTAAGGACAGAAATGGCTGGCATATGGAGTAGGAGGGGCAGGCAGGAGAAGGGATGGGAATGGCAGGAGATTCATTCCGGAAGCCTGACACATAGTAGGTGCTCAGTAATTATTGGTGGGAATGACCGCCAGTCTCATTTGGACCTCCACCTGTGGGTATTGGGGAGCCAGCAACAATCCTTGAGTGACGGGGTCTGAGTTGTGATGTGGAAAGGGACACCTGGGAGGCAGAGGCAGGGTCTTCATCACCATCGATTATGCTTTTGCTTCGCACAAGTCCTCCTGCCCTCCCTGTGCCCCTTTCTCTGGCTCCAGATGGCTCCACCCCCCTCCTCAGGTCGCAGCTTCCCACCTTTCCCAAGGCCTGAGCTCCCAAAAGTCTGCCTCCTGTCTCCGTGGCCACAGGTGCACCACACGTGCCTGTGGTTCACGCGTGTCCCCGTGTCCGAGAGGGCTGGCATAACCGGGGAGATGAGACGGGTGGAGACCAGGCCAGCTGAGCACCCCCGGGGCCCACGGTGGTTGCTTCTCCGTTACCTTCCACGTTTCTCTCCTCCTGGGCCTTCCCACCATACCAGCCACACGCTGGGAAAGGGCCCTTAAGAAGTGGCTTTGGGACAGTTAGGATGACAGCCTTGGCAGGGGGCAGTATGTTGGGTGGGTGTAAGATCTTTTCCTCTCACCTTCTCCACAACCCTGCACAGGCAGGTCCCAGTTTTCCAGAGGAGGAAACTGCAGCTCAGAGAGGTGCATTCACTCACCCAAGGCACACAGCTCAGACCACAGGCAAGCCGGTGGCTTCAGCTGTCTCTGGAGCCCGTGGTCTTGCCCAGTGCAGGCTGTGAGCTGATCCAGGCTGTGGCTGCCTGAGCATCACCTGGGAAATACAGATTCCGAACGGCAATCGCCGGCTTGCTCCGAAGTCTTTCCATCTTCTGGGGGAAGGGACAGCCAGGACTGGTGTTCTTACTTTTTGTTGTTGTTGTTGTTCATCCTCACCTTAGGATATTTTTCCCCCCCCATTGATTTTTAGGGAGAAAGGGAAAGAGAGAGAGAAACATCGATGTGAGAGCAACACATCAATTGGTTGCCTCCTGCACGAGACCCGACCAGGGCCCAGGCCAGGGAGGAGCCTGCAACCAAGGTACATGCCCTTGACGGGAATCGAACCCAGGACCCTTTGGTCCGCAGGCCGACGCTTTATCCATTGAGCCAAACTGGCTAGGGCTGGACTGGTGTTTTTAAAAGGCACCCAAGTCCATTGTGTGCACAGCCAGATGCTATCTAGCGCCACCACCAAACGATGTTAAAAGCATCGCACATTATGTGTGTGTGTGTGGGGGGGAATAAAGAGTGGAAAGAATACGCCAAGATGCTGGCAGTGGTCCTGTAGGGGTGGAGGGCCAACTGGGGGAGATGATTATTATTTTGTACTTTATATTTCCTTCTGACTTTTCTACATTTTCCAAATGGTCTTTAATGAGCATGTATGGCTCTTGTAATGAGAAAAATAAATAACAGAGGATCTGGCTGGGAGCGCTGCGGAGAGGGTGAGAATGAGAATGGGAGGTGTGCTCACACCGCCCTGGGTCAGCGCCCAGCTCTGCCCTGCCCCAGCCACTGGGCTCTGGGCAGGGTACTTGATCTCCTGAGCCTCAGTTTCCTCATTTGTAAAATGGGAAAGCCTCCAGGCGTGGCTGGAGGTGTCACGAAGATAATTCCCCATGGCCAGCATTGCCCTTCCCCTCCCGCACACCTCTCTTTCCCTGGCAGTGGTGCCCTTTGCTGCCAGTGGCCGGTGGAGCCTCCTCCCCTGCTCTAGCCCAGACCCTCATAGACTGTGGAGCAGTGGGGGCTTGGGGGCCCACCTCAGCCAACTCCATTTCACAGCTGGGTAAACTGAGGCCCAGAGCAACCGCAAGACTGGGTGGCTGGCTATGGTTCCCCGGGCACGGGAGGGGCGGACATGTGTTTGCCGCACATCGCTCTCCCTGTCGGCGCCTTGCTCAGTGTGTGTGAGGGGCAGCAAGTCACCATCTGTGTTTTCCAATAAAAGAAAATGAAAATTGAAGCACATTAAAAATAGCTCAATTGGGATTCCGCGCAGGGCTCTGTAGCCTGCTGTGACAGAGACGCCCAGCCTGCCTCCTCCCTACTCCCAGCCTGGCACCAACACCACCAGGGAAGTCATCTGAGGCAAACGTCTCCTGGGAGGGGCCAGGGTACAGGCAGTGTCCCCGATAACACCAATTGGGGGGCATTGGGGAGCCCTAATTCTGGCTTCCCAGCTCCCAGATGCTGGCATCCAGGGAATTGGGTCCATGAGAGGCACAAGAAGATGGATTTAGAGCCATATGCCACCCCATTGGGCAGACTCTAGACCCACCTGCCTATGCTCCTCAGGGTCTTCAGCTAGAGCTCCCACAAGCGATGCCCTGTGCCCAGAGGAAGGCAGGCTCCTCTGGGGGCCTGGAGACCTGGGTTCTCAGCCACCCCTGCCCTCGCTGGGCCTTGCACAGGCCAGGACCCTCCCTGGGCCCATGTCCTCCTCTGGACAGCGAGGATCTTGACAGAGGCCGCAGGAGTGGCTCTGAGCCCCCGGGTGCTGGTTGGAAAGGAGGCCGAGTTAGGCGTTTCCTCCTGGAGGATGTGTGAGACGGTAGAATGAGAGGACATCAGCAAGCTCTTAGCTCGCTGCCTGGCATAGATAGGGGCTCCACTGATGGCTGTGATCGCAATTGCCCTCATTATGGTTATTTTCTGTGGAATGGGAATGCGATGGCGAGCTGGAGGAAGCCTGAGGGAGGTCAGACTGGGGACGGCTTTGCGCAGGCTACAGCTGCTCACCATGAGGAGGGCTGGCATCAGTCCGTCGAGGGGTGCTGGTGCTGTGATTCTCAGAGCATCTCTTCTTCCCGCCGGGGTCCAGCCCTCTGCAGGGTCCTCCTGCACCTACACCTGTGACTTCAGCTACTGTGCAGACCTCTGGGAGGCAGACAAGGGGACATGATTCGTAGCCCCGAGGGCCAGAGAGTGCGGGGGCAGGGAGTGGTCCCAGGTCCCACTGCCTGGCCGACAGCAGAGGTCCCCTGCCCGATGGGTCTCAGATCTGAGTGGCCTGGGAGTGGACAGAGCACCAGGGAAGGCAGGAGGGCCCCATGGTTGGGCCTGTCAAGTGGCAGGCAGACCACATCCTGCTGGATGGCCTTGGGCAAGTTACGCTACTTCTCTGAGCCTCAGTTTCTTCATCTGTAAAATGGGGCTGGTAATAGTTCCCAGGCTTTGGGAAGATTGGGTCCTGGGCAGGGCTTGGCACATGATAAACACTAGATAGACAGTAGCCCCAGGAATAGCCCACCTCACCCTGCTCTCCCATCCGTCCAGAACAGAGACGGCTGCTGGGCCCACCAGTGCCCAGTTCCACAGGATCAGCAGCCGCCCTGCCACAGCCACTGCCTCTCAGGGACTTAAAAGGGCAAGCAGGACTGGGAATGCTGGGAGAACGCTCCTCAACCCGCAACAGTGAGCCCCCAACCCCGTACCCCAACCACTGCCCTCCGGCAGCAGTGGGGGTGGCTTTTTCTCAGGGGCGGAAGTGAGTGTGTGGGGTTCTTGAGGATGGAGCAGCTGCTGGTGTACATTAAGAATGATATGTTAGTTTCTTATTGCCAACGTAACAAATTACCACATCTTAGTGGCGTAAAACAATGCAAATGTATTCTCTTACAGTCCTGGGGGTCGGGAGTCTGAAATTCGTTTCACTGGGCTGAAATCAAGGTGTTGATGGGATCCATTTCCTTGCCTGTTCCAGCTTCTAAGGGCTGCCTACATACTTTGGCTTGTGGCCCCACCTCCATCATCAGCACCTCATTGCCCTCTGATCCCATCCTCCTAAGTCCCCTCCTGCCTCTCTCTCATAAAGAACCTTGTGATTATACTGGATAAGCTCCCCATCTCTGAATCCTTAATTTAATCTCATTTGCAAAGTCCCTTTTCCCCCCCGTGTAGGGTAATCATCACAGGCTCTGGGGATTAAGATGTAGATATCTGTGGGGGCGGAGGGCACTGTTCTGCCTACCAAGACAGGCAAGAAAGCTAGAGTCTGCCTTCTCCTTGACCAGAGGGGCCTGGCTAATGTTGATGGTAATAACAATGCCATAACTTCCACTTACTGAGGGACTGCTTGGTGCCAAGCTGTGTAGAAACTTGAGTTACAGTAATGCCTGCCAATATCTTACCGAGCGGTTACTGTAGCCAGGCACGGGCTCAGCACTTTCCGTATATGACCTCATTGTCACGCCCACCTGCAAGGCGGTACTGATGTTATTCCCATTCCACAGCTTAGGCGGGAAGGAAGCGGCTTACCTGAGGTCACCGGGTTAGGAAGTGGGGTTCAAATGTAGATCTGACTGCTGAGCCCATACTCCCAGCTCCCCGGGGTACACCACGGATCCACGGCTTCCCGTTTGGACCCGACACCTGGGTTCCACCACCAGGTTCCTGCTCTCCTGCCCCTCCTGTCCCACCATCCAGCCTATGCCCCTCATTCTGACAGCAAGAACCAGAACTGTTTCTTCCATGTTACTCTGGCCAGTCTCTGGGTTCCTCCAGGCAGGGGCTGAGGCCATGGTGGGCACACAGTAGGTGCTCAGGGAGGGGATGGGTTGAATCGGAGAAGAGGAGATGGGCACGGTGTTGAGGACTTTGTGGGGAGAGTGGAGGGAGGTATGCCTGAAGAATTCTCTGTCCCAGGGGCAAGTATGGGACTGGGAGCCAGACAATCCGGCCACTGAGTAGCCGACACACAGCCTTGGTCCAGACCTTCCTGTCTGAGGCTCCTGTTGTACTCTGTCCCCTCTCAAGGCCTCAGGAGGCACCAGCCAATTGAAAACCCCGAATTGAAGCCTGCGGGCAGTTACTCCCTGCTCCATCTCCAGGGCCCTTCCCCAGTTCCATCTTCCCACCTCGGAGAGCTTCCTGGGGCCCTTCTCTAAGTGTGGGTCACTGAGTTTTAGGCTGCCTCACCATGGGATCTTGGACCAACCCCCAAGCTGCCTCAGTCTTCCCATCTCTACATTGGGTGCCATTTTTATGCCTCAACTCCTGGTCTGACCCCTTCGCAGCTTCTGCAGGACTGACAAGAAGCCTGCCCACCCTGGGGAAGCCCCTCCCAGCCGCCGTGTCAGCTCCCTGGGGCAGGGCAGAGGGGTGAGAGGCCCACGTACCAGAAGAGAGCCCACGTCCTCCGTGCTCATTCATGACGGGCTCAGAGACGGTTCCTTAGAAACTCCCTGTTCCTGGCAGCCTCCGTCAGGGTCTTCCCGCCTCCCCGGAGAGCTCAGATGTAACCAGCGGGAAATGGGACAGATAATTGCAACTTTAAATAAGGCCAAGTTAATGCTCCCTGCCAGGCCCAGCCACAGGGACTTTCTGAGCGTCAATTGGAGGCAGCGGGAGGCCCCACACGGTGCTCAGAATCCCAGTGCTGCCAACTCCCTGGTGACCCCAGGCAAGCCCTGCCCGTCTCTGAGCCTCGGTGTTCTGATCTGTTAAAAGGGGACCAGATGGCATCACCTGTGAAAAGTAGCTGGTACAGTTCCTGGCACATAGTAGGTCCTCAGTAGCTGGAAGTCAGGATTATGACCTCATCCCTGTTCATATGCAGCTGCCCATCCCATCCCATCGCAGGGGCTTGCTCTGTTCTCAGTACCATTGCTCTCGGGTAATGAGGTTTGATAAAAATTGTGGTTCAGTGGGGCCTTGACTTACGAGTTTAATTCGTTCCGTGATGGAGCTCCTAACTCAAATTACTCGTATGTCAAATAAAAAAGTGAACAAGTGAGACACGTGATGCTGGGCTGATGTTGTGGCGTTCACTGTAACGTTCACTGTGCCAACTAGCGGTGGGGTATCTGAAGCTGGCTCGTAACCCGAATTTTAGCTCGCAACTCAAAGCAAAAAATCGGCCGAGAGAAGGCTCGTATCTTGAAAAACTCGTTAGTCGGGACGCTCGTAAGTCAAGGCCCCACTGTACTAAGCTCCCCTGAGCTGACTGTGCCAGGCCTTGAGCTGCGCTTTGCATCCATACCTGGGAATAAGGCCTGTTTAGTGTTCCCATTTCCCAGATGAGGTCACTGAGGCTGCAAACCTGGGATAGGTGTGGGAGAAGAGGGCCAGCAGGGAAGAGGTCAGGAGTACCAGTGTTAGCATGAGGGGACAGGACCACCCACTAAATACCTTAACCCCATCAGGGGAGCAGCCCATCCCAGCGGGGTGCACGCCAGCATGGTGAGATGCTTGAGGTTCCAGACCCAATCTCTCCATCAGAACAGGAATTCCTGAGCCAATTTCCAGCATCAGTGGGTCTGCTGGGGCCACCGCCGCCACTCCCACAGAATTCCTGGTAAGGAGGAGCTCCAGTGTGGGCTGATCAGGGCCGGGGGCTGTGGCCAGTGGTCCTGTGGTCTCCTAGGTCCGTGGTCGGCAAACTGCGGCTCGCGAGTCACATGCGGCTCTTTGGCCCCTTGAGTGTGGCTCTTCCTAAGCCTTAGGAGTACCCTAATTAAGTTAATAACAATGTACCTACCTATATAGTTTAAGTTTAAAAAATTTGGCTCTCAAAAGAAATTTCAGTTGTTGTACTGTTGATATTTGGCTCTGTTGACTAATGAGTTTGCCGACCACTGGTGAACCAGCCTCATGGCTCAGCCAGCCAGCAGCTTGGGAAGGCTGCTCTGGGCTCAGCTCTAAGGCAGGCCCGGCCCGGTGTGTTTGTGGGCTTGGCACAGGCCACTTGCTTATTGTCTGACATGGCCTCTCCTTGCGCTCGGGAAGCCAGCATTGCAGGACTCCTGCCCCTGTTCAAATACCAGTCTAGGAAAGGGCTTCGGACGTGCTCTGGAGAGGGGCGACCCAGGCAAGGGGCATCCAAAACAAGCTGGGAAGTGAGGGGTGGGTAGTCAGGGAAGGCTTCCTGGAAGAAGAGATGCCTGAGCTAGGTCTTAGAAGGTAAAGAGGAGCCGAGTCCGGTTTGGCTCAGTGGATAGAGCGTCGGCCTGCGGACTGAAAGGTCCCAGGTTCAATTCCGGTCAAGGGCATGTACCTGGGTTGCGGGCACATCCCCAGTGGGAGGTGTGCAGGAGGCAGCTGATTGATGTATCTCTCTCATCAATGTTTCTGACTCTCTATCTCTCTCCCTTCCTCTCTGTAAAAAATCAATAAAATATTTTTTTTAAAAAAAATAAAAGGTAAAGAGGAATTTTCTAGGTGATGAAGGTGGGCATCCTGAGCGGAGGAAGCGGCTTGGGTAGGCGATGGAGGCAATAGGAGAGTTTGGCACATTAAAGGAACTTCTCTTCCCTGCCCTGGGCCTAGCTCCTGCTGCTCTGCCTGCCCACCATGCTCCAAGCAGGGGGGTGGCCAAGAGCAAAGGCACGGCAGTGGGGGACGAGAAAGTGTGGGCTGACAGTGAGCAGACTGGCCCCATGGGGTGGAGGGAGCGCAGTCCGGGTCGGAGACCAGGGCCAGCCCACGGCAGGCCTTGAACGTCAGACCGGTCTGACGGTGATGGAGGCATCCCCACCTGGCCCATCCACACCTGCTGTTTCCCAGGGCAGCACGGCCTGGCCCTGTAAAGTCACAGGTGAGGCAGAGGGGTCCTGCCCCCCGAGCATGGTGGCTGACCTCCCCTCAAAAGTCTCCCAGGATTTCCTGGAACCGTCTCTTGCAAGTTGTCTCCTCTGCCGCCACCTCCCACTAAAGCCCAGGAAAGCCCATTGCAGGTGAAGCGACTGTCCTGGCTCACCTCCCGGAGCACGTGTCCTCTTCCTGACACTTCTCAGCTGCAGGGGCACCCGCCCATTTGGTGGGAGAGCCAGACCGGGTGCCAGGTGGCCTTATTCCCTGCCCGTTTCCCCTCCCTGGCAACAGCCTCCCACCTCCGGATCAGGTCACGCCTACTCCCTGGCTCCCTGCTGCCACCCTTGGGCCTGGAAGCCCCTCCCCACTTCCTGGCCCCACCACCTGCTGCAGCCCTCACCTGCGACTGTAGACCAGTGATGGTGAACCTATGACACGCGTGTCAGAGGTGACACGTGAATTCATTTTTTTGGTTGATTTTTCTTTGTTAAATGGCATTTAAATATATAAAATAAATATCAAAAATATAAGTCTTTGTTTTACTATGGTTGCGAATATCAGATAATTGACACGCCGAGCTCAAAAGGTTCACCATCACTGCTGTAGACTCTGAAAAAGCTCCTTGAGGTCATGAGGAGATTTGGGTTACACAGCCCAGAAATCAAAGCCTGCCTTCCCCACCAACTTGCAGGGGATCTTGGCCCACTAACTTGTCCTCACTGAGCCTCAGTTTACTTATCTGCAAAACGGGAACAGGTATCCTAGTACATCCCTTGAAGGGTTTGGGGAGGCTTAGATGAACTCAGATGTGATACTGGATGTCCATTGCTTGTCACAGGGCCTGGCATAGAGGAGGTGCCCACCACAATGGTGGAGATGCCGGGGGTAGTAGGTGGTATTCCCTTACCTCCTGGCCAGTCTCCTCCCTGCATCTGGCTCTGGGGGCCCCTCCCCCAGTGTCTTCTCCTCCCTAAGGGCCCCCTCATCTCAGTCCTGTTCCTTCCTGCTATCACTAACCCTTCTGTGCCCGACCATGTCCCGAGCCCCAGCAGCTCATGTCAGAAGCTCAGGCTCTTTGTCTGGGGTCGCCTCTCCGGGTACCAGGTGCGGTGGAGAGTGAACAGTCATTAATGATGACGACATGGAGACTCTGATCATAAAGGCAGTGATGGGAAGTTGCTGGGCCACTCTCCTGTGAAACATTCGCACACGAGAAAACGCCCCAGCAGAGCTGTGTGTGCGTAACCCTCTGAGATGCTAGGCGTGCTTGGCAAGTGAGCCCTCGGAGTGGAGGGCGCAGCGGAGGCACGCTGGGTAGAGATGTGCCCTGGTGGCTCTGTCACGGAGGCAGAGCTGGAGGGGGCATGCACATTGGAGGGATGCAGGCAATTTGAAAACGGCTCTACTCTGAGGCAGCGGCTGCTCTCAGAATGAGCGAGGGCTTTGGAGCCATCAGACCTGGGGTGGGATCTTCCCTCTGCTCCTGCCTGGCGGTGTGGCCTGGGGCAGCCCTCGGCACCTCTCTGATCCCTTGGCTGCAGTTTCCTCATCTGTAAAATGGGTCAGTTACACACAAGAACACAAAGACGGCTGAATCAGGCCCCTTCGACGGCTCCTCTGCTGCCCTCGGGATGGTCTGAGCCCTTCGGCCTGACATTCAAGGTTCTTTGTGGAGCCTGGAGCTTGCTTTCTCCTAGACCAGCGGTTCTCAACCTGTGGGTCGCGACCCCTTTGGCGGTCGAACGACCCTTTCACAGGGGTCGCCTAAGACCATCCTGCATATCAGATATTTACATTACGATTCATAACAGTAGCAACATGACAGTTTTGAAGTAGCAACGAAAATAATTTTATGGGTGGGTCACAACATGAGGAACTGTATTTAAAGGGCCAGAAGGTTGAGAACCACTGTCCTAGACCTCCCTTCTCCCTGGTGCAGCTCCCGCAGGGGCTGTATTCTCTCCTCTCAGCCTTTGCACAAGCTGTTCCTCCTGTCTGGAACACACTTTCGCTTTCTCAACGTTCTGCCCCTTTCCCTCCTTCTCTCCTGCCTGTCTCCTACTCAATCTTTGGGGTGCAGGTGAGGTGTCACTCATTTGGAAAGCCTCCTCTGACTCCCAGGCAGGGTTTGGGTCCCTCCTTGGCTGTGGAGTTGTGTCTGTTTATGCCTGGGACCCCTCGTCCAGACTGTGCAACAGGGGACCACAGTGGCAGTGAGACTGAATCTGGGCTTATGCTCTCACTCACTGGGTCCTATTTGGGGTGTAACAGGCCTCAGCCATAGCCATGTCTGATATGATGCGGAAGCCAGGTGTACAGGCCAGAGGGACCCCGTGAAGCAAGTTATCTGGAGGCAGAGAGAAACCAGACCCAGAGACAGCAGGGAGCCCCAGGATGCCAGCCCGAGCAGGGGGACAAATCCAAGGGGAGCATGTGAACCTGGAAAGTCCGTGGGAAGTGGGGGTGGGAACCCTTTAAGGGTTTAGAGTTTGACCCCAAAACAGCACTTTTTTTTTTTAGGCCAGTGACAATGTCTATTTTTGATTCTCTGGTACCTAGCGTGGACCTGGCACATAGTAAGTGTTCAATAAACGCAGACTAACTAGATGGGAGGAGTGAAAAATAGGTAACACGTTTTTAGATGTATAAGTGAGTGGCGTAAATGAATGGTCACATGGATGGAAAAATGAAAAGAAAGAAAGGAAGGAGAGGGAGGTTGTTTCCGTGGGTGAGTGGATGGATGGATGGATGGGTACCCAAGTGGGATGCTAGATGTATAAGATGGCAAATGGGTGGTGCATTATTGGGTGAGTGGAATGACTGCTGGATTGGGTAAATGATAGGGTAGGTAGATAGATAGATGGGTGGGTGGGTGCGCAAATGGGTGAGTGTATGACAAGAAGGCAGAACAATTTCTTGGGTTGGGTAGGTCAATGGATGAATGGGTAGATAGATAGATGGGTGGGTGGATTGTTGGGTAAGTGAACAGATGGGTCGGTGGAAGGATAAGTGAGTAGATAGGTATCCAGATGGGTAAAGAGGTAGGTGGTTGCATGAGTAGATGGCAAGATAGTTTATGGATGATTGCAAGGATTGGATAATTAGAAAGATAGATGGATAAGTGTGTCTGTGGGTCAATGGTGAATGAATGAACAGTAAGGTCTCATGTGGCTAAATGCCTGACATCTTGCCCAGAAGCAGAGGGGTGGTCTGGATTCTGGGATTTGAGTTAATTGTCCTTCACTGGGAGAAACCAATGCCAATTAGGCAAATAATCCCATCCCAGCAGGTCCTGCAGCAGGCTGGCTAATTGACTCCAACCTGGCAGACCCTGGCTCGGACTTACAGTGGCCTGTGTCTCATTGGTGTGTAATTTACACCCACACACATCCAAGAGGATTTGAGGTGGCCTAACATATTAAACCCGCATGCAACAGGACAGTTAAAAATAAAGGGAGAAAGCGAGAGGCTACATAGCAGAGTGGTTAAAAGCGTACCTTGCTCAACTGGGTCGGCTGCTTACTAGCTGTGTGACATGGGGCAGGTTGCTTCACCTCTCTGAAGCTCATTTCCCTCCATCTATAGAAAGAAAGGGAGGAAGAGATGAAGGAAGAGAGTTGGTTGACAGGGAAAATGTATGCGTGATGAATGGATACATGTTAGGTGTAGGGGTGTGGGGATGAATGGGTGGTGGGTTATTGGGCGAGTGGAATGATAGATGGACAAAGTAAGCGGGAGAGGGGGTGAATGGATGATGGGTGGGTGGGTAAGTGTGGACAATAATAATCATTCTAGCTCAGAGGATATTGTGAGCGTCAGAGGAGACAATATGGGACAGCTCAGCACAGTTGGCACTAAGTAAGTGCTTTGAATTATATAGTGTACGGGGCCATCTCGATGTGACCGTATTTCCTGGAGGGAAAACCCAGACACTGAGACTGATGGTGTACGCAGGAAAGAGCATTTACTATCTGGGTAAGCTGGGGGTGAGGGCACGGTGGGAAGTACGGTGGTTTTAACGGAGGCTGAAGGCCGCCACAGTGAACCAGACTCAGCCCGCCGGCCAGGCGCTCACAGTCCAGGGGAGGGACTGAGGAATAAAAGGACGTCGCAGGGCAGGGTGACAAGGGTGACGATGGGAGGTACAATGGGACCGTGGGAGCTCCGGTGCCGGGGCCATCAGGAAAGGCTTCTCAGAGGAGGCGACATTTGAGCTGGGTCTTGAAGGATGTGTTTGAGGGGCTCAGGCAAGTCAGGAGGACAGGCAGCGTTGCAGGGGGAAGAAGCACCTCGAGTGTGGGCCTGCAGGGTGGGAGCTCCGTCCACTGGGCCCAGGGGAGGTGTGCTCACTGTTTAGCAGCCGTTCAGAAGGGGTGGCCGCTGAAAACAACCGGGGTGCCAGGCTCCCGCCTCCATTGGCCGGTCCGGGGCGGGTCCCGGCTTTGCCATGTCTTGCTAGTGACCGTCTCTCTGAGTTTCCTCTCATCTTCTGTAAAACGGCCGTGACCATTGTTCCCACCTCACTGAGCCACTATTAGGATCTCACAAGATGAAGTCGAAAAGTGCTCAGCACAGCGCCTGGCACACAGTAGGGGTTCAGTAATGCTGGCTGTCCTCATTATATTTTTATTACCTTCTCCATAGGTGGGAAGGGTCTGTGGATTCATTGAAGTAAAGGGACTTTAACGATTCAAAACCACCAGGCAAATGCAAGAGGCAGCCTGGGGTGTCAGGAAGGCTCAAGACCAATGGTTCTGGGTTCCGTTTCTGATGGGCTGTGTGACCTGGGCCAAGTCACCTGACCTCTCAGAGCTTCGGTTTCTTTCTGTAGAAAACAGGACCCGCAACAGGCATCCCTCAGGGTGGCCACGCGGACTGACGGAGATCTTGTGTGTAGAGGGCTGTTCCCGGCCCTGCCTCCTTCCTTTCCTTCCCCAGGAAGTCCTGGTGTTCATTTACCGCCCACCCCACCCCCAGCAACCCCTTCCCAGACCCCCATCCATCATCCTGTCCTTTGCGGAGGTTAAGTGGGTCCCCAAGCAGCGAATCCAAGCCCTCCCGAAGCCCCGGCCTCACAATGCGGCCCGCTGTTAGCGAGCCGCCCGGCTGGCCCCGAGGATTGGGTTTCAGCCGGGCGGCTGGTGCTGGCGGATGCCCAGGCCAGCGGCGGGCAGGCGGGGGACCGAGTGGAGGAGCCGGCGTCACAGGGACTCCTCCGCCCCGGCCTGAGAAAACAAGAGCAGGCTCCAGGCAGGCAACCGAGGCCGAAAAGGGCCTCCGAGCGGCAGGAGGACAAGGAGGGGTATGTGAGCGAGAATCTGCGGGCAGAAGGATTTCACATTAGCTGGGTCCCCTCTCCCTGAGCCCGAGGACGGAGCCGGGGGCCGAGCCGGAGAAACAACGCGCTGCCTGTTGGCAGGTTTCACCGAGGAGGTTCGCAGCCTTCCCAGAGCGGCCCAGGGCTTCTCTGGCAGCGCCACACCCCCCTTGCGTGGGTCAGGGACCCTGAAACCCTGTCAGGCACCGATTCTCCTCTCTTTCAGACAGAGGCCTCCCTGAACCCAGTCAGACTGGGCGGGGTTCAAATATCAGCTCTGCTTCTTCGTGGCTGCGGGACTTTGGGCCGCCCGTTAGCCTTTCTGGTCTCAGTTTCCGCATCTGTACAATGGGGATGGCAGTGCCAGCCTCGCGGAGTGTATGGAGTGATTAGCCCAGGGCCTGGCACCGAGAGCATGGTACATGAAAGCTGTGGTGTGCCCCCTTTTGTTTTGTTTTGCTTTTGTTAATCTTCACCTGAGGATATTTTTTCCTTTGATTTTTTTTTTTTTTTGAGAGAGAGAGTGGGAGGGAGGAAGAAGGGGGGATAGAAAGATTGATGTGAGAGAGAGATAGCCACATTGATTGGTTGACTCCCGCACACACCATGACCAGGGCTCGGGAACTAACTCCCAACGTAGGTAAATGCCTTGACTGGGAATCGAACCCATGACCCTGTGGTCCACAGGCCAACGCTCTAACCACTGAGCAATGCCAGCCAGGGCTATTTCCCCTTTTGTGATGCAGCATAGCCTGTTGGCTTCTGAGGTCAGACCAAAGAGGTCAGATCCTGCTCTGCCCCTTACTGGCCTTGCGGCCTTGGGGGAGACCTAGATCTCTCTGAGCCTTGGTTTCCCCATGAGGCTGTTCTGGGATGTAAAGGAGACAGTGTTGATGAAGCTCCTGCCCACCATTGGCCCCCACGAGTGTTAGCGATTTTCACTGTGATCTTCAGCCTTGGCCTGTTGTAAAAACCCTTTATATCCAACGCCTCTGTGGATCCTCAAGCAACCCTGTGAGGTACATAGCGTTGTGATCCCCATTTTACAGATGAGGAAACTGAGGCTCAGAGGGGTGAAGTGACTTTTCCAAGTCACCCAGCTTGTTGATGGCCTTGAACTTTCCTGATTCCTGACTGTTGTCTCCTCTTGGAAGTTCTCATCTGAACCTTGGAAAGAATGCTCCAACTCCCAGCCATGCATAGCCTGGTCTGGCCTCCAGGCTGTGGCTGGCATCTCACCAGGCTATGGTACTGTAGACAGGCCTGTGTTTGAGTCACCTCGGCCCCTTTAGCCCCAGACAGGGAGCAACTGGAGCTGCTGGGAAGGGTCCAGAGTGGCATCTGTTGCCTGGGTTACACGCCAGGCTGATTTGCTGCCTGGGCTTGGGTTGCTGGCCAGTCTCGAGCAAAGACCCCTGGGAACATCTACCAGGTGTCTCTCCATCTTTGGGACAGACTATGTTGTCATGTCCACGTTCTCAGGAAAGACCACAGCACTACACTCTCCAGGAACGCTCCATAGCTCCCCAAGGCCTTGGGACAAGGCCCGACTCTTGAGCCCCACATCCGGGGCCCTACATATTCTGGCTCCACCCTGAGCTACCACCTCCTTCCAGGAAGCGCTTTGCTCCCACCGCCTGGGACAGAAATTGCAGCGTGGTGCAGCGGGCATGAACACGGGCTTGGGGGCAAGGCCGGTGCGACTCCATCACTTTCTGGCCATGGAAACCTTAACAGCCTCTCCCAGCCTCAGTTTTCCATCCGTACAGGGAGATCATAAAGTACCTCATTTACAAATAGTTTCGATGACATGAGATAATGGCTGCTAAACCCTTGCCCAGAGCCCCCACTGGGCGCCAGTCACCAAGTGTTTACTGTTACCCACACTGCCCCTAAAGCTTCATCCCTCTGTGCCCCGGATGCTGCTGTTCCTCTGTGCGGTGTGCCCTTCCCCCTTCTCCCAGCTCCAACGCCACCTCCTCTGAGTGCCTTTGCTAATTCCCTGGTCAAAGCCAATCCCTTCTCCCTCAAGGTTTCCCAGCTCCCGGACTGGGCCCGCCTCTGCACCCTGCCTCTCCCGGTAGGAAGTTCATGCGTTGGGCACTAGTTTGGAAGCTCCTTGAGGGAGAGGCCTGCTGACCTGTTTCTACCTCCCCAGAGCCCAGCACAGGACCTGGCACGCATTAGGTACAGTAGACATTCACTGAAGGACCATGATCTTGTTACTTGACCCCGTAGAATTCAGGGACAGCTGCCAGGGAGAAGGCGCCTGTGAGCTCAGTTTTGGAAGAGAAGTTAGCCAGGTTAACAAAGCTGGAAGGGCCAGGCATTCCAGGGAGAAAAGTCTGGAATGGTCAAGTCACCAAAGCCCAAGGAGACAGAGAGCTTTCTGCGAGCAGAAGGAAATTCAGGCTGCCTGGACCCTCGGGACGCAGGAAAGCGCAGCTGCAAGGTAATTAGCCGGCCAGGCAGCGGCAGCCTCGAATGCATTGTTGAGGTGCTAGGACTTTATCCTGATGACAGGGGAGCTCTAAAGGCATTGAGCTCATTTAAGACATGATCAGACATGGGCTTTAGAAACATCGCCAGCTGCTGTGTTGTGTGCCAGAGCCAGTCCTCAGTGTGGGGATAGATATAGTGGTGAACGAGTCTGACACAGAGCCCCCCCACCCCCCAGACCCCTCAGCGAGGGCCCTGGGAGACATCACATCAGAAGAATGTCATTTAATTCTCACATGACCCATTTTACAGATGGGAAAACTGAGGCCCTGAGAGGAGCACAGATTTGCCTGTATTCACACACTGGAGAGTGTCAGAGCCAAGATTCTACACTAGACAGTCTGTGCCCTACTCTCCACCTGTCCTTCCCTATTTCCCTTCCTGTCCTCACACAGGCAGAGAATAAACACATACAAAAGGCCCTGGTGATTATTTTGTGTTGGTTTTTCTAAGGCGATAGCTGTGGCATCTTAAAAATAACACAGATATGGAATGAGACAGATGTGGGTTCCAATCCTAGCCCTGCCTGTGTGCCCTTGTACAGGTTCTTCACCTCTCTGACCTCAGTTTCCTCATCTGTCAAGTGGGGTTAATAATATATACCTCCATCCAGGTTGTCATAACCTGAAATGATATTTAGAGTGCTCAGCTCAAAGCCGAGCACACACTAGGTGCCTAATGAAAGCACTTACTTGCCTCTTTATAACTCTCACATACTGTCTTTAGTGCAGAGAAGTGTGTCCCTAGAGGGCGTCAGAGCTGATCAGGGGTGGACCAGGGAGCAGAGGGCAACCAACCACCCCAGCCTGAACGGGGTGGTGGTGGCGGCGTAGGGCCCGCACAGACACCCTCCTGTTGGGCCCAACGCTAACGACTTCAGTGTGTCTCCCCTTTTAGCTCAGATATTTCTGAAATGCACACTGCTCATTCACACATAGCCGGAGGGGCCGAGGGGCCTCCCCAGCTTGTGCAATCAGGGCCTCCTGATTGCTTTCTTCTGTGCAGTCTCCAGGAAGGAGAGGGGTGCGGGTGCATTGCGCTCGGGCCGAAGCTGCTCCCATGGCCCGAACCCTGCTTCCCACTGGGGAAAGCATTCTGGGCTGGTGGCTGCAGGCTTTTGCTTGGATGCTAAGCCTCTGTGCACACAGCCTCCGTTTTCTTGTGTATCCATTAGAGCAGCCAGGGCTTGGAAACTGGACATCTCCCTCGGGCTAGCCAAGGCGGGCGTGTCCGGAGGCAAGTGAAAGGGCAGTGTGGGGGGGAGGGGGGAGGGGGGCGTGGGGGGGACTAGAGAGGCTGGCCAGGATGTGGGCCGGGGGACTTAGTCCCACAGGAGGCCTTGGAGAGCTGCTGGCCTTCACTGGGCAGCCCAGCTCCACCTCTCCAGGCTTTTCCCTCAGCTCTCACCAGGCTCTGCCCCGCCTTCCCACAAACCAGGCTACTGCTCACCTTACCTTTCCCACTCAGCCTTTCCTGACTTCTTTTTTTTAATCCTCACCTGAGGATATGCTTTTATTGAATTTTAGAGAGAGTGGAAGGGAGAGGGAGAGAGAAACATTGATTGGTGGCCTCCCATATGTGCCCCAACCAGGGATCAAACCCACAGCCTAGGTACGTGCCCTGAGCCCTGACTGGGAACTGAACCTGCAGCCTTTGGTGTATGGATGGATACTGCAGTCATGTGATACCCCGCCAGGGCCTGACTTCCTTTTCACTCAATCTTCAAGCCTCCCTTCCGTCACTTCCTCCCGGAAGCTGTCCCTAAACGGAGCACTTTCTTCCTCGCTTTCCACGCCCGGTTCCTGTCACCCACAGCGCACTGGGCACATCCACATTGCCGTCTTTGTCACATCGTGTGGCGATGCATCCTCTGTGTACAGTGAAAGCAGCTTCCCTTGCATGAGGGGTTGTCATTGTCGCCGTGGGGATGGGTCGGGGACATGTCCAGCGCTTCAGAGGCAGTTTGGGAAGTGAAATGGCGTTAGGTAGTTTGCAGGCATTTTTAATTATAATAATCTTGTGTTTACTTTCCTTCTTTTTATGGCAAATGTTGCTGACTTTCCCTTTATAGTAATGATTACTTTTTCCTCTTTAAAATGCATTTAAGAAAACAGTCAACTGGGAGAAAAATAGCAACTAAATAAATACAGGTTGTAGGTGGAAATGGCTGAAGTCATGAATGTTGTCCGGATGGAGCAGAACACTAGCATGTGTTCAGATCCTACAGTTTGGGAGGAGTGGGGAGGGGGGATTTCCTACATAATAGAGGAAGACCTACTGTGTGCTAGGCCCTGTGCTGGGGACCCCAGAACCAGAACCTTAGCACCCACCATTAGAAGAACCTGGCAAACAGGGGTGGTTCCCATTCCGGATACCTGCAAGTGCTGGGACAGAGACATGGGGTGGGGCGGATTCAGGAGGACTTCCCAGAGGAGGTTCCCTGAGGTGAGACTTCAGGGATGAGGAGAATTAGAGTGGGCACAGAAGGTATGGAGAGGGAGAAGATCGGAAGAAACAGTATGTGTGAGGCGTGAGGGACCGGGGTGAGAGGGTGCACGACCCGTTCTGTGCAGCTGGAGCATAGCTCATGAATGGAATAGATGTGTGACCGTGCGTGAGTCCTGAGCCTTTGGAAGCCTCCGTTTTTCCATCTGTGACCATATCGACACTCTCTCGGCACGGTAGTGAGAATGTTGGTGAGGGCCTCCGGCTCCTCCAAATCTTCAGGCAGGAGTTGTCTCCCTTTGTAGATTTTTGGGATTAGAGGGGAGATGTTTGGGGGGAAAGGAAAGAAGTGCTGGCAATGAAAATAGGGCTTGGCTTCCTGAACCCGCCCAGGTTCCTGGGGCCAGAACGCCTAATTCCGTTCCCTGAGGAACTGAGTTTGACTTCTGTGCTTGGTTTGAGAGGAACAAAGGAAACTCCTGCTGTCCCAGGAAAGCAGCATCGGGCAGACCGGGGCGGGCTCCCCAGAGGCTGTGCCCATCAGCGAAAGGCTGATGTTTGTCAGATGCTGGCAAGCACAGTCTCGGGGGGGGGGGGGGGTGGTAGTCTAAGCTGGAGCCTTTTATACTCACCTTTATTTTTCAGGGGCCACCTAATGAGCCCCCACGAAACGGTGTGTGTGCAGGCACAAGGTCACCCAGAAGCACCACACTCCACCTACGAAGGAGTAGCTGCCACTCAGAGGACCTGCTTTGTGCAGGGCTCCGAGCTAATACACTCCCCTTAGATTCAGTCCTCCTGTCCTCACCCAGAGGTATCATGGCTGCTCTCCAGGTGAAGAGACCGAGGCTCAGAAAGGGTACGGGTCCAAGGTTACAAAGCAAGTAGGTGGCAGAGCGGGTTAATTAGGATCGAAGTCTCGACCTCCCATCCCCTTTTTTCAGAGGGTGGAGGGACGTGTCAACATTGAAAAGCAAAAGGCCAAGCGAAGTCTGGGTGGGGGGGGTCTCACCCATGCCCCTCCTGCCACAGCCCCGAGGGGAGCACCTTTCACAGAGATGGACTGCCAGGCCAAGCCCAGAACCGGCCTGGGGAGAAGGGAGAGCAGCAGGTACCTGCCTTTCGCATCCTCTGAGGGGATCTGCGAACTTCCCACTCCCTCTTAGGCCATTCCTGACTGTGACCCGGGCTGCCCTTGACTTCCAGCCCTGAGCTCTTCCCCAAGCTGGTCCAGATGTGGGAGGCAGAGGGGGTAGTGGGAGTCCAGGGGCTGAGCACCAGCCTTTAGTGTATGGCTTCGGTAAGTCATTTGCCCGCCCTGGGCCTGAGTTTCCACCCGTACAGTGAGGATGTCGGTCCACAGTCCCTCCTCTGGGCTGTGGAATCTTCTAGAGCTTGGCCTCCGGGCCAGCCCAGGAATGCAGCCAAGGGGTGGGGCCACCTGCTGGGCGGGCTTGCACCCCGACCCCTTTCTCATCCCAAGCAGCCTCTCCTCTCCCTTGTTTGACACGGCTCCTAGCAGCTGTTCCTCGGGCCCAGGCGGGGAGCCCGGCTTGGCGCGTCCCTGGCTGAGGCCGACGAGAGAAAACAGGTTAAAAGTTCAGCCCTTGTTCTCTCCAGGAAGAAAAATCTGTAGCATTCGGAGTGTGAAAAGGAACCCCCTTTTCAGCTCCAAAGCAGCACAATAGAACTTCCCTCTAATTTGCCATCAAAAGGCGCCCTTGGCACTGGACTCCACCGTCCCTGGCACCCCCCCCCCACCCCCCATCGCCAGCCCCCAGTGCAAAGGGACACAACGGCCAAAAACACAAGCCACTGGTGGTCATGGGACACTGCTGCACCCTCCCTTGTCAGTTTGCTGGTCTGACTGGGGTCACCTCTGGCTAAATGCTTCCCCTGTTTCCCACCTTCCATCCTCAGTGTCCCAGCCCTAGTTCAAGACCTTGTCACTCCCATTTCGACCTTCAGAGCAGCCTGGACACTGGGCACCCTGCCCCCACTCTCCTCACTCTAAATCCCCCAGACCCTCAAACCGGGGAGGAGGCAGGTCCCTGTGTGATCCTTACGAAGTCTCCCCCCTTCTTTGTGCCTCAGTTGCCCTATGTATAGAACGAGGTGGTTGGGCTGCACCAGGGATAGGATCTGAAATGGTGGGTGTGAGTTTCCTGGTGGCGCTGTGGTGAGACGCATCGTGCAGCCACGGCGCGTGGGGATTGATTGGTGATGTCTGCCTTGGGCACCTCGGGGAGCATGGCCGCTAGCTAACAGGCCTCTCACCCACTCGCACTGAGCGAGGTGGCATGAAAGATCCAGCTGTGACTCTCGGTCTCTCCAGCTGCTCCCTCAGAGCTAGTTGTATTCATGCCTCGTTTCCATGACCAGACTGTGACCTGTTCCACAGTCGGGTCTTCCCGTTCATTGTTGTCTCGTCGGGGCACCAGCACAGGGCCTGGTGCAGAATAGGCATCAGGATGTCTCTGTTGAGTGGATGCTTGAAAGGGGCCAATGTAAGTCTGTTCGGTGCACTGGGTGCTGACTCCTCGCTCTCTCCACAGAAACGCTGATGGATTCAACCACAGCGACCGCGGAGCTCGGCTGGATCGTGCATCCTCCATCAGGGGTGAGTCAGTGGTCCCCAAACCCTGCCTGGTCCCCCAGGACACCTTGGGTTTTGCTGTAGGGCCTGGATGCCCCCTCACAGTCCAGCCCCTTTCCCCTCCTTCAGAACCCAGGGCCAAGCCTCTCATGGCCCCACCCACCGGGACCTCTACCATTGGTGGAGCCCGGTTACCATGACAACATACTGGATGCATTAAGCTGTCCCATGGAATCCTCAGAAGTAGGGGCTTGCACTACCCCCTTTTGCACATGAGGAGAGTGAACTGTCATTACGTCAGCACCCAGTGTGTGTCAGGTACTGTGTCAAGCACCTTTTCACACATCTCCACTCCCAAGGGAAGGAACCACCTCCATTTTACACGTGAGGAAACCGAGGCTCAGAGAGGTGTAGCCACTTGACAGGGGCCCTACAGCTAGAAGGGGTGGGGCTCAGGTTTATATCGAATCCTCTGGGCCCCCTTTCGGGGTCCCTATAACAAGGCTCCCCCTCCCTGAGCGCTTCACACCTTGTGATCGGTGATCTGAGCCCATGTAGTCTGCAGGCTCCCCAGGGGCAAGGCCAGGCACAAGCTCAGATTCCTCTTTCTCCCCGCACCAGCCAGCCCAGCCCTCGCATACAGGCTGTGGGGTGAGCCTCCTGCAATTCTCTCCCAGCTCTGCCACTCGCAAGGGGCGATGTGGGGCCAGTGCCGCAACCTCTCTGAACTTACGCTTCCTCGTCTCTAATGTGGGGATAACAATGCCTTCCTCACAGGACTCTGAGCTTTCCCTGCAGAGTCGCTGGCACAGGGCTTGGCCCAGAGTGGGCTCCCGATAGCGAGGAGCTAGAATAAATGTCACCATCGTCACTGTCACCGTCATCAGTTCTAATACCGTTCCCTCCTCATCCCTCTGGCCTCTGGGGAAGGTTCTGGGCTCCCACAGCCCATCCCTTCCCCCCCCCCCCAGCTTCTATGCTGGGGCTCAGCTGCTGCCCATGGAGCTGCAGATCCCATCCCTGCCCGCCCCGCCCCCCGAAAGGCCTGCGCTCTCAATAGGCAGGGCCCCGGGTCAGGCTTCTTTCTGTGGCTCTTTCTTGTCACCAGTTTTCCATCTGCGAAAGCGGCGGGGCCCACAGCCCCACCCTGCCAGTAATGAGGCCAGGCTGGGCTGCAGGGCCCCCGGACGCAATTATTTGGGGTGTTTAGGCTGCAGGGCCTCCGCATGTTAATTAGAGAGAGGGGAGAAAGGCAGAGTGCTCTAATTAAGTGCTCTAATTAAGTTCTGAAGAAGAGCAGTGGTTGTAACAAGGGGCTGACTTTGTCACATGGTGCCACCAAAAAGGGAAGAAAAAAAAATTTAAACACAATATAAGGAGCTTCAGAGCCGCCACTGAAGTAGAGGCTGGGCCAGCAGGCTTCAGCTCGGCCTTCCCCACACACGCGCGCCCTGCATTGCATCGTCCCTCCCCAGGGCAGCTGCTACCGCTCCCCCCTGTGCAGACCTGGCCCAGACGATCACAGGGAGACCGGACAAAGGACGCCCACTGGAATGCGACAATTCTCCCACGCCCGTCGTAGTCATATTTGGCAGTTGGGGAAACAGGCCCAGAGAGGGGAAGTGACTTGCCCAAGGCCACCCATCAAGTTAGCAGAGCTGGGACAAAACCCAGGGCACTGTCGGGTCCTCGTGTCTCGAGGCAGTCTGGGCAAGCAGGTGAATGGGTCTGGGTCCGTGTGACCTGGGTCAGGGGACCTCACTGCTCTGGTCTCTACTCCCTCATCTGTAAAATGGGGATGACCACACGCACCACGGGTAAGAAACATGACAAAGAAACGAAACCCTACCAGCTCCCAGCTCCTGGGCCCACGGGGTGGGTGAGGGTATTCTGCGTGTGGGTTCCTTGGGGTTTACCCTTGTGGGCCTATGCTGGGTAAAGCCAGCCCACCACCAAGGGGACACAAGAGAAGGGGGGGAACAGTAGCTACCCTCAGCAAGCTCTCAGGTCCACGGGGTAGGGAGACCAGACCAAGAGGGCTGAGGGTGCCCAGCCCTTGCCAGGCAGATGGTCCCCCGTGAACGCAGACACTGCAGCCAGACGGAGAGCCTGCTGCGAGAGGTTCCAGAAGGATGGAGAGAAGACGAGAGGGTGCGTGAGGAGGGCACAAACGTGAGCGCCCAGGCTCAGCCGTGCCAGGGGCTTGGCCTTTGAGGGTCTGTGAGGAGAGAGTACGGGTCCCGTGCCCTCCCAGTTCCAACTCTCCATGGCCCAACTCGGCCCCTCCAGCAGGAGGCCTGGGAACGCTCCGCTGGCTGGGGGAGCCCAGGCCTGGCCCAGTGAGGATGCGGACGCACCTGCCCCAGGCAGCACGGGTGGGAGGTCTCCCCCCAGGCACCATCTAAGTCTCTTATGGACCCAGAACAGGGTAGGGTCCTGTCTTCCCAGTCACAGAGGTAAGGGCTCTTCTTCCATCAGACGGGGAGCCCCCAGGGGCACAGACTGTGTCTCCCTGGTCAGGCAGGGAATTTCCAACGGGCAGAATTGTCTCCCCATCAGACTGGTAGCTCCCCAAGCACAAAGCTCTGTCTGCTCTCAGTGAACCCCTGGGGAATACCAAGAGCAGAGTATGTGCCCTTCCCATCAGAGCGGCATGCCTCCCTCACAGACTGAAGAATTCCTAAGGCCAAGGCCATGCCTCCCCCTCCGTTAGGGAGTTCTGTGATGGGAGGGATCAGCTCTCCATCACCAAAGTAGAAGATCCCTAAGGTAGAGTCTGTGCCTCCCCATCAGACTAGGAGACCCCATATACTAGGGGTCGTGTCTACCCCCCTTCAGATTGGGGGATTCCCTCAGGTGGGGTCTGTGTCTTGCCTCTTTGGGTGCTCCCTTGGGCTCAGCCCCTACCTCCCCCACCTGACCAGCATTTCCCCCACAGTGGGAAGAGGTGAGTGGCTACGATGAGAACATGAACACGATCCGCACCTACCAGGTATGCAATGTATTTGAATCGAGCCAGAACAACTGGCTCCGGACCAAGTTCATCCGGCGCCGCGGCGCCCACCGCATCCACGTGGAGATGAAGTTCTCGGTGCGGGACTGCAGCAGCATCCCCAGTGTGCCCGGCTCCTGCAAGGAGACCTTCAACCTCTACTACTATGAGGCCGACTTCGACTCGGCCACCAAGACCTTCCCCAACTGGATGGAGAACCCGTGGGTGAAGGTGGACACCATCGCGGCCGACGAGAGCTTCTCCCAGGTGGACCTGGGCGGCCGCGTCATGAAGATCAACACCGAGGTGAGGAGCTTCGGGCCCGTGTCCCGCAGCGGCTTCTACCTGGCCTTCCAGGACTATGGCGGCTGCATGTCCCTCATCGCTGTGCGCGTCTTCTACCGCAAGTGCCCCCGCATCATCCAGAACGGCGCCATCTTCCAGGAGACGCTGTCAGGGGCCGAGAGCACTTCGCTGGTGGCCGCCCGGGGCAGCTGCATCGCCAATGCTGAGGAGGTGGACGTGCCCATCAAACTCTACTGTAACGGGGACGGCGAGTGGCTGGTGCCCATCGGGCGCTGCATGTGCAAAGCGGGCTTCGAGGCCGTGGAGAATGGCACCGTCTGCCGAGGTAAGGGCCGCAGCGGGACAGGTGCCCCTGCCAACGCGCCGAGTGGGTACCGGGCCTGGTGGCTGGAGAGTCAGGCTGGCAAGGGCGGGGACCTGAAGCTGACCAGGAGGCACTCTGGCAAGGCTTTCCCAATCTGTATCCATGGTGTAGCTTCTTAGAGGCATTTGAACAGCATTTTTAAATATATTTTTATTGTTTTCAGAGAGGAGAGAGGGAGAGAGAGATAGATACATCAATGATGAGAGAGAATCATTGATCGGCTGCCTCCTGCATGCCGCACACTGGGGATTGAGCCTGCGACCTGGGCATGCGCCCTGACCAAGAGTCAAACCATGACCTCCTGGTTCATAGGTTGATGCCCAACCACTGAGCCACGCTGACGGGGCTAAACAGCATTTCTTGATGGTGGTACTTGTAGGTACTACGGAGGGTTCGGGCGGGAGGAGGTGTTGCAAGATGATTTTAGTCGCATGAGGATGTTTCTCGTTTTAATAATTATACAGATCTTATCTGATGCTAAGCGGTGCTCTATTTCTTCATATACAAAAGTGATATAGTTTCCTTCTTAAGAAAATGTGTAGGTCATCACATTTATAAGTGAACATTTATTGAGCTTCTTTTGTATCAGCCAGTATAGGCCAGGCGATGCTGAAGTAACAAAACAATAGAAGTTTATTTCTCACTCACGTTCCATGTCCATCGGGGTTCAGCTTGGGATTCCTCCCTCTGGGAGCCAACCAGATGGAGGTGCCTCCGTTTGGGGTGTCACAATCACCAGGGCAAGAGGAGCAAGTGTGGAAAATGGTAAACTGGTTCACCGGCTCCAGCCCGAAGTGACCCCCGCATCACTCCGTGCACTCCAGCCACAACGCAAGTCACGTGGTTACTTCCAGTGCAGAGAGATGGGAAGTACAGTCCCACTGTGGACCCGGCCTCCTGGTCACCACTTTGACTGTGTGCTGGCCACCGGACATGTCTAACTCACTTAATCCTCATAAGAACCCTGTGAGGGGAAGTGCCTTTTTATTTTAAGAAATTGAGGCAGAGAGCCTTACTCTCACATAGAGAGTGGAGGAGCCAGGCATCTGACACCCAGGTAGTGGGATTCCAAACTGCCCCTCCAACCAGATCTGGTGTCCATACTCTGAGTGTCTATACTATTCCGCTTAAGTTAATTTAAGGGAAAACATTGACAAACAGTAGTACAGGTGGTGTTTGCCTGTGGCACAGTGTACAACCTTCCTGGGCTGTAAATATAGGAAGTTTGTGAGCGGTCCCGCATGGTGGTAAGAGGCTGTGAAGGTGGACGGACTTGGGTTCAAAGCTATTAGCTGTTTGTCCTGGGCCGAGTGTGAAACCCTCTTTCATATGGGGGGTGTGAGGATTCAACAACGTAAGACCTATAAAGCATTTATTACGGCTTCTAGTACACAGTCAGAGCTTAATAAATGCTAACTAACTGAGATGATGTATACAAAGCCCAGCCTTCATCAAACCTTCCTTGCACCTGCTCTGTGTCGGACCTTGTGCTAAGCATCAGGTGAGACAGAGAAGAATCTGGTGCAGGTACTCGGCCAGGTGAGCTGTGATGGTGATGGTGCGGGTATCGGAGATGTGAAGTCTATTTGTGCCTTGTCCTCTTGACTTCCCATTGGAATCGGACCCTGCGGTGCTCCAAATGCCAGACTAAGAGTTTGGACCCTATTCCAGAGGCCCTGGAGAGCCAGTGAATGTTTAGCCTGGGGTGGTTGCCATGATTTTTACCTCCATAAAATGCTGTCACATCCACCATCTCCACAGTCCCGCCACTCCCGCCTTCTGGGCATTTTAAAGGTCCCTGGGAGGGTAAATGGAGGTACAGGAGACAGAAACAGCGGCCTGAGAGGAAGCTGTTGCCGCGAAGGCGTCCACGGTGCTGGAAAGAGGAGCAGTGGAGTCAGGAGATGTTTGACAGTGAATTGGATGAGATGCAGACACAGGCAGGAAAGGGAGGAGGGAGAGGAATCAAAGGGAGCAGGGAATTCCAGCTTGCAGGGAGGTGATGGTCCTGGAACAGAAATGGGGAAGTTGGGAGAAAGGCCAGTTTCTTGGGGGCAGATAACAGACCTGGGTGTCTATTCCTGAATGTGAAATTGTGCAGCCTTAGGAGATGGTGGGACCTGGGGGGATAGAATCAGTCACACATTGCTTGTTGTTTATTCACTCACCAAACCTTCCTTGCACCTGCTCTGTGTCAGGGCTTGTGCTAAGCATCAGGTAAGACAGAGAAGAATCCGGCTGGGCCCTGTCCTCCAGTAGCTCACAAGTGAGACAGACTATCTATATATATAAAAAGCCTAAGCAACCAGCCGACCAGCCGACCGGCCAGTAGCTATGACACGCACTTACCACCAGGTGGCAGACACTTAGCGCAGGAGCAGAAACCACAGGCATGGAAACATGGAACAGACTGATGAATCTCAGAGGGAAAAGGGGAGGAGGGAGGGCAGAAAGAGATTAACCAAAGATCTTATATGCATATGAGAGGATTCGTGCATTGGCAGGGTCCCTCGGCCTGGCCTGTACAAAACCGGCTCTCTGACATCCCCCGAGGGGTCCCAAGTCGCAAGAAGGTGCAGGCCAGGCTGAGGGACCAACCCCCCCCCCCCCCTGGTGCGCAAATCCATGCACCGGGCCTCTAGTAAGTGAATAAGGGAGGCAGTGCTTTAGACTTGCTTTAATAGGAACTGCTCAGGCTGCGATGGGCATAAAAAAATGAGGGAAGGCTTCACAGGGGAGGTGACATTGACACTGGGAATCTTGGGAGAGAGATATGCTGACTGGGTGGCCCAGGCCATCTAGAGGATGGATTTGCATGACAAAAGACCTGGCGACATGAATCAGCATGGCCCATTAGGGGGACAAGTAAACTGTTTGCTGTGGCGGAGGCTAAGGACTCCAGGAAGGATGTAGGAAGAACTGTCACTAGAAGGGTGCCTAGAGGGGAGGTGTACTAGTTATCTATTGCTGCATAACAAGTTACCCCCAAATTTAGCAGCTTAAAACAGTAAATATTTACTACCTCACAGTTTCTAAAGGTCAGGAATCCAGTTGTGACTTAGTTGGGGGCCTGTGGCTCAGTTGCTTCTGAGGTTGCAATCAGGCTGTGGGCTTGGGGCTGCAGGTTTATCTGAAAGCTGGACTGGGGAGGGGTCTGCTTCCATTTCACTCACGTGATTGTTTGTCAGCTTCAGTTCGTCACCACAGGGTCCTTGCACATGTGTCGGTGTCGTGGCTTACCCCAGAACGAGGGATCCAAGAGAGTCTGAGGGAGTACCTAGGAGAGAAGCCACAGTCTTTTCATAAACCTCATCTTAAAAGTGACACTACTTCTGCCATAGTCACTTCATTGGAAGCGAGTCACCAAATTCAGCTCACACTCCAGGGGACTGAGTTCGCTGGATGTGAATGCCAGGAGGTGGGGTTATTGGGGTCCATCATAGAGGTTGCCTGTCACAGGCAGCTCCTCTGAATCTGGACTTCTTGCAAGTAGTGAGGATCCAAGGTAATGCTGGGGACTGGGTGTGCACCCAGACCTGGCTCCTTCCCACTCCCCGCTTCCTCCTGGACCTACAGCCTGCCCAAGGCCCAGGCCCAGCCAGCCTCCGGGTGTGAGCAGAGGCCAGTCAGGGTGTGATTAATGAGCTCAGGGATCCAGAAGGACACCAGCTGCTGCGGTGGCATCTGCTGCAGCCACCCAGATATGGGGCTGCTCCCACCCAAGTCCCGCAGGCACGGGCCCCGCTGGCCCGGGATGGGTAGGAATGGTGATTACAGCTCACATCTGAGATGTTGGCAAAGTGCTTTCTCATCCTCTGGCTTAGGGATTCTCAGCCTTTGCTATGCCTCAGAATTCATTAGGAAGTTTGTTAAAATGCACATTCCTGGGTCTGGTACAGACCTCTCCCCCAGGTCTGGTTCTGTGGCTCTGAGGTGGGGCCAGGAATCAGCATTTTAAAACAAGCAGCTCTGATGCTTCTGTAACAGGACCATGAGCTCAGACACACGATGTGATAACGCATCTTTGCCAGGTGATGACCACAGTCCCAGTCCCCCACCACCACCCCAGGGAGCGTCCACCCTAAGGGATGAGAGGGGACATTAGCCGAATCTCTGGGAGGGTGATTTAATGTTTAATATTGAAGCATAATTTGATGGGAAAAATCCATTTAATGTTGAAACGTAATTTGATAGGAAAAATCCATTGCTTTGTTAGTACGAATTAGAGGAAATAAGGCTGGATAAAGTCTTATTGGCAGATGGGGATAGGAGTCCTTGTGGGAGGGGCCAGAGGTAGGCATTGGTGGCTGGTAGGATTGGTGGGAGGTCCCAGTGGACGGAGTGGTTTACAGAACTAATTGAGTCAATCGGCCCAGCGTCCTGGGTGCCTACAGTGTGCAGGGCACAATGAGAAGGAGAGGGGCCTGGAGAAGCCGATCACCATTCAACAAGCATGCAGTGTGTACCCTCTGTGTACCAGTTAGCCCTCTAACAGATACTTACCGAGCACCTCCCAGGAGCTAGGCCCATGCCCGTGCTGCGAAATACAGATGTGGACAAGACCCAGACATTCGTTGCCCTCCCGGAATTTTTAGGCTGGGTGGGCAAAAAAGGGAAGATGGTGAGGGGAAACGTTAATGAACAAACTGAATAAAGACTGTAATGTGTGACCGGGAGAAAAAATAGGGTGCAACAGTAGAGATCAAAAGGAAGATCCGCTTCAGTCAGGTGACTCAGGAAGACTCCTTGGAGGCCGTGTCATTTGAGCTGACGGGGCACCTGGGAAAGCTGGAGGAGAGTGCCTGGGACTCAGGGCTTGGCCTTAAGGGACTGCTGGATGAGCAGAGGACCCAGACGCAGGGGAAAAGGGCCGAGCACAACCCTCCCAGAAATGAGCTCCATCCAGGCAAAGTGCTTTGAGGTCGTGAGGAAGAAGGCATCTTTTCTGATGGGGGGATCTAAGGTGGCTTCAAGGAGGAGGTGGTATTTGGATTGGGCCTTGAAGAGTAAGTAGGAGTTGGATGGGTGAAAGGAGAATTGTTGGTCGAGGAACCGAATGGATAAAGGCCCTGAGGTGTGACAAGATAGAGCATGTTTGGTGGGTGCTGTGTGACCTCCTGGGTGCAGGGGCTAGGCCACCACTTTCCCCTTTTCATCCATCTATTCACTGTCTATTGAGTGTTCAGCCTGGGCCTGCACTGGGCATACAGCTGCCGGGGAGGGGTTCCTGGGCCTTCCTTCAGAAGAACTCTGCCCCTTCCCCTGCTCCAGTCCCCGACCTCCTCAGGATCACAGTCCCCAAAGGGCCTTGCCACCAGCAGTTCTGCCGGGGGTGGCAGGAGGGTGGCCCTGGAGTTCCTTCTCGCAGCAGCTGTTCCCACCCAAACCTGTTTTCCTACCTCTTTCCGGATATTTACGGGTTTGATTGTGAATGTGTCCCTGCCTCAGTTTCTCCAAGTTTGTGTTCGCATCCTTATATCCCTTGGTCTCTCCTTTCCTCCCTGCGCCCCTACTTGCCCCTGCCCGTCGGGAGCCCCGGCCTGGCCACTCTGTTGGGGGCCCTGCCTCCTCCCTCCCACTGGCAGCCCCGCATCTATAATAAACCAGAGGCAGTTCCACTGTGAGCATGATTCACGGCTGTGATACCATGGGCCGTAATGGGGTTTTTAATAGTTTGGCCTGGGAGGGGGGCACTGAGCCAGTGGAGGGGGGTGGGCAGGGGTGAGGGAAGGTGCGCACACATATTGATCTTCTGGCTCCAGCTCAGACTTCCCAGCTCCCAGCTGCTGGCTTCTCCCAGCCTCTCCCTCTCCTCCCCCCTGCCCTGCTTGGCAGCCCCAGCCTTACTCTCTCCCCTACCCACGGCCTCTCCTTGGCCTGGGCCTTTCGAACCTGGTTTCACTGCCCCCCCCCCCCCCCAGCTCTGCCTTTGGCTAGCTGTGTGACCTTGGGCAAGCACTGGCCCTCCCGCAGCCTTTGTTTTCTCATCTGTGAAACAGGACAGACAGAAGGGCTGCGGTGCAGAGTAAATGAGAAAATACCTAGAGGAGTGTTGTAAAAACAAGAAAAAGGACCTTGATCAACATTGTCTTTTGCCTGCAAATGTTTCTTTTTCCCTGAAGAGCTTTCGTTTTGAGGAAAAAATAACTTCCCCTTATCACAATGCGGGCTATTGGTAGAATCTTTAGAAATTACTGATCACCAAAAAGGAGAAAGTCTAAATCACATTAAAGTCTGATAAAAACCACTGTTAACGGACTGGGGTAGACCCTTCTAGGCGCATTTATGTGCATTTATACATATTGACCTTTTTGTAAGAGGAAAAATGGGTTCCTGCTAAAAGTACATAAGGATTTTTCAACTTATTAATATTTTATGGACATTGTTCATGTCATGTTAGATCTACAGTATCGTTTGGGGAGGCTCTTAGAATTCCACAGTGTAGTGCCCCGGAACTTACCAGTCCTCTCTGGTCGACATGAACCTCGCTTGCAGTTTTTTCCACCTGAACTATCGGGGATGGCTAGCTGGTCTGGGCGTCCTTGTCCCGCTGTCTTTTTGCACTGCTGCTGGTATTTGCATAGGATGTGTCTCCGGGTGTGGAATTGTGGGGTTAAGGGATACGTACTCTTTTAGCGCTCTTGACACACATTGCCAGCTTAGCTGCAGAAAGCCTGGGCTGCATCACCCTCCTGGCAGCGGGCTTCCAGCGGGCCTGTTCCCCTGCCTGCTCACCAGCAAGGGACAGTATGCCTGTGGCTTTATTTTCTCGTTTTCTCCCAGAATCCTGTGCTTCCTCAGCCAAGGGATGGGGGGACCAGGGGTCCTCTCAGGGCCCTCAGGGCAGCCTCCTTTCCACCCTGTTCTCAGCTTCAGCCCTTCCCACCTCGAGGCTGGACCGGTGGCCCAGATGTGTCTGGCGAGTCTGTGGGGGTGGGGTGCGGCCAGCCTCGGGGTGAGGAGGAGGGAGCCGCCAGCTGGCAGGGCCTGCACTGGCTGGGGAAAGGGTGTGAAGGGTGGAATGCTGGGTGGGAGGAGAGGCCCAGACCCCTCCCACGGAAAGTTCTGCAGCTTGTCTTCCAGGGCAGGGTGGGGAGGCCCAGCTGGGGGAGGAGAAGGGGTGATGACGCTCCCTCCAGGCCCCCAGGCTCGGGCCAGGGCTGAGACCACACAGGCTAGCCTTTGGGGAAGGGGATTGGGCGGGGACCCTGGCCAGTGCACTCAGCTATTGCTCTTAAAAATGGGAGGTACCCCCCCTCCTTTCCCCTTTCCTAGATTCTCTCAAAGAATCTGTTCTTGTTCACAGTTATCCATCCATCTGTCCATCCATTGGTCCTCCTGTCTGTCCACCCGGCCAGCAGACATTCACTGAGCAGCAGCTTCTGGCTTTTTGCTCCTCAGAGTGGCTGGTGATGGCTCGTAGAGGACCAGGAAGCTAACACACATTGAGTGCCCGTCCTGTGCCAGGGAGTCGGGTCCTTGGAGAGATCAGTCATGGCCTCTGCCCTGAAGGACCACCAGTCTAGAGATGTTGACAGATGTTGACAGTGAAGGTGGACAAAGGCACCCGACCCATCCAGGGGCGTGTCAGCCAGGACCGCAGTGGTCACTTGTAGGCTTCCGGGAAGGGGGCTGTTCAAGTGGAAGCTGAGTGAGAAGCGGGAGTTAGACAGGAGAGGAGGAGGTGCAAAGGCCCCCGGGCAGCCAGGGTGGGTGCTCCTGGGAAGGGCGGGGGAATTGCCGCAGCCCTCTCTCTTGGAGTCAGCTCATTGAGGGCTCTGAAGACACGGGGTGATTCTTCCTCTCTGGTCTTCATATTCCCTCAGGAGTCTCAGCAGGAGATAATTTTGGCTCTAGATCCTCATCACAGCTCCTTCATTTTTCACTCCAACAACACTCCCAGGCATCTACTGTGCACCACCCGTCCCTGGGCCCGATGTGGGAGCTGCCGAGATGAGGGAAAGCCTTCTTGCCTTCGTGGAGCTCCCAGTCTGGGGTGGGAGAGACAGCCCTATCCATAGCCTTGGGCCCTTAGGAGGGAGATGAGGGAGAGCTGGGACTTCTGGAGGAGGAGCCATTTCCCCAGGGCGTTGGAGGATGGGAGAAACTGAGAGCAGGAATTAGTTCAGAAAAAAAGATGGTCACAAATGAAACAGATTTTTAAAAAATATTTTCATTGATTTTTAGAGAGAGAGGAAGGGAGAGGTAGACAGAGAGAGAAAAACATCGATGTGAGAGAGAATCATTGATTGGCCGCCTCCTGCACGCCCCCTACCCAGAGCCCACAACTGGGCAAGTGCCCTAACCGGCAGTCAAACCCGCAACCTTTCAGGGTACAGGATGACACCCAACCAACTGAGCCGTACAGGCTGGGGCACAACTGATTTCCTTTAAACCCTGGCCTGTGGCTGACCCCCAGACAAAATACAGCCATCTGGGGCCAGGAGTGGAGGAGACGTGTTCTTGGCGGAGGCAGAAGAGTGGAGGGGCCACAGGGCTCTAGTTCCAGGCTGTCGAAGGGCCGAGTGAGGCAGAGGCTGAAAGGAAGTCTGAGAGGCTTGCGGAGGGCCAGGGCTGGGGCGACAGGGACCTCCTGTGCCCAGGCCCGTGTTAGGTGCTCTGCTCCATGACCTCATTGAACCTTCTGCTGTTATGATTAGCTGCATTTCACGAACGATGAGACTGAGGTCCAGAGAGGGTCAGCAAGCTGCCCAAAGCCACACAGCCGGTAAGCAGCAGAGGCAGAAGGTGCCCCTGGCTTCCTCCAACTCGCTGGGACAGCTGACTGACCAGGAGCGGGCCAGAGCCTGAGTGGACTCTGCCCTGCCCGCCGCCTGGATTACCGAGGCGCCCCTGAGAGGGTGTACAGGAAGAGTCTGGCAGATAACCAGCGAGGGGCTCACCGGCAGGACGGTGGGACTTCAAAGGAAGGGGGGCCACCCAGGGGGCAACCACAGGGATGGCCTAGGAGAGAAGAGAGGCCTGCGGCTGAGCCTTGAAGGATGAATTGCTTTCATAGCGGGGCATGTTCGGCAGGATGGCGAGGGTCCCAGAGCAAAGGCTCAGCAGTGGGGAAGTCCCTCCTTGTGCTCAGGGGACACAGGCCCCCAGGAAGGAGGCCCACCCATCCCTGGCTGACCTCTGGCCAGAGAGAAGGGTCCCCCACCCCCACACAACATTTACCTGTGCTCAGCTCGTGCTTCCTTTGCACAGTAACCTTGTCAGATTAGGAAACAGACTGGGGGCCATGGCGACACCCCTCGTAGGTGTCCAAGGCAGCTGTGTGCTCTCACGCCCCCACTTCTGATTTCTTCTGCTCCTTGGAGGGGCCGGAAAGGCTCTGTGGCAGGAACTCAGTACTCATGGACTCAGTACTCCAGGTCTCAGTGGCTCTCAGTCACCCCCGGGGTTAGGTATCATCACTCCCATTTTATCAAAGAGGAAGCCGAAGCTCCGAGAGGGTAAGCAGCTTGTCCCACGTGACACAGGAAGGGGTGGGATTTGAACTCAGGCCCGCTGACTTTGCAGCCCCTGCACTGTCCTCTCTCAGCCCCAGCCTGGCCTCAGACCCCGAGCGCAGCAGGCCGAGGGCCGCAGGTTGGCTCCGGAGCCCTCTGGCAGGACTATAAACAGCTGGGGAGGTTCCCCCTCCCTCCAGCTGCTGCCTTTTCATCTGGCTGGGCCTCGGGATCTGGCAGAGAGGCCCGTTTAATGAGGAAGTTTATGCATTTAACAGTTTAAGCCTTTCTAAGCCCGTGGTACAACAGGATTTGGGAGCCGTTAACAATTCTGTGTGGTTAAGAGATTTTCATTGCTCTGCGGCAGCTGGCTCAGTCCCCACAGGCCCCACTCTGGGCTCCACCCACCCTGCTGGGGCACCCCCTTCCTGGGGCCCTTTGTCTTCAGCCCCCCTCCCGCTGCTTCCCTCCGTTCCCCCTCCTCCAGCCTCCAGGTATGAACTTTCACCTCAGAGGAGGAACTGAGGCCCAGAGAGGGAGAGGGAGCTGCCCAGGGCCACACAGCGGCCAAGAGGATTGTACCAAGACCTGCCTGGCAAAGCCTGAGTTCCCCCACCCACACTGCCTTCCTTGGGGAGGAGGGAGGAAGGACGTTCTATGGTTAATTCTTCACTGGCAGAATTGGCAAAGCCCCTCTAAAACCAACCCCTGACCCCTGCTTTGGGGCAGGGAAGGGCGGGGTGACTTCCCCGGGTTCATTCACCTTGTCAGGTACAGAGCTGACATCAGACCTCGGGCCTCCTGAAGCCCTAATGAGAATTCTGCACGTTACATATACCATACTGTTTTTGTTTTGTTTGCATAGCTCGGGGTGGAAATGCCATTTGTAATGATAATGTCTTACATATGTACAGTGTTTATTTACTCACACCCTGCCTCGTTCCAGAAACGCTCAGGGGCTGCATGTGTATAGCTTTGGGCTCACCCTGTGAGGTACTTTGATCTGAAGGATGCCCACACAAGCGAAGATTGTCATCGACCTTTCAGAGACAAGGAGAGTGACGCTGAGAGAGGACCTGATTTCCCAGGGCCCCCGTGGACGTCAGGGCAGAGCCGGGACTGGAACCCGGTGCGCCGGCCTCTGAGGCCTGGGCTCTCGGTGGGGCCCCTGGTCATCTCTGCGATGACCGCTCTCCCCCCTCTGCCGCCACCTCCGCAGGGATGAAGCTCGGCGTCCCCTTGAGAGTCCATCCTGGGTGGGAAGGGATGGGCTGCCCCGGGACGGAGGTCCTCACAGCAGAGAGTGCGGGGCTTGTGTGCAGAGGAGTGGTGTGTGGGTGGGTTTGGCGGGATGTGAACCAGCCCCTGACAACCATGTAGATGAAGTGGCTGGGGGAGGAGGGGGAGGGCAGGGGTCCCCCTGAGGAGTGAGCTGGCTTTGGGACCCCACCCTGTTTGGTATCTCGGGCCCTTCGCTCTTGCTCCGGGCCTTCCCAGTCTCTCCACGGAGCCCCGTGGAGGTTGGATGACTGTTGTTTTAATCACAGGGATTTGTTTCCTGATCATGGCAACCCAACCAACCCACAGGCCAAAGTGAGAGCCCAAGTGCACAGTCACTCCTATTTCACTGGCTCCCAGACATAGCACGTGAGTTTAGTCTCTTATCCTCTCTGTACCCCCTACCCCACATTCCCAGCAACGGGGCCTGAGGCTGCTGATCGCCAACGTCACAGTTATGGAAACTGAGGCCCAAAGGTGATAGATGAAGTGGCTTATCTGGGGACCCAGCCCTGGGTCAGGGTCCTGCCCCACCCCCCTGCATCTTCCTCTGGACTTCACTTGTGAATAGCAGAGCCAGCCAGGGAGGAAGGGGCAGGTGGGCTGCGTGCTCACTGGGCACCTGGTTTTATGCCCTAGACTTGGTGTGTAATAGTTTCCGGAATCCTTACAATCCCCAGAAGTTGGTTATGGCTATTATTCTCATGTTATAAAAGGGAAAGTAGAGGCTCAGAGAGGTTAAGTAACCAGCCCAAGATCACACAGCTAAGGGATGGTGGAGCCAGAAATGAAAGACCAAATCTGCCCTCTTCCCTCTGGAATATTTGTGCAGTGTTTCATCGTTAGGAAAACTTTTTTTCAGCCCAGCTGAAGTAGCTCAGTTGATTGAGCATAGTCCCATGCAACAAAAGGTCACTGGTTCGATTCCGGTCAGGGCACATGCCGGGTTGCAGGCTTGATCCTCAGTAGGGAGTGTGCAGGAGGCAGCCAATCGCAGTTTCTCTCTCTCCCTCTCCTTTCCTCTCTCTCTAAAATCAATAAAAACATATTTTTTAAAATATGTTTGTGTCTTTCACAACCATTATCTCACTCCTCAACAACCTAGGACAGTGGTCGGCAAACTGCGGCTCGAGAGCCACATGCGGCTCTTTGGCCCCTTGAGTGTTGCTCTTCCTAAGCCTTCGGAGTACCCTAATTAAGTTAATAACAATGTACCTACCTATATAGTTTAAGTTTAAAAAATTTGGCTCTCAAAAGAAATTTCAGTCGTTGTACTGTTGATATTTGGCTCTGTTGACTGATGAGTTTGCCGACCACTGACCTAGGACATACCTGGAGTATTACCCCCATTCCTCAGATGTGGAAGTTGAGGCTCAGCGAGATGAAGTGAGCTCCTCCAGGCTCATCACCAGGAGGTCAGAGCTGGGATTAGAACTGGGTCACTAGGTTGGTTTGATCCTGACACCCCAGCCCTGACCCTCCTGGTCCCCTTGCTGCTGATTCCTATTCCAGGATTTCTTAAATCATTCCTAACAGGCCTCTGCCCATCACTCCACTAAAACTGCTTATAACCAAGGCCACAGTGATGGCACGTTGCCAACCCACTGGTCACTTCCCAGGCATCTGACAAAGTGACCGCTGCATCTTCCGGGACAGCACTCCCTGGTGTCCCTGCGGCCTCTCGGGGTTCCTGCTCATCTCCCTCTTCTCCACCTCGGCGGACCCAGTGCTGAGTCCTTGGCCTCCTCTCTCTCTCTCTGGCCTCCTCTCTCTCTCTCTCTCTCTCTCTCTCTCTCTCTCTCTCTCTCTCTCTCTCTGGACAGTTCGGTGCAGGCCCATGGCTTCACACGCCCACTCTGGGCTTATCTCCAGACCAGACCTCTTCTCTGAAGTCCAGACTCACATAACCCGCCTCCTACTGGACATGTCTGCCCTGCTTCCCTCCTGCCCCCTACAGTCTGGTCTCTACCCTGCAGCCAGCGGTCCCTCTAAAACAGTGGTTCTCAACCTTCACGCGACCCTTTAATACATTTCCTCATGTTGTGGTGACCCCCAATTTCATTGTTACAAATTGAACATAATTAAAGCATAGTGACTAATCACAAAAACAATATGTAATTATATATGTGTTTCCCGATGGTCTTAGGCGACCCCTGTGAAAGGGCCATTTGACCCCCAAAGGGGTCGCGACCCACAGGTTGAGAACCGCTGGCATAGAAGGAGGGTCCTTATTGTTGATACTCAGTGTCTCCTGGAAGATCTCAAATCCTCCTTGGAGCTGGGGCTCAGAAAGCATCTTTCAGTCTTACCCATGTTTTACCAAACGTAGTTTCAGCCCCGGCTCCCTTGCCTGTGCTGGCCTGACAGTGTGTGCCCTCCCTGCACAGTGGTCTAGGCCAGTGGTCGGCAAACTGCGGCTCACGAGCCGCATGCGGCTCTTTGGCCCCTTGAGTATGGCTCTTCCACAAAATACCACGTGCGGGTGCGCATGTACAGTGCGATTGAAACTTCGTGGCCCATGCGCAGAAGTCGGTATTTTGTGGAAGAGCCATACGCAAGGGGCCAAAGAGCCGCATGTGGCTCGCGAGCCGCAGTCTAGGCCATTTCTCTCCCCAGGAGCTTGTGGGAACCCGCTGTGTGCCCGGGTCTGTGCAGAGCTGGAGGAGAGGGAAGGAGGCAGTCACGTGCTGAGTCTCCTGGTTTCGGGTTCAGAGCCTGACTCGCTGCCTGACTTACTCTGTTGGGTCCTTTCTCTGAGCCTCCATTTCCTCATTGTTAAATGGGGCCGGCAGTCCCTGCTTCAGAGGGTTTGGGGAGGCTCAGGGGAGTTCAGAGAGCTCAGAAGCAGGAGGAGACGATGGGAGGGGAGGGGTGCTCCTGATCCAGGAAGGACTGTTTCTGCAGGTGGGGGCACCAGCCCAGTGCCCTGCAGAGCTGGAGAGCTGGCCCGTGTGGCCTGGGCACACAGCAGGTACCTAATATGTGCTCGTGGAATGGCACTGTTTTAACCAGACAGGGTGCTTTTATTGAGCAGCACAGGAGCCACTCAGAGTCAGGGTGCCTGGGTCCAAATTTGGGCTCTGCACCCCTTTGCCCTGGGACCCTGGCAGAGGACCTCCCGGCCACTCCCACAGCTGGAACTCAGTGTCACTATCTGTATTGACCGTTATGCACTAACAGCCTCTATTGCTATTCTGACTCGTCCTCACAGGCCCTCTCTCGTGAGGCCAGTAGGCAGTTATGACCATCTGGCATGAGAGTAAGGACCCCATGTTGCCTGCCACACCCCATTCGCCCCAAGGCAGGAAGGTTTAGTGAGATAAGTAAGAACCGGCCACTTACGTTCAAATATTGGTTCTGACCTTTACTACCTACATGACGCTGAATAGGTGACTCACTTCCTGAAGCCTTGATCTTCCTCATCTGTAAAATGGGTGTAAATGGAATGTGAGGACTCAATGAGATAATGAAAGTAAAGAGTTGGCACAGCACCCAGCACGTGGTGTGTGTCAGTGCTATTTGTAGCCTGGAAATTGCTACCTAAATATTCAGTGTAGTTACCCTCCCCTTTTGCAGATGAAGAAAAAGTTCAGAGAGAGCAAGTGGCTTGCTCCAGGCCTCATAACCCCCATTGTCTGGTAGAACCTGAGCAGAGGGCTGGGTGGGGTTTGGGGCCAGTCAGAGCTATTTCCCACTTCTGACTCTGTGTCCCCAGCAAAACCTGGGCCCAGGGCTTCATGTTACCCTGGCTTCTTCCAGGAAATCAGACTCGAGTTTCCTCTCTTAAAGACGTCACCATCTGATTAACAACATTTTAAAGACCTAAGAGTGGTCGCTGGCCTTTTTGCGCTGCCTGGGCAGGCTGCACAGCTTTGGGAGCCCCAGATCCGTATCCCTGGCAACCCGGGCCCTGGGCTGCCCTCCCCCCACACCCTGCTGTCAGAGCTGTCTGTCTGTGGGAGCTCCCTGGAGGCCCGGAGGGATGTGCATGCACACGTGTGCTCGGTCAGTGCAGAGCATCCCCCGCACGCATGCGTGTGTATGTGCGCTGGCCCCATTAGGACTGAGAGTGCGAGCTGGGCCTGCTGGGAGTGTGTTTGTGTGCCTGTATGTGCACAGGTGTGCCCACTGACCCAGCATCGTGAGTGCGGTTGAGGTATCTCTGAATATATGAGCCTGCCCATACATTTCAGGGTAGGGCGTGCACCTGCCCTCGCCCATGCAGGTCACCCTGGAGCCTGCTGCAAGTCATTACTGTCCTGTATTTGTGTGCTCCTGTGTTTGTCTGACGTGTCCCAGCACACATGTGTGCAGGGAGAAGCATACTCATGCATGTAGTAGATCAGTTGGACCAGTACCTATAAAGGAGCACATGTTTCGCAACAAACAAGTACATCCATCCGGGGGGGGGGGGGGTCAGTCTATGTCCTTGGGTACACGTGTCCTGGGTCACATAGGGGTGTGTGTGCCTGTGTGTGTATTCCCGCCCCACAAGGAGATCGCCAGAGTGTATATATTCGTGGTATGCCTGTATATTGTATCGAGCCATATGGACATGCACTTGCAAATGGGTATTTATGAGCATGCGTGTGTGCGCACGCGTGCACTGGATCAACTAGTGGAGTGTGTGTTTGTGTGTGTGATACACACGTACGCACACACACACTCTCTGGGGGGCAGGATGTCAGGCCATTGATTTTCTGTTTCTCAGAAATTCCCTTTGAGCTCCTCTCTGCGTCTCTTTCATGAACCAAAGTCAGCGATTCTTCGGGCAAACCGGTCCAGTTTACAGCGAGGCCCCGCCCCGCCCACCTCCCCTGCCGGCTGTGTGCACAGCACGCACACACAAGCCTGCTCATTATTCACCAGAAAGTACAGGGGGCCCTGGAGGGGTGCGGTGGGGGCACTGGACTGTGGTCGGGTTGCTCCGCTGTTTTCTATTCCTGTGGCCTTGGGCATTGCCCTTCACTCCTCAAGCCTGTGGTTTCTGGTCTGCCCAAGAGGACAGGGTGGTGAAGATGTGATGGCAAAGCCCCGCCCAGCCCGGGGATTGGCATTCCTCGCACATCTGTCCGGGAGTTACGTTTATGCAGCGCTTTCGCCTCCTTCCTGGGGAGAGAGGCTTCTGTCTACACAAAACCCCAGAGCACGGTCGGCCGTGGACAGGCCCGCAGAGCACTGTGATGCTTCTAGAAGGAAGGAGCTGTGGGCAGTGTGGGCCTGCAGATCACACACACACACACACACACACACACACACACACACACGAGCTGTGCATCCCTATCGTGCACTGGACCTGTGCTCTAAGCACTTGGCCAACCTCACCTCATTTCGTCCTGGTCACTGCTCTCTGTGGCAGCTGGTATTATCCTCATCCCACAGAGGAGGAAACTGAGGCCGGGTACTGCAGAGACTTGTCTGAATCTCACAGGGGCAGCAGGTGGCAAGCCAGGAGCAGGATCCTGGGCCAACTGACTCCTGAGCCTTCCCGCTGTGTTTCAGGAATGCCTCCCAGAGCAGGGGGGGGGAGTCAGAGGCCAGGCCCTGCAGGATGCCCAGGCCCCACAGGGGGCAGGATGGCCTGTAAGCAGAGGTGGGGAAGCACCAGGCTGGAGGAAGCAGGCCCGCCAGCCTCTGCCGCCTGCTCGGGCTCTCCCTGCCCCTTCCCCCTCCCGATGGGCAGCCCTTCACCAGGGTCCCCTCCCACCCCTCACGCTGCAGGCTTTGTGGCTGGGAAAGAATGCCTCCCTTTATCTGTGGATGCCCCTTCCCTTTGATTCTCCTCTCCCCAGCGTTTCTGCTGACCTCTGCGTGTTGGGAATCCAATTAGAGGAGCGGACCGAGAGAATGACAGCCGCTCCGAATCCCGCCTCAGCCCCTCCGAGCACGCCTGGTGGAGTGTGGGCCGTGCGGGCCTGCTTGTCATGCCGGGCCCTGCGCTGGGCTTTGTGGGGATTAGCTGACTGGGTTGGGGGGCGGGGAGGCACGCTGCAGATGGGACCAGAAGTGATGCTGGTGAATGTCACATCCCAGGGGAGAGTAGAGCCCTCTGTCCCCCAGAATCCAGCTTGGGGAAAAGGGAAGGGGGATGGGGGGCCTTGCTGGCCTTAGCAAGAACTGGGCCACCCCGGCCTATAGGGGTGCCTGGGACATGATGGCCTGGTGGTGGTATTTTGTTCCCCATTTGAGGCTTGGAGTGTCAAGGCCCAAAGCTAGACTGCAGCAGAGGTGGCAGCCAGACTCGTGTCTGCCTGCCGCGGGGGAGTACCAGCACGGGCTCGGGCTATTGTCTTGAAACTTCATTTGCCAAATGGTTTACGTAGGATGGCCTGGGGCCTCTAAGGAATGGGGAGGGGGCCGGCCCTAAGAGATAGTGTCTAAAGAACCACCCACCACTAGCCACACCTTGGAATTGGCATCAGGCTAAGGCGAAGACCATGCCCTTCCCCACCCACCGCCACAAAGTCACCCTCCTGGCTTACAGCTGAGGAAACGGAGGCTCTCAAACATGTCAGGCCAGTTCTCCGCACAGCTGGGATGCTCATTCCCTTTCCCTGCCTCCCAGATCCCCCTGACCCCACTCCCTACCTCCTGAGTGAGGAGAGTCCCCGAAGCTCCCGCAGGCGGGGGTAGGATCTGAGGAAGTGGGTTTTGGGCCCTTGGGAATAGCAGCAGCCTCTTCCCATCCCCAGGAGCACCAGGCAGAAGAGGGTCTGACTCTCAGCCCCTGGACCAGCCCCTCCGGAGATAGCTGGAGCCCCTGCCAGCCAGGCCTGTTGCTGGGCCTGAGCAGAGGGGTACCTGAAGCGGCCTCTGCCACCAGGAGCTCACGCTGGAGAGAGACAAGGAGACCCCGCTGCGCAGAGGGTGTGGGTGTGAAGGGGGCAGCTGAGGACTGGCTGTGAGGACCCACAAGGGGACTGGGAGATGGGGTTAGGACCACATCCCAGGCCGAGTTGACCGCCTTCGGACGCTCAGCATCTTTTGTAAGAATCCCCACAGGGGTGGGATGAGTTGCAAGGTGGTCCATGGCCAATACTGGTGGTTAGGAGGCCACCGTGCCTGAGAATGCACATTAGAGACCCAGCACTTCTCTGGCCCAGACAGGATATCCTCGAATCCCACACCAAGCCCGGGGAGCAGGAACCGCCACCCAGTTGACCAGTGAGAAATGGTTCAGAGAGGCAAAGGGGCTTGCCCAGGCCACAGAGCATGTTCGTTTATGGAACCAGCATTGAGACTCAGGACCCTGTAGATCCCTGCCACCTCTCCGGACTGCCACCGCCAGGGCCCAATAGTTTATTATGTTTGTGGTTTGGGTACACCTGTCCCAGCATGGTACCTGGCACATAGTAGGTGCTCAATGGATGAGTGGTGGGTGGGTGGATGGATGGATGGATGGATGGAGAAAACCTTACCTGGTGCCTTTAAAAAATAATAATAATAACAGAGTGGCACCAACCCCCAGCCTGCCAGTGAAGGCCATATTAAGTAGGAATCAATCTTTCAGCTCACTTCTCAAGCATACAAATGGGAAGGGAGGAAAAATAAAAAAAAGGTACCCCAGTTTGCTTCCCATACCTGCCTGGGCCTGAAAACACACACTCACACCCTGACACACACACACACACTCTCACACCCTCCCTCACAGCTGGTGCCTCAGGCTGGGACAGCTCACATGACAGCCCTCTCTAGGGACCCCTCATCACCCCAGCCCACCCTCCTCCCCCCTCCCCACCCCGCTCCCCCTCCTCCGAGCTGGGGCCCTGGTAGGTAGAGGCCTCTCTGGGATCCGCCTGGCCCTCCGCTCTTCCCACCACTGCCTGCACACCCTTCCTGCCGCTACTGCTTCTGAACTTGACTCCTCCTCGCCTTCCGCCTCCTTCCCTCCTCCTTCCCTGTGTCCCTCCCTCCCTCCCCTCCTCCTTCTATGCTCTTTCTCTTCACAACTCTTGGTGTCTCGTCCTCCATCCACTGCCCTTTGTGCGGCACCGCAGGCTGTCTCTGTGTTTCTCTCCCCGCCCTTGCCTTCTCCCTTCCCCGCCGCCTTCTTCCCTCGGCCCCTAAGGGGCCACTGGCTGGTGCCTGGACCCAATAGGGGACCTGGGTGAGCTGTGGTTCCTCAACTTAGACATTCGGGGTCAAGCTGGAATCCGATACCAGCCCCCACTGCTCCCTCAGGCTGGGGCGTGGGTGCACACACACGGGGCGGCTGCCTCGGTCTCCTCACCGTCCACCGGGGAATCATCAGCCAGGCTGAGGCACTCTCCGTAGCCCCCGTTTATTTGCTGTACACACATTCACTGAGCAGCCCCGTCTCCACGCCCAGCCCAGGTGAGCCCGGCCCCACACAGCCCCGGTTCTGATTCCCTCTGTGCCCTGAGCAGGTGCCTCCCCCTCTGAGTCTCCGTTTTCTCATCTGTAAAATGGGGACAGGAGAGTTGGCCTGGAAGGACTGAGTGAGGCTCACAGGGTTCTGGCGGACGCAGGAGGTGCTCAGGGGTGTCTGTGGGAGTCAGAAGATATGGGCTCTGCCCTCAGAGGACCCCAGACTGTTGCCGCACAGATCAGTGGGGGCATTCACCCCCTTGGGCTCTGGGGAGCTGGTAGAATCATGATCAGAGCCCATTTGCCACTGAGGTCAGTGTGTGAGGGCAGACTAAGGGCTGGGGTCAGAGGTCATGGGGAAGAGGTCAGCCTAGGGCAGTGACGGCGAACCTTTTGAGCTCGGCGTGTCAGCATTTTGAAAAACCCTAACTTAACTCTGGTGCCGTGTCACATATAGAAATTTTTTGATATTTGCAACCACAGTAAAGCAAAGACTTATATTTTTGATATTTATTTTATATATTTCAATGCCATTTAACAAAGACAAATCAACCAAAAAAATGAGTTCGCGTGTCATAGGTTCGCCATCACTGGCCTAGGGGGTCCATGGAGGCCCTCGGTCTTTCCATGATGCTGGGGCTGGGCCTCAGTGGGACCCACGTCTGGGGATTCGGCCTAAGGCCTGGTCAGTTTAGAGTCTAGAGACGCTGCAGGTTTGGATTGGCACCCCCTGCAGGTATAGGATGAGCCACCCAGCTTCCAGAATCCACATCACCCACCTGTCATCTCTGTCCCATGCTGGCCACAGGGGGCCTGGACTGTTCATTCTGAAGGAACTTCAGAATATGGTTTCTGAAGGGTCAGAGTGGTACCCTGGTTTGGCATCACCCCCTTTCTGTGTCCTTGAGCCACACCCACTCTCTCTGAGCCTCAGTTCCCTCGTCAGGGCCTTTGAATGGATTAAACGAGGAGCTGCAGCCCAGGGTGGGCCTCGAGTAAACATCTCCCAACCCCCCGCAGTGCTGCCCACCGTGGAAATTCCAGACCTGCCCCTCCCCTCGCGTCCCGACTTGGGCCCTCCCTCTCAGGAGCTGACCTCCCTTCCCACTGCCTGAGAAGTCTGGCCCCAGGATGCTTTCACCCGCTGCCCCCTCCCTCCCCCGCCCTGCGACCACCCAGCCCAGCCAGCTGTGAGCAGCAACCTCCCTCCCGCCCACCCTGGACCCAGGGGTCAGCAAGCCTTCAAGCGTGGGAGGGGGGCAGAGACTGAGTTTCTATGGGGTGGGGGTGGGTGGGGTGGGGGTGAGAACCAGGCAGGTGTGTGTGTGTGTGTGTGTGTGTGTGTGTGTGAGAGAGAGAGAGAGAGAGAGAGAGAGAGAGAGAGAGAGAGAGATCGTCAGTGCATATGTCCCTGCGAGGGGGCTGCACATGTGTCTGAGGATCCGGGAGGGCGAGCCTGGTGAGAGAGACAAAAGAGTGGAGTGAGCTGAGAAGCTGCCGGGTGGGAGGCTGAGCCATTTGTATGCAGCAGGAGCAGGAGCCCAGCAAGCAGTTCTTCAGAGGAGTCTCCATTCCCAGGGCGCTGCAGGGAGCACGTGCATGTCCATGCCTCCCTCACACCACCCTGCCCAGCCCTAATTATACACGTGGGGAAACTGAGGCTGGGAAGCCACCCAGCCAGTCCCATACACCAGGGTTCTTCCCGTCACTTGGGTGCCTCTGGGGACGCGACCAGGTGCAGAGTCGGGTGAATGAAGGAGTGAATAATGACCGATGATGTTTGTAAAGTGTACTAGGCAGGCATTTTGTGATAGCTCCGTAATCCTCATGCCTCCTACAGAGCCTGTGCCATTTTTATCAAGCCCCTATTATAGGCGGGGAAAGTGAGGCACAGAGAGATGAAGAAACTTGCTCAAGTTCACGGTCGTAAGAGGCAGAGCCCAGGGTTCGATCCGAGGCCAGCTGGTGCTGGTCTGTGCTCACAGCCACCTTACCAGGCAGCCGCTTAGAATGCAAAGTCCTTCACACTCAAGGACTGTTACCTCTCTGTCCCCTGGTTCTGAGCACTGGCCGGGCCACAGCAAGTGCTCAGCGATGCTTGCTGAGCGTGTGAATGAATGAGCGAGAGAGGGGCTTCGCCAGGACATCTTCCCAGGCTCCGGAGTCCAGCTCTCTCAGCGCGGTCCTCCTGCTTGCGCTTGGCCCCCCGTCCCCGCCCCCACCAGGCAGGTGTTGGCCGTGCCCTCCACGGGGCCCGGCCCCACGGGGACAAAGCCAGGGCTGCGCCTGGGCGGCCCGGCCCCAGCGCAGGCTGAAGCTGCTAACAGGCTGGAAATCTCTTTTGTCAAAGCCTGTGCTGCCTCCAACCTCCTTTAATTAAAGACAATTAGTGCTTTCAGCCCCTCTGCACAGCTCAGCTCCCCTGTTTGCAAACACACAGCTGCGGGAGCTTTGTGGGGCCCCCCCTCCCCGCCGCCCCCAACCCCGCTTCCCCAGAGACACACAGAGGTGCCTTTATTGTCAGAACTCAGGCTGTAGCACCAAGAGGCGGTGCCTCGGCTCAAGGAAAGGATGGAGCGCTTCCCGGCGAGGCAGGGGAGTGGCAGGAGCTGGGGACCCTGGGTGGCCTGACACACGTGAGCCGTGGGTCCCCCTCTTCACTGAACAGCCTGTGGGCACCCAGTCCAGCTGGGGCAGCTTGGAGAGACCTGCCCCCTTCCTTTCTTCCCCTCAGGCTTGGGCCTGTGTTTAGAATTCAGGCTGCCCGTGTTTTCTACCTGACCCGGGCAGTGCAGGGCACAGGTGCTGGCCCTGAGTGCCTCCCTAAGCAGGAAGGGACGGGGAGGAAGGGCTTTCCGTCCTGCTGTGTGCTAGGACCCTGGCTCTGCACAGCCCCGCTCTGACGTATCCCCATTTTATAGACAGATGCCGAGGCTCAGCGTGGCTCGGCAGCTTGGCCAAGCATGACGAGGAGGTAGCAGAACCAGCCTGCAAGGCCAGGCCTTCTGACCTGAGCACACCAGTTGGATCTGAGCATACGTGGAGCCCAAGCTCTCAGAAGTGAAAAGGTCACCTGCTCCAGTGCACTGCCTGCCACAGCCCCCGTGGACTGAGGCTGTGACACCGGCCAGGCAATCTCTGGCACGGACCCATGCACAGGGGCGGTGCCCTGTAACAGCGGAGGGCTCTGCAGAATGCGCTGGCAGCACAGAGGCACGAGTGATGTTTGCAGGGACAGGCGGGCACATTTGAGCAGGTGTTTAGTGATGACAGTGGGCCAGGAGCATTCTAGGCAAAGGCCAGGAGCATGAAAGGAAGGCAGATTCCAAGAAAAGTGAGGAGTTCGGGCAGGAAAGGTGTCACTGTGCCCAGTGCGGATGAGGGGACCCAGCTGACTATCTAAGGTCGCACAGCAGGCGGTCCTGGCAGGGGCGCCTGGCCGCCCTCCGACTGCAGTACTGCACCCACTCCCCTCCTCAGCACGGTTCTAAGTGACATCACTTGCCATCAGTTGACGGGGCCCTTGACGCCTGTGGGAAACCATGTATCCCAGGGCCTCGCCCCGCCCTGGGCTGGAGCAGGAGCTGAAAACGGCTTTGCTGAGGGAATGAGAGGTCCCAGTGAAGGCATGTGACAGGCCTGCCAGCTGCCACTCTCCCTTCCTGGACCCAGACAGACATCACAAATCCATCGCCGCACTCCTCCACCCGGTCCACGAGGGCCGCAGACAGACTGCTTGGAGCTGGTGTGTGTGGCAAAATGTATGTCCCTGCAGAGTCATGGCCAGGCTCACAGTTTGCAGATGAGAAAGTCCAAGTAAGATGCTTCCAAACGGGGAGGAAGGAATAATTTACGGAGTGATTTCCACGTACCAGGCACACTTCTAAGTGCATTTAATTCCTCCATCACCCCTATGACAGGGATAGTCTCGTTTCATGGAAGGGGAACCTGAAGCACACGCCTCACTAACTGGCAGCGTCAGGGTTCGGGCTCAAACCCAAGGAGCCTTGCTCTCAACCGCTATGCCACAGCGTCTCTCCTCCATCGGCCTGGGACCCCCTGGCCCCCGGAGCCGGCCACCCTAAGGGCTGGTGTGCGTCCAGCCTTGTGGAGGCCGTAGCTTTTCCCCACCAGCGGAGACCTGAAAGCTGAGTTAGAGCCGCGGGGCCAGGCTGGGCCTGGGATCCATCTGCCTTTCGGCAGCTCTGAGCCCACTTCCTCCAGCCTGGACAGCTTCCCGGTGGTGCCTCTGCAGGCCCTTTCAAGTCCCCTGGCACTCCCAGCCCCGCTTCCTGCGACCCCTGGCCCGGGTCTGACCCACTCCACTCCATTTCCCAAGATGAGTTGCAGAAGCTTCGGGGTCTGTGTGCAGAGACGGGAAAATTAACGAGCTGCTCCCTGGCAATTGGCGGTTTCCAGGCACCAGCTGGCCTGGACTATTTACCCGGCACCCTCAGAGCGAGACAATTAAGTGGAGCTTAGGCTAGGGTGCAGAGATGTCTACAGATCAGACGGAAACCCTCCTAAGATGTTTTTCCAAGGGATCAGTGCCTGAGAACAAGTTTCCAGGGAGCTGTGGTCTTTATTCATTCTGATTAGTATATGACATACTAATAATACAACACTTTACATATATTTGTTCATTTATTTCGCATTTACTAGGTCCCAGGCTCCTTACCTGGGTTACCTCATTGAATTCTCAGCTTTTCCATAAAGGTAGGCATAGTTATTTCCATTTTATAAATGAGGAGACTAAGGCCCAGCAAGGTTAGGAGACATCTCTCAGGAGAGCCGGGATTTGAATCCAGGTCTGTATAACTCCAAGCTTTTGCTTCTTGCCATAGAACAGGTTTCCTTCCTGGTCTTTGAGAGTATAGAGCACTGTGCTAGGCACCAAAGATGAGCCAGTAGCAAGAGAAGACCCAATGTGTGCTATGCACCAGGCGGAGAAGAATAAGACTATGAGACCCCTTTCCTGCCCTGGGAAGCGCTGCGTTAGAGGTATGTGCTGTGCAGTCCATTTATCCCAGGAAGATCTGGCCAGCTCGAATCAGTTCTGAAGGTGGGGCAATATTTCACTGAGGAAACAGGCCTTGTTTGGGGCTTTGAAGGCTGAATAGGAGTCTGCCAGGTGAAGATGGGCCAAAGGGCAGTCCAGGGGGGAAATTCGGCATGGAGACTACAGTGCTTTATGTGCTAGGGAACAGGCCAACATTGTGTGGTGTTTGGTGAGATCATCGGGGTTGGATAGGAGGATCCGAGAGAACAGCAGACAGTTGGGACAGACGGAAAAGGGCCTTGAAGGTCTGGCTAAGCAGGTTGGACTGGGCGGCTCTTGTGCTAGAGCTCTGGGCACTAGCCAAACAGATGAGGCACGGGAGATGGGAGAAAGAGCTGGATGCCACCAATGCCATCCTTCAGCAGGAAGCCACGGGCTCAGGATCACACAGCAGGGGTTCCCTAGCCTCTGGCTCTTTCTCCTGTTCCCTGGGCCTCATGGTAGGGAGGAGGGAAGGGAGGGGGACAAGCTGGTTGCTTGGCCATTGAGTCACCTCCTCCTTGCTGTCTTCCAGGAGCTTCAGATCCACTTGTCTTCTCCCACCTCCACCCCCCAAATTGGGCCATTACTAACTTACTCCGTGACCTGGGACAAGTCACTTCTCCCCTCAGTCTCCCCAAAAGTCAAAGAAGGAACTAAACCAGAGGTCTCCACCGACCCCTCACCTATGCCTCCCTCCCAGGGTTCTCGGAGAAGGTGAGTGAGGAAGCTCTGCCTCTTGGGCGTTTCGCAGTGTAGAGGTGGGAGCAGGGAGTTTGGGGCCTTCCCCATGGCAACCAACTCCAGCAGGGCTGTCAAGGCAGGAAGTTTATTTTTCAACCTCTCTGCCTCCTCGTCCCTCCGCCATCCAGGCTCCATCTTATTCCTTGTCACCTAACCCCCCTTGGGGTGTCACATAGTCCCTGCCACCCCACCCCAAGGCTGGGAAAGCTCAAGTGGGAGCTTTCAGACATCCTGACACACCAAAGAGGGTATGTGTTTGTGCAGGCTAGGGTGCAGGGGTATCTGCACCCCAAGTCCCCTTCCCCAGTCCCATCTAGCCCACTGGTAACCTCAGCGTGGCCTCTTACTAAAATGCCCTATTCCCTGCCTTTGGGGTGAGGTGACAAGGGCCTAAACTGGGTTGTCAGAAAAAATAGGGTCTGGTCTCAACTTGACAGCCAACTTGCTGTGTGACTCTGGATGAGTTCCTTACCCTCTCTGAGCCTCCATTTTCTCATCTGTACAATGAAGGGGGCTGAACAGATGAATGTATGAGGATCTTTGGGCCCTCCCAGAGTGTTGGTCTGAGTAAGAGCTCAGCCACCCTGCTTTGAGCACTTGATCCCCAAGGACCAAGTTCAGCTCCAACACTTGTAAGCTCTGCTTCTCCTGTGACCCAGGTTTGACCCCTCACGCCCCGATGAGCAGGGACACAGAGCATCAGCCTCATCAGGTCTGCCACACTTGGGATGTCCAGGCCAGAATGTCATCTTTTCCCTTCACTTTCACTCTCAGTATGGCTTTCCCCGAGCCTGTCTGTCCTCGTGGGTGGTCTGGGTGAGATGAGGACTAAAAATAACCCTGGCTGGGCACTGGGAGTAGAAGGCAAAAACCGTGTACAGGAGGCCAAGGGGAATGAGCCTGCGCAGTAGGCTGGATCTAAAACCTCAGCCTCAACCTGCTTAGCTGTGTGGGCCCGGGCAAGTCAGTTCACTTCTCTGTGCCCCTGGACATTTGCTGTAAAATGTAGGCAGGGCACCAGTCTCTCCAGACAGTGGAGGAGTGTGAAAGCGAATTTAGGCACCACCAATCAGTGCCACCTTGCCCAGATGTCCTGCCTGGCTAGAGAGATTGATTTTGAAGCCATAGTCCTGCTGGGGGTGGGGGTGGGGGGGGTGGGCGGGGGAGGTGCCCAGTCTCGGGGGGCCCTCGACCCACTCATAGTGGGCAGCAGTGATGTCAGTGAAATCATGGAACACATTTTGTAAGAAAATTAATAAGGAACGGATTGAGGTGGAAATTATGAGCCCTTGGAAAGCAGAGGGGGAGGGGGTGTGGGGTTGGTACTCAGAGGTGCCAGACCCACCTGATTGAGTGGGGGTGGGTCTTTCACAACGAAGGCCGTTGGGAGTGGGACTGTGGAGAGTGAGATGCCTTTGCCAAGGCGAGGGGAGACTCCAGGGCCAGCCAGCAGGGGAGAGGGATGTGGCACTGGGTAAAGAAGGGGCTTCTAAGTCTCTGGATCCTGGCCTGAGCCTTAGTGTCCTCATCTGTGAAATGGGCATGCTAACAGTGGTGAGGATTAAAGGAGGCCTGGGACCAAGCCTGGCATTGCTGGGCTCGCACGAACAGTAGCCTCTTCATCAGGGGTCGGAGGGAAGGGTTGCTGCTCACCCTCTGAGACTCTGCCAGCACCCTGCACCCTGTACCCAGCAGGAGTTTGGTGAAAATAACCAGATTAATGGATTGTTGGATGGGTGCACCGATGGATGGACAGACTGGACTGACGATGGGGTGAATGAGTGCAGACCACACTGCCTGGACACAGGAGCTTAAATCTGCATTGTATGTTTTTCTTATATTACCCACAAGCCAGCAGCTGACATCTAGAACCCTTATTTGTTTTTTGTTAATCCTCGCCCATTGATTTTTAGAGGGAATGGGAAGGAAGGGGAGATACATAGAGAGAAACATCGATGTGAGAGAAACACATCTATTGGTTGCCTCCCGCAAGTACCCCGACCAGGGCCGAGGATGGAGCCTGGGACCCTTCAGTCTGTGGCCTGATGCTCTATCCACTGAGCAAACCGGCTAGAGCTCCAGTACCCTTTCAATTGATTATTTGTAATTTATTATAATTAGGCATATTATGTTATGTACTTAAGTTATGGTCTGATATTGTATCTGGTATAGTTCTTTATTGTTTCAAAGTACATCCACACCCACCAGCTTGCCTCATCCTGACAACAACCTGTCAGGCAGGTCCTCTTCTCCTCCGATGTTCCAGGTGAGGAAATCCAGGCTCAGGGAGGTTCAGTAACTTGTCAGGGGTCACACAGCTCGTAAGTGGCAGGGCCAGAATTCAGACTCTGGGTCTTTTGTCTTTGTGGGACACTGCCTCACGGAGTGGGTCATTCTGGGCAGAACATTTCAGGCAATTAGGAATCTGACATGAAGGTGTAAAAGGAGGGAGATATTGGGTGTGGGATCAAGAGAAATGGGCATCAGAGATCAGAGGCCGAGGATGGGGACAGCTCAACGCCCATTCAAGGGTGTGGTCTAGCTCCTGTGGGAGCATGCGGAGCCTGTGCCCCAGGAGGTTGGCCTTAAAATTGACCTTGGAGGTGGGTGCTGGTGGTGGGTGGGCTGGCTGGAAAGTAGGGTCAGCAGTAGGCACCACAGGACTTGGGAGATGCGTGCGCATGCCCAGATTTTCCTGGAGGAAGTACATGGGTGCTGGCATCGCTGTCCACCAGCCATGTGACCACCGCAAATGACTTCACTTCTCTGAAACTTGGTTTCCTCCTCTGCAAAATGGAGGCAGCCATGGGACAAGTCAGGGAGCCTTCCCTCCAGAGCCCTTTGCACAGAAGCACCCGGGGCACGTGGCTGGGCTTCTTGTCAGTTACCAGAACTCTATTCCCTGGCACTGCCTCCACCCTCCACCTTGAAATTCGCCCGCTGGCACTTCCCGGACCATACTCCCAAATCTGAGGCTCAAAAACAATCGTCACCGTGTTTATTTGTTTGCTCTCGTTTATTTACTGAGGACCTATTGAGTGCTGACCTCGAGCGTGGCTTAGCGAACATAGTAGGGCCTGGGCTCCATTACTCAAGCTTATCGGGGAAACCAGTAAGCAGACTATTGCAGTTCAATGCGCTGAGTGCTCTGATGCAGGGCACAGGGGGAGCAGAAGGAAAGAGCCCCTGATGCTGCCAGGAGGAGGTGGCTCCATGCACCTCTCCAGGGGTGATGCCGAAAAGCGGGGATAAATGGGGGGGGGGGGGGCGGGGGGAACCAGTCCCTACTTTTGTACCTGCTATCCTTTCTCTCCATTTTTCAGTCAGGCAGTTGTTCTTGCCATGGTAGCCTCACGCCCACTTTGTAGGTGTGGACGCTGAGGCTCAGAGAGGTGAATGAACTTGCTCAGCGTCACACAGCCAAGAAGCCAAGTCCACCAGGAAGTGCATCTACTTCCAAAGCTACCAAGGTGGGGCGGGGAGGCTGAGGTAGAGCCCAGGGAGAGTGGGAGGAAGCAGAGGCTCCAAGCCTAGCAGCCCAGAAACCGCGTCCTCGCCGGCCAGCCAAGGCCGCTGGCAGCTGTGTTCGACAAGGCTCGGGGCTGGCCTGAGATGTTTTGCCTCACAAATGCACGCTGGCTCATCTGGGGTGAGTTTGCGCCTTTATGAGTGTTCTTCAAAAGCCTAGCTCGGCTCCGTGCCCGTCACCATGGAGACGGCTCTGGGTGGCTGAAACCGCCGCCCTCTGTGGCCACGCGTGAAGGCTGCCAGGTGCTGGGGCCAGCGCCACGCTGGGTGGGGCACCCACAGAGCCCTTCCTGAGACACTTGTTGAGGGCAAGGAGGTGAGGGATTAGATCCAGCTTCCATGGAAAGGGAAAAGGTGGGGTCCTCGTCATTGGAGCAGAACCCGGGAGCTGAGGGTTTCTCTCTCGGCCCCCCACGTGCCTGCTCTCCACCCCCCCACCCCCCACATGCCTGCTCTCCACCCCCTCAACCCCTACCCCACCCGCCTGAAGCGGTGTCTTTCCCCAGCCCACCGCCCTTGCATTTGGACAGGCTAAAGCCAGGCGGTCAGGGGACTGGATTTGAATCCCGGACATTGGCTGCACACCCCCACCCCCTAAAACTCATGCCCAGAAATCCCATTTTATAAATGGGGAAACCGAGGCTCAGAGAGAAGTGATTGGCTGAAGGTCACCCATCAAGGTGGAGGCCAGATGTGGCCTGTTGCCTCCGAGGCTGAGTCCAGTGCTTGTTCCGTTCACAGGGAAGCCGCGCAGTCAGACCCGAGGTGTGGCTGGCCGGCTCCAGGCCATGGCCGGGTGCGGGCAGCCCACGTTGGAGGAGGGCTGGTTGGCTGGGACGACGGCCTGAGCCCCGCGTTGGCCCCCGGCCCTCCTTGGCTCTCAATTTTGGTCCAAGTCTCAGGGGCTGTTCAGAGATTCCAAAGGCATTGGAACATTTTGGAAGCAATTTGTCAGTCCTGGAAGCCGTTTGGAGGCTCCAAAAACGATTTAAATGTTCCAGAATCTGTTGCATTTGCAAAGGCTGTTGTTCATGCTTTCCAGAGTGGCTTGAGGTCCCGGGCGAAGATCCCTGAGGAGGTGTGGGGGTCTGGGCCAGAGCCTGCTGACAGCCCTGGGCAGCCCTGGAGGCGGAGCTCCTGGCAGTGTGAGCTGCCCCCTTTCTCCCCCAGGACCCAGCCTGTGAAGCTGCCGGGCACCTGCTGTTCAGAGGAGCAGAAGGTGTGTGGGTGTTGGCAGAAGGAGGACAGACTCTAAACCTCAGCGTTACCACTCACGGGCTGTGCGGCGACCTGAGGCCAACTACTTAACCTCCCTGGGTCCCCTCCGCCCCCATCTGTAAAATGGGGGTGACACCGCCTCCTCTGCAGGCCTGACTGTCCCCCTCCCACCTCATCTCAGGCATCTGTGGGATGCGTCAGAGAACAGAGGACACCCCCCTGCAGGGCTGGTTATCGGGTTCCTGACTGCTCCTGGGTGTGAATTTGGGGGTCTCTATCCAGGGTGGAAGCCAACCTGCAGTATTTAGCCGGCCAGCCCTCAAACTAGACCTCCCTGACCCTGAGGCCCAGCCCTGCCTTTGGCCCTCTGCATACCCCACTGCCATCCCCGTATTCCTCCCTCCAACCCTATCATTGGCCCAGCTACCCTGTGCACACCCACCGGTGCCTTATGCCTCGAATTTGCCATTCCCTCTGCCTGGAATGGCTGCTCCCACTCTGACACTTGCACACGTATACACATGTATGTGTACACACACACACACACACACACACACACACACACACACGTACACCGTGGCCTTCCTGGATCCCCTCAGCCTCTGGAACTCACACCTCAATCGCTGACTGAATGGTACAGTCCACTCTCCAGGTCTCCTGGGGTAAAAACCTTGCTACCCAGTGACTCCCAGGGCACCTGTATGGCATGAGCCTGGGGTGGAGTCAGACAGACCCAAGGCCTGGCTTACCAGCAGTGCGATCTCGGGCAGGCTGGTGGCTAAGCCTCCTTGGCCTCAGCTTCCTCCTCTATAAAGTGGGGATGATGTGGTGCTCTGCCCAACTCCCAGGGTTGTTGTGAGGGTCAAATGAGATGATGGATAAGAACGAGGCATATAAACTCCAAAGTGATGAGGCTGATGGTGGCTGAGTGATTTGCCTAAGGTCACCCGGGACCTCAGTCCAAGGCTTCCCCCAGGGCGTTGAGAAGGGCTGCTGCCCATCGAGCCCCAGCTCCTCCAGGAGCTTCTGAGAAGTTTTGCTTTTCTGCAACTCCCTGACCCACTTGCGGGGCTGCGAGCGGGCAGGCAGGCTCCCGGCTGGGGCAACCCACCAGCAGCTGACTGATGCGCTAAATGCATCACGCCTTCCCCGGGAGACAGGAAGATCGATACGGTGGAGGACGGGCAGCTTCGCTCGATGCCACAGCCAGCCCCCAAGGGTGAGAGTGGGCCAAGAATAAATACAAGCAGGCCTGCTCTCTCCACAGGGTCAGTCCAGGCCAGACCGGAATGATGTGGATTTGATGTGGCCACCTGTGGCGCCATCACCGCCATCATCATCGTACCAAGCAATGTTACTGGGCCACACTGTTCTGAGTTGGTTGTTCATTTGTTTTCAATGTAGGTTAACTCTTTGGATCCTCACAACCAACCTTTGAGGCAGATATTGATATGTTATCCCCCGTTGTACAGATGAAACGTGGCATGGATAGGTTTAGTGACTCACCCACGGTAACACAGAAAGTGTCCCAGCTAGGATCAGAACCTCCACCTGCCCGGCTCAAAGCCCATGCTGTGGCTAGAATATTCTGCTACTTTTTTAGTTGCACAGAAGACTGTGGCCACCCACCCCCACACATCCACGGGCTCCTTCCTGCCCAGAATGCCCACTCAGGCCTCATCCCCGGCCCTCTCTGTGGTTTGGCCCCTGAGCTGCATTTCCAGGGCATAGAATGTGCTTTGGCCAGGTGCTGCTTACACGGGTGCCCCTGCTCATCCTCACGCTGCTAGGGCTCAGAGCGGGCAGGTTAACGGTGGGCCTGACCCCCACCGTCACTCGAGGCATGGGAGGCCTGCCCCCACCTCCTGGCTGGCATGAATTCAGGGGCCTAAACCCTGGACCGGAATGGTCTCAGGCTCACTGCCCTTCTGCCAAAGCCGCGGCATACCCTAGCCACAGATGGGCCGGCCTGAGGTTTTGCCACCCCACACCTCACAGGCGAAGCAGGAGAAACCCAGCCTCAAGCCTCCTGGGGTTGGGCTGGGAGGTGGGGTAGGGGGTCAGGGCACAAGATGTGGCGCTGCTGACTGGCCAGGGCCCAGCCCTTTGATCTCCTCCTAAAGGGCCGTTCAGGTGTTGGGAAATGTGTGGGCTTTGTTGTTCGGCTCAGCTGATGTTCAGCCCGTCCCAGCTGTGTGACCTTGGATAAGACACCCAACCTCTCTGAGCCTCAGCCTATCACCTCCCTTTCACCTTTCCCTGAATCAGGTCATCTGTTTGCATTCAGGGTCGCTGTGCCCGTTCCTTCTATCCCTTGAGTCAATGCACCTGGCCAGCCCCCCATTACCTCCTCCCTCAGTCCCACCCCCAGGTCATCCTCCAGCCCTCCCTCACCTTTGCGGCTGTTAGAGACCAAATTCTGTCCATTTTCCCCCTAAGGATCTGAGCAGTCGCCTCCCCCTCAGGCCCCACTTCCTCCCTGCCCTGGCCCAGGCCTTGTCATCTTTTTTCTGGATTTGTGCAGCAGCCTCCTAACTGCTCCCCCTGCCCCCTTCCCCATCAATCCATTCTCCTCTGGCAATTCCAGAACCACCTTTTTAAAATGGAAATCTGGCCATGTTATGCGTCTACCTAAGACATATCCTGATTGCACACAGAATAACCTCCACCTCGATCCCATTCTGCAAGGCAGGCCTGTCACCATCTGGCCCCAGCCACCTCTTCCCACCACTCTGCCTCCAGACACACTGTACAGCTCGGATGTGCTGGTCCTACCTCTGAGCCTTTGCACATGCTGATCTCTTGGCCTGGAATTCCCTTCTTTTTGCCCCCTCCCCCACCATTCATCTAACACCCATTTATCCTTCAGGTCGCAGCGTTGACATCACCTCCTTCCGGAATCCTTCCTTAACCCCTACCCCCCAAGACTGGGATAGTGGGCCCTCCTGACCTCCCCCACCCCTGTCACAGCAGCTTTCCCTCTGAATTGTCATTCTGGACATATCTCCCTGCCCACTGTAATGGGTCCCCATCCCCAGGCTCAGAGCTGGCCCCAGTAAGTGAGTGAATGTACATTCCCCGACCCCACCCCATCTGGGCCCTCTGGCCCAGGGTAACCCTCTCTTCCCAGCTCACTGGACAGCTTGCTAGTCCAGTTCTAGTCCCACCCCAGGGCCGCGCTGTGAGACTTCAGGCCAGTGCCTTCCCCCCTCTGTGCCTTAGCTGCCCAAGATCTATAAAAAGATGAGGCTGAATTGGAGGACTGCTGGCTCTCCAGTTCCACAGCTTGGTCTCCCAGTGGATGCCCCGCTCTCTGCTGGTCTTGGTGCCTTTTCATTCTGTCTCGAAAATTCATCTCCAACCGCTGCCTCTCACAAGCTCCGTTTGGGCCTCTCTGGCAGCACTTTCTCTCCCTTTCTGCCCCGAGACTTCCTGTGGGGACTGAGGCCTCTTTTATGCATCTCCAGGTCCAGGTCGAAGGGCAGGCCTGCAAGCCTCCCCGGTCCCCCTACCCACCCTCCCCTCATGGGACCCGCCATCTGCACAGCCCCGGTGGGCCATTAACTCACCATGAGTCAAACGAAGCTATAAATAAGTAAAGGGGTGAGGGCTCCAAGGGGGCTCGACCCCAGCTGGCTGCCAGTCTCAGGCCAGATCTGGGGTCTCGACTGCCCCAGGACGAACCCAGCCTGACAGATCTTGACGTGTCATCACTGTCCCCAGGGAGTGATGGGTAAATCACCAGGCCTCTCTGGTCCCCATTAGTGTCAGTAATTGCCAATCAATTTCCTGGGATCCTGGTGGGGAGGAGGCCCCTGGGTGTCTCCAGCGAGGAAGCCACATCTAATGGCTTTTATTTGGATGGCTGCAAATTGATTGGGGTTTTTTTAAAATGGAGTTTTGGTTTTCCTCCTTGCATCCTAACTACCCCCTCAGGGATGGTTAGGCCTGAAGATGAGTGATAGCATGACTTTACTCTCCGGAAGATCTGAGACCAGCGCTGGTCACACCCACACCCTTCATGTGCCTTCCGTTCAGCAGACACTTCCTGAAACCACAGCTCCCTTTTCTCTGGCAGTAACCCCATCCCAGGCCCTTCTCGAGGTTACCAGGTTGAAACCTTACAATATCCCAATGTGATTTGTTTCGCCATCTCTAGGAAACGATGAGCAACCACGAGACAAGCTCAAAAGGGCGGCAAGGCTTGGCTAAAATCCCACAGCTCATAAATGGTAAAGTTGAGATTTGAACTCAGCCTGTTCTGGCATCAAAGCCTTGGTCTTCCCATTCTTACATGGACCTCCCCAAAGTGCCATGTATAAAGCGATGATGATTCCTCTGAAAGCCAGAGAGCGTTCAGGGGGGGAGATTAGCAGATGGTAATAATAATGGCAATAATAGCAGCTATTATTTACTGAGACTATGCCCATAGTTTTTCATCTATATTTTATTTCCTCCTTAGAACTGTGCTGGGTGGTGTGCATTATTATAACTATTCCACAGACCGGGAAACGGAGACTCAGAGGTTAGGTGGCTGGCATAAAATCATTCACATTGTTAGTGGTACATCTAGGATTTAAACTATGTTTGAATCCACGGCGTGTGTTTTTACCGGTTTCCACTGGAATTATGAGTGACAGAAAACCCAAATAATAGTGACTTAAGATAGACGTCTGTTCCTCTCTCAACTAAATGAAGTCCAGAGGCAAGGAGTTCAAGGCTGATGTGGGTGCTTCATGATCTTGAAGGTCCCAGGCTTCCTCTTTCCAGGTCTCATGATCTCAGTTGGCTGCTAGAGCTCCAGCGTCACATCCACATTCCAGCCAGCAAGGAAGAGGAAAGAATGAAGACAGGCATGCTTATTTTAAGCACACTTCCCAGAAATTACACCTGCTATCTTGGCTAACATCTCATTGGCCAAATCTAAATGACATGATGATATCCATCTGCAAGACAGGCATAAAATGTAGACTTGGTTCTAGGAGGCCATATGCCCAGATGAAAATCAGGGGCTATTATTAAGGAACTAGAGGCCCGGTGCACAAAATTCATGTATAGAGGGGGAGGGGTCCTCTCAGCCCAGCCTGCACCCTCTCCAATCTGGGACCCCTCGGGGGATGTTCAAATGCTGGTTTAGGCCCAATCCCAGGGATCGGGCCTAAACCAGCAGTCGGACATCCCTCTCACACTCCTGGACCACTGGCTCCACCTGCCTGCTGGCCTGGTTGCCTCTCACTGCCCCCCCCCACCAGCCTAATCACCCCTCACTGCACCCCCCTGCCAGCCTGGTCATCCCCAACTGCCCCCCGCCCCCCGCCGCCACTGGCCTGGTTGCCCCCAACTGCCCCCCCCCCACTGGCCTAGCCACTCCCAACTGTTCCCCCTGTTGGCCTGGTCGCCCCACGCAGCCTGCTTATTCAGTTGTTTGGTCGGCCCTCGCTAACCCCACTGCCGGCCTGGTCGTAGGCAGCCATCTTGTGAGGGCATAGGGGCTAATTTGCATATTACCTCTTTATTATATAGGATGAGAGGAGTCCAGATATTGGGACAGTCATCTGTGACTTCCGTTAGCATCACTCTAAACTGCCCCTTAGAGGTTTAGACTGAATTTTACAGAAGTAGGTCCTCCTTGTTTTCTAGGAAGAACTGGGCAGGGGACCTGGGTCCAAGTCCTAACTCTGCCACATCCTCTGCACAAAGTAGGATCCAGTCACACCCCAGCCAGACAGATCCTCCCCTGGCCCCCCAAAACACCTTCCCTCCACTCACACATGCACACAATTCCCGGAAAGCACCCTCAGCTGCCTCAGTCCTTTAAGCTTTGTGCAAACAACAGAACATGCAAACAGAGTTAACTACATTAGCTTACCTTTGTTTGCTAATCTGGTCCATCCTTCACAACTCAACTTGGGTAATCACCTCCTCCCGGAAGCCTTCACTGTCCCTTCCTACTTCGGTATTATAATGTGTAGAGTGCTGGGTTTGGGGTTCTACTTACTTGTATGTCTCCCCAACTAGAACCATGGACCTGAGGAGCGTGGATGGGCTTTAAGGAGGTTTGTAAACTCACTAAAATTATCCACAAAATGTTTTCTGTGTGTGCATGTTTGCACTGGGGGGAGGAACTGTATCTATCACTGTGCCCTCAAGTGGTATGTAATAGGCAGGCGATACAATAAATATTAATTGAATGAATGTTGGTTGAATATTTGATGGATGACCTTAGGCAAATAACTTAACCCCTTTCGATCTTGCTGTTCTCATTTGTAAAGTGGAGTGAGCGTAGGGACCCCACTGTCTACGCTTTTCATCATTTCTGTATTTCTCCTCTACTCTAGCACCTGCAGAGAGCCTGACACATAGTACATATCCAGTAGATGTTTATTAGAGGGATGGGTGGATGGGTGATTTGGTAGGTAAGTGGAAGGAAGAATCAGGGTTTAGCTGAATGAGTGATGGTGGGTAAATGAATGAGTGGCTGCTGTATGTGAATATTCAGTAGACATATTGATAGGTTCATTGGATAAATAGATGAATTAGTAGATAAGAATACTAGTTGATGGATGGGTTAATAGAGTAGATAGATGGATAAGTGTCTGGATGAATGACTAGCTGAATGGGCCAGCAAAGGAAAGGATAGATATTTGGGAGGGGGTGAATAAGTAGGCTGGTGGTGGTGTTCTTTTTTATAAAAGATTCAGTAGACGGGTAAGAAGGATGAATGTATGACTAGATGGATTTGTGAATGATGGGTAAATGGATAGATGGTTAGGTGGATGGATGGAAGGATGGATGGATGGAAGAAGGGTGGGTGTGTGGATAGATGGGTGGATGGTAATTGTACACCAAATTTTTATGTGTGCATATAGGGGATTATGAGATGTTTGGATGGATGAACTAATGGACAAGTGGATGGATGGATGGATGGATGGATGGATATGATGGATCCATAGATCTGTCATCTGATAGATTGATAGAAGGAAGGGAGGGAAGAAAAATGGCCTCCATCTAACCCAGGCCAGAGAGCGGCGACGCAGGAACGGGCTCCCTGTGTGCAAAGCTGGTTTGCAGAGCAGATAAGCCACCTTTCTTTCCAAGTCTCCGTGTTTTGGGCCCCAGCTGAGCCCTTCCTTCCCGAGTCCAGGGTGTCTCTGGCAGTGCCCATACTCAGAAACTGATGTAGGAGGAAGACAAAGGGAGTGGGCAGATCCTAGGGCCAGAGGGAGAGAGGGACGATGGGGGAGGAGGGGCTGGGACTGCCACTGGGCATCCACCCCTGTGTACTCGGCTCCGGAATGAAGCCCCGGAGAAGGGCCGTTCATATTTCTCTCTTGAACAGGGAGCTGACATTAATGAACAGCTAATTAACATCTTGGAGTGCGATGGTTCCAGTGTCAGTGTCCCTAATTAGTCTCGCGCTAATCTGCTTTAATTAACTGTCCCTGTCGTGGTTTTAATTTAATTTTCAGCTCCAGCCCAGGATGGCAGCCCTCTGAGCATTCTGTCCCAGGAGCCTGTGGCCAGGGCAGGGTGGGCTGGCCATAGCCTGATTCCTGGGGGGCATTGCCAGGCATCCCGGGGTTGGGCAGAGCTGGTCACAGAGAGCCTGGCTCCTCCCTGGCCCTGGGGGCAGAAAACTCTGGCTGGGACACTTTCCTCCGTCTCAAGGGAATGTTCTCAGGTCACCCGTTGCTCCCAGAACATTCATAAGTCAGGAGCACAGCCTGTGGCCGCACCTCGGTCTCAAGCAGGCCCTATAAACTGACCACACTTCCTGGACATGAGCTCTGGGTTCAGAAAGACCTGGATTCATGTCTTAGTTCTGGCACTTTCTAGCTGTGTGTCCTTAGGAAAAGCACTTGACTTCTCTGAGCCCCTGTGAAATGGGGCTGACAATCTAGGTGTGGTACCCTGCTCTCACCAAGGATGCAGGTTTTCAGGAGTGATCTGCATGCCCAGCTCCCTCAAGGTCCAGGCAGAGCAAACCCTATGATGGTCACCCTTCAGTCAGGAATGGCGAGGACTGGGAGGGAGCCTATAGCAAAGTGAAAAGAGCACTTGACTAGGAGTCAGGATGCCCAGATCCCGGTCCTAGCTCTGCTACTGTCCCCAAGTCTCAACCTCTGTGGTTTCTGCGCACTCCCATCCATAAGTTGGAAGAGGCAAGAGAGGATGCTCTCCAAGCCCCTTCGTGCTCCAGTGGAGTTAGAGAATGAGTGTGTCGCTGGCTCAGAGAACCCCAAATCTAGAACAGAAGGTCTAAGTGGGAAGTGGGCCCATCCTGGGGATCAGGTGAGGCCTCTGCATTTTGCAAGGCAAAGCAGGCACCACCCGGGAGGATGTAGCTGCCTCCGTGACAAGGTCCTGCTGCAGGTAGCAAGCAAATGTACATGCTTGCCTCGTGACAGGAGCCAGAGAAGCGTCTGCCTAGACAGTTAGACAAATGAGGATTGCCTGAGGGGAAGCTGGCTGGTGACAGGAGAAGGGGAGAAGCAGGGAGAGCCCAGAAGCTGAGTCAGGTTGTCCACCTTGTCTTACCTGGGAGCTCGAAGGGAAGAGCCGGGGATGAGGACTGAGGTTCCGGACAGAGGAGGCCCTCTCTGTAACCTGAGGGCACTGGGGAGCCATGGCAGCATTCAGAGCGGGAGCATGGCATGATCAGGTGATTGGCCACTGGCAGGGGGGGAGTGAAGCGGGGTGAGGAGACAGGAGGCAGGCATGGCCGGCATGGGGCTCTGTCTTACTCAAGGCAGCGAAGTCTTGCAGAGCCGGAGCAGCTCAGGGAGACTTCGAGAAGCAGTGGAAAGGGGAGGCACCTTGGCCTGAAGGAGTATGTTTGGAACTTTTTTGTGGCAACCGCTCTGAGGCTCTGAGCCACTTTTCCCAACTGGCTCTGCAGATGTATTTTCAAGGCTCAGGAATTCGAAGAGAATGTAGCGTTTCTGTGTTTAGATTTAATGCTGATCCAAAACAAAAAAAAACAAAACAAAATTGGTTTGACCGCTTCTAAAGCAACAGTAATTCCGCAGCGGTCTCTCACAACGGGAAGGCCTTCTGGTTCCCCAGCCTGCCCCCTGAGGTCTAGGGAAACCGTCTCCCAGGGACCTTTCTCTTTCCAAAGGGTGCACGCGTGTCCCGCTCTCAGAAACGCTCTCAGACCTGCCTTCCCCCCGGACGGCGAGCTCTTCCCACACTGAGTCCATTTCTGGCCCATCTCTCGGTGACCCCACAGCCTGACACAGGTCTGAACCCAGGGAGGGTTTATGAACTGAGGTGGATTCTCTCTCTCTGGATGGCCCACAGGCCCCCTCCCCCTGCCTTTGACCTCCAGGTGATCTTTGTTTTCAGTCCAGCAGAGACAAACCAGTTTTTCCTGAAATTCGCAGTAAATTAGTGTGGAATTCACAGTTCCTGCCTCCCCCACTGGCACACACAAAACTGGTATGAAAAAAACACACCACACCTTTCTTACCCTTCCTGTCCCCCGCCCCATGGCAATCTGTTCAGACGATGCCACCTCCAGAGAGCCCTCCCTGGTTTCTCCAGGTGAATGTGTCAGTCGGATCTTGAAACCCTTGGAGCCCCTCCCTGGGCTCAGGGTCTCAGTTGGCTTGTGTTGTCTGTGTTCACGACAAGGAACTGGATTGCTGGCATCTCACCGTCCCCACCTTGCCCCCCAAACTCTGGCTCACATCAGGGGCTGCAAAAGCAGGTGGAAGTGTCTTACCCCATCCCCAGGCTGGTGGATGGACATGCTCCCTGAGCAGAGGGGCCAGTGGCTGCCAGCCTGGCCTATAGTCATGGCGGTGTCTTTGCTGTCCATCAAGCCTGGGTTTCCATTGTAGCTCCATCCCAGTCAGCTGGCAAGTTTGGGCCGCAACTCTTGAAGTCTGTGTTCTCATCTGGAAAGCAGGTAATGATAGCACTTACCTGGTGGGGTCTCTGTGAGGACTTACTTGAAGGAATTCAGGTAAAGTGTCTGGGACATAGTAAGTGCTCAATAAAATGAGCTGATGACAGTGATGGTGGTGATGAGGTGCTAGAGCCCCAAGCCAGAGCCCTAGCAGGATGGTTCATGCAAACCCAGCATGGAGTTAAAAGAGGCCTCGTTCTCAGTTTAGGATCCGGCCCTGTGTGAGACCTACTAACCCTCCTCTTCCCTTCTCACGCACACCAGGAAATAGCTGGGCTCGGGCAATGGCAAGATAACCTGCCAAAGGTGACCAGGCCTTGGCCCTGTCCCCTAGAGCTTTAGCAGGAGACCTACACACCCGGGACATGACCAGAGATGCCCTCAGAGACAGAACAGAGCTGCAGACACGGCACCCGCTGTCATACTTGTGCAAGTACGTGTGCCTGTCGCACGCGCACACACACACATAGAATAAGGAGAGGAGGCTGCTCTTGGTGACTCTCAGGCAGAGGCAGACTTTTCTGAGCAGGAGAGGGTAGGGCAGAGAACTCCAGTCTGCTGCCTGCCCAGCCCAGCTCCCTGCTCAGTTCCATCTAGGCTGCGCCAGGTCCCTGGGGTATGGCTGTTGTAGGTCTGTGTAACACCTGGCACAGAGATGCCGCCTGAGCCTCAGCTCCACAGATCGAGCGACTGCATGGAGTTGGCTGTTTCCGATGTGGGGATCATGAGGGCGTGAGCGTCTCTCTCTGTGGACCTGGTGGGACTTAGCAGCTGCCTGGACCCTGGTGGGACCTAGCAGCTGCACGGCCTGGGCTGCCCGCCATCCTCCTAGCAATGGGGCAGAGGGCAGTGGGGTGTCCAGGCCGCCTCCAGAACTCCCTCGCCCCTCCCCCACCCCCACCCCTGGAGCTCCTGGGGCCTCTCCTCCATCTGCACTGATGACATTTAGCTGACCCCATCCTTATTCTGGCAGGAAGAGACGAGAGGGCCCAGACCCCGGAAGGAAGCAGGAGAGCTTTCTGAGGGAGCTGTGAGTCCCTCTCCAACCACCAGCAGCCAGGGGCTGGCAGTAGGAATGTCGTGAGGTCAGGCAACGCAAGATACCACTGTCATCGCCTGTTACAGCCTCGGGATTGGGCAGTGTTAAAGTCGCAGCCAAGCACGAATTGCAGAATGCTACAGGCCCGGAAAGGTTATAATCATGGAATTAGAGAATGTTGCAATCGTGTAATCATAGACGCACTAAGAAGACGAAGCGCACGGAAGACTAAGAAACAGGAGTTCTCAAAGGTCGCAGGCATGGAAAGGTCATAATCATGGGATTATAGCCTTTTACAGCCATGGAATAGTATTAAAATTTTTAGCTTTTCAAGCAGGCATTTTCGAATGTTCCGGCATGGAACCGTGGGCCTGTTACAGGAGACACACACAAGCACGTAGAATATTCACTGGTGGGCTCAGGCAGGAATTCTAGAATGCTTTAGCGGTAGAATGTCATCGTCAAGAGTTGTAGGATAGTGCAATCTTCAGGTGTTATGTCACCTTCAAGTATTAGAGCGCATGAGAGCTGGAAGAACATCTTACACGTATTGTGCCAGATCCTATGTCCTCGACTAACTCATCACATAAGCCCCACACAAAAGCCCCCCCAGGCCCTGGAATCCTGGCAAGGAAAGTGGAAGCAGTTGTCTGGGCCTGTACTTGGCCCCTCCCCACCACCACCCCCACCACCACCACCCCTACACTCTCCCAGAGGGGAGAAGCAGGGGCCAGTGTTTCTCCTTTTGTTAACTTGTGCCTTGGGGGCTGCTGAATCTGCTTCCAGTGTGTGGGCTGGAAACCTACAGCCTCATGGGGTCGGCCCTGCAGGCCCCGCCCAGATTCCAGATTCCTAGCCAGGGTGTGAGGAGTCCTGGGTGTGTGATTCCCAAAGGCCTCCCCCCAACCTGCCCTGACCCTCACCTGCCTGTCTGGTGCACAGATGACTACACTGGTTTTCCCCCATCGGTCAGTCATCCGTCCCATCGGTCTTCATTTTCAGATCACCTCCTGAGGGTCAGGCCCTTATTGCGGGCACTGGGGAGATGGATGTGAATCCAGATAGCCACCTATCCTCAATAACACAATGAGGCTCTTTGGGGATTTAGAGGAAGTGCTGTGGGGTCGGAGGGGGCAGAAATGCCCAGGGCATCATGGAAGCCTTCCTGGAAAAGGGCATGGGTCTTAGAAGTAGGCAGAGTTTGGGTATATGATACAGGGGTGATGGTGAGGGCGTTCCAGGCAAAGGAAGCAGAAGGAGTGAAGGCCTGGAGACAGCCGTGCGTGGGATGTGTTCAGCAGTCACCAGGGAGCTTCTGCTTGGGCCGCGTGCAAGGTGCCAAGTGATGGAAATGGGGCAGGAGAAGTAGGTTGGCGTGCCAGGCTACGGAGGTTGGGTTTGTAAATGGCAAATGGTTATGTGCAAGTGCCTGACAATGCTCGAGTTCGACTGGTGGGAAGGGGGGACGAGAGCTTACGATTTGCTTCTCTTTCCTTTAGAAACGAGAAACTGCAAATTCCTTCCCAGGGCTGGTGGGCCAACCGTGGGCTGGGCTCCAAAAACACAGAGAAAGGGCTTTAGCGGGAATTCCAGGGCTGGGCTCAGGGGTGCTGGCTGCTTAGCCTTTGTCCCAGAGGCTGGCAGCAGCTCAGAGGGGAGGGGCGAGTGTGGGGCTCAGGCGCTGAGTGGGGCCCACAGGGGACCGCATGATTCCTTCCAGTTCTGTGCAGCCGTGCACTCAGAGCAGCAGGCCACGCACGCCGGAAAAAGAGCCAGGCGGGCCTGCGCTCAAACCCTAGACTGGCCTCGTATTGCTGAGTTAGTTTGAGCAAGTGACATTACCTCCCCAAGCCTCAGTTTCCCCGTCCGTCACATGGGACTAGTGGCAGAACCTCCCTTCCACGGCTTTCTACGGGGGTGTGGATGCCTGGACCCAAGAGGCTTGCAAGTCATGTTTGTTCCCTTTATGCCAACAGTCCCAGAATGAACAGGAGACACTCTGCCTAACCACCCTTTTCAGAGCTGGGCAAACAGGCCTGAACACAACAGCAGGCATCTCAGAGAGGTAATGGCCCATCGGCTGGTTGTCTGCAGGTGGGGAGCTGGATGAGGGAAGAGGGGTAGAGCTCTGTGCTGACTCTGGAGTGCGAAGCCCCAAGTCTGATCCTGGGGTGACCAGACAGGCCATAAACCCGAGGGCTCCCACAGAAGGTCAGCAGGTACTGACCGGCAGGTCCACTTCGGCAGCCTCTCCCCTTTGTCGAGGGGCAGAGAAACAGTTGCACTGAGGGTGCGGAGTGGCTGCAGGGCTGAGAATGAGTATTAAGAGAAATGATTTCTGTAAAGCATCTTGCACATAGTAGGTATTCAGGCCCTGAGAGGGATTATGGTCAGGGTATGTGAGCCCTGGATACAAACCCCATGGGAATGGCCCAGCCGCTGACCCACCCCACCAAGTGACGGCATTGTGCCAGGTAACCTGTTAGGCCCTTTCATGAATCATCTCCCTTAAACCCACAACCGTGCCAAGTGAGTCCACTATTATTTCTATTTTACAGGTGAAGAAACTGAGGCTCAGGGAGTGTTTTGCCTAAGGTCAGATAGAGCAGGGCAGGTAGCCAGGGCTTTCCGAATCCAGAACCTGAACCCACCGCCACACCACGCTGGCATAGATATGGAGACTTGCTCACTGAGATCTTTAAAAGGGAAAGTCCAAAATGAATGCTGAAATCAAATCCCCGTAGGGAGATGCTGACCTGGGCTCCCTCAGGAAGGTGTGAAATGTTGACACTCTTCCCCCTCCCCCCCACAGGCGCAGGAGGGGCTGTGTTAGGCTGGGCTGGGGACAGAGAGCTGACCATGGTGGGTTCCAGAGGGGGCTTCCACCCCCTAGCCAGAGGCAGCCAGGATTCCATTAACCTGATTATCTGCCCCACATAAACCTGCAGAGGGAGCCCCGGGAGAGAGGGGGACTGGGGAGGGAAGAATTGGGCTTCCCCAGGCCCCGAATGGAGCAGTCAGTGGTTTCCGTTTCCTTTCGAGGCCCCTGGCTCTTTAAGCAGGGAGTGGGAAGAGGGATGGAGAGCCAGAAAGTGGGGACAAGAGAATCTAGGCCAGGGGCAGCAGCGGTAGCCATCAGAACACAGAGCCTGTGCCTGACCCACCCTTGGGTGGCCTTGGATAAGTCACATCACCTCTGATCTTTAGGGTCTTCCTCTGTAGGAAGGGCACACCAGGTGGCTTCTTCTGTTGCCGGGCACGTTAGCAGTCTGTGCCAGATACACAGTAGGTGCTCAAGACCTGGCGGCTGTTACCGTCGCCATGATTATAAAATCTGGACCCCATGTCAGCTTGCTAGATACATTCACATCCACTTTCTAGCAATACTTCTTTCAGGCATGTGAGATTCTGATCAGAGAGGTTGAGGGACTTACTCAGAACCACACAGCTTCTACTCTGGCTGGGATGTCGGCCCAATGTTTATTACAGTGGGCCACCCCAGCAGGCCACTCCTCTTCAGTCTGTTTCTCCGTCAGGGTTCAGGTCAGGTGCCCTTCCTCCAGGAAGCCTTCCTTGACCACACAGTCTGGTGAAGTATTCCTTCTCTATTCTCCCACAGCCTTCTGAGCTGCTTCTGTCAGAGCACTAATGAGATGTTGTCACACTTATTGGGTATCCCCACCCAGGACTCTGAGGGCCCAGCCTGTGCTTTCTATAGAAAGGAAAGTGCATAATAAGTGGGGGTTTTTTGTACCCCAACTGTTAGAATGGCTCCCACACAGCGTGGCAGGCAAGTGTGCACAGACTCACATCCGAGTGCACAGTCAGGTTATACACACAGTTATGCACATGTGGATTGGTGAGTGTGCACATACTCAGAGAAGAGGGCGTAGTTTCTGGAACATGGTAGATTGAGCTGACATAGACGCCCCATCTCCCCACACCTGTACAGATACACAAGAATACTAGAGCTTGGGAGAAAGGAACATCTTTGGGTGACTTCTTTTTGTAAAATTGTGACATATTTGACACACATTATATTCGTTTCAGGTGTACGACATAGTGATTTGATATCTGTATGCATTGTGACATGATTACCACAAGCCTGGTTAACGTCCATCACCATATCTAGTTACCAAAACATTTTTTGTCTTGTGATGAGAACTTTTAAGATCTACTGTCTTAGCAACTTTAAAAAATGCGGTGTTATTAACTGTAGTCACCATGCTGTATTTATATCCTTATGGCTTAGTTGTTTTATAAATGAAAGGTTGTACCCTTTGATCCCCCTTCATCCATTTCTCCAGCCCCCACCCCCTGCCTCTGGCAACCACCAATCTGTTCTCTGTATCTATGAGCTTGGTTTTTCTTTTTCTTTTTTCTTTTTTTGGGGGCCTTTTTTTTTAGATTCCACATATAAGTGAGATCATACAGGATTTGTCTTTCTTAGTCTGACTTATCTTACTTAGCATAATGCCCTTGAAGTCTATCCATGCTGTCACAAATGGCAAGATTCCATTTTTTTAAATGATTGGATAATATTCCAGTGTGTGTGTATGTAACATTTTCTTTATTCATTGAACATAGGGGTACATATATCTTTTCAAGTTGCTGTTTTCACTTTTTTTGGATGAATAACCAGAAGTTAGAATTGCTGGATTGTGTGGTGGTTTTGTTTTTCTGTACTGTGTTCCATAATGGCGGCCCCAATTCACAGTCCTGTCCACAGCACATAAGGAAGGGCTCCCCTTTCTTCACATTCTCATCAACGGTTGTTATTTCTTGGCTTTTTGAAGAGCCATTCTAACAGGTGTGAGGCGCTCTCTCCTTGTGGTTTTGATTTGCATTTCTTTAATGATGAGTGATGTTGAGCCTCTTTTTAGGTACCTGTTGGGCATCTTCTGCCCATTGTTAAAATTAGATTGTTTGGGGTTATTTTGCTATTGGATCGTATGGGTTTTTGTATATATTGGATGTTAAGCCCTGATCAAGTCTATGGTTTGCAAATATTTCCCCACATTCAGTAAGTGTCCCTTACATTTTGATGGTTCCCTTTGCTGCGCAGAAGCTTTTTAGCCTGACCTAGTCCTGCTTGTTTATTTTTGCTTTGGGTGTCAAATCCAAAAAAATCATTGCCAAGATCAATGTCAAGGACCTTCCTGGTAATGTTTTCTTCTAAGAGCTTTAAAGTTCAGGTCTTTGTGTAAGACAGTGGCTTATAAAAACAGGTGGCAGGCTAAATTTGGCCCATTGTGAGTGAATTTTTATGTATGGTGTTAGGTAGCCATCTGATTTCATTCTTTTGCATGTGAGTTTTTTTAATTTAGGGGATTTTTTTTAAAGAAATGGGTGGAACAAAATTATAGCCATAAAATGGAAGACAGGGGGAATACATTGGAATTAGAACATGCGGAGATTTTAGGGGAGGAAGATGGGGATATCAATTAGTTAACTAAAAGCCCCTGGTTCATGACCTTGGACAGTTACCTACCCTGAGTCTTAGTTTCCACATGTGAAAAATGTGGATTAGCAGTCAGCAAACGGTAGAGATCCAGAGGATTAATATACAACTCAGATCTGTCTTGTAGCGTAAAAGCATCCACAGACAATACAAAAACAAACAGGCATGGCTGTGTTCCAATAAAACTTTATTTTCAAAAACAAGTGCTAGGCTGAATTCGGCCCGTTGACCCTAGTTTGCTGACCCTGATGTGGGCAATACTGTTTGCCTTGCCAGAGTTAGTGATAACATAAAGAATAGTAACATAAATACAGCACGTTACACAGAATTAGCTTGAAAAACGGTTCCTGTTGTGAATAAGAACGTAGCATGAGGGCATGTACACACATACGTGTACATGTATGTACAAAGACATAGGCATGGAGATCTTTTTGCTATGTGTCTATAGCCGTGGTTCTCAACCTTCCTAATGCTGCGACCCTTTCTACAGCTCCTCATGTTGTGGTGACCCCCAACCGTAAAATTATTTTCGTTGCTACTTCATAACTGTCATTTTGCTACTGTTTTGAGTCGTCATGTAAATATCTGATATGCAGGATGTATTTTCATTGTTACAAACTGAACATAATTAAAGCATAGTGATTAATCACAAAAACAATATGTAATTATATATGTGTTTTCCGACGGTCTTAGGCGACCCCTGTGAAAGGGTCGTTTGACCGCCAAAGGGGTCGCGACCCACAGGTTGAGAACCGCTGGTCTATAGAGAAAGACTGAGGTACACAAATGAGGAAATGTTGTGCGTACAAGGAGATGGACGCGTGTATGAGCATGTGTTTATACATGTAGACAAATCACCTAGAAAATGGGATAATAAGAACATGGACCTCGTGGGGTAGGGAGACCAAGTGAGATGCTGCACTGCCTGGCACATAGTAGGCACTCAGAAGTTAGCTTTGATTACTTGTGGGAGCAGGGTCTGGGGGCACAGCGAGGGGGGGTATGACAGCACACGCGTTCACACATGTACCCACAATGCCTTTTTTTCTTTTGCAAGCTTGTTTCCAAAGAAAGCCGGGCTAATGAGGAGGTCATCTCCGTAGCCAGCAGGTGCCCGGAATAGCCCTGACGGGGATGCAATTTCGCTTTCTCCCGAGATGCTGGGCAAATGAGGAGAAAAGGCGTTTTAATCCCTTGTCACGTCTCCTAGGGCTGGAGGACATGTGTTGAGTTGGAATTTTTCAACTTCAGCCTTTTTTTTTTCCTTGACACATCCATCCCAGAAACATCTGTGAGATAAAACAGAGAAGGTCTTATGAATTCAGCTCATACGCGGCCTGCGCTCCCACCCCGAGCAAGCGAGACATGAATCACCGGCCGGGGGCCCAGCAGCCCCGCAGCGCCGTCTCTGCAGCAGGGCCCCGGCCTTTCCTGAGTAGTTGCGTTTGATTTCCCCGAAGCCTTCTGATCGTCTACACGCCACAGAGCTTGTGTGTCTGAGGGGAGGTGTGCGGAGAGCTCAGCTAGTGCACCCTGGCGGGGGGTGGGGCGCAGGGGGCGGGGGTCAGCCGCTCATTCCCCAGGCTCGGCTGAGTCCCGCTCTGCACCAGGCACTCGGGGTGCAAAGAACCCAGGCAAGGGGACCTTGCTTGTCCCCTTATTTGAAAACCCCACGGAGGAAGCCCGCTATTGTGGTTTCACGAGAGATGCCTCCATGGTACATTGATCCATAGGATATTCTGCACTGGAAGTTTTTATCCTTGCAAGTAGGAAGGAATGCATGCTGGCTGCTGCTGGGTCAGGAGTCAACCAGCCAAGGTCTTAGAGCCAGCTGCTCATTCAACTTGGCCTTCTAGGGGCCCTCGTGCGCCCTGCAGCGTCGGATCCGCCGGGTGGTTGTAAATCTGAGCCCTCTCTGCCTGGGCTCACATTTTGTCAGACCTTTACTGTGTCAAGAAAAGGAGTGGGTTTCAGAGTTGTAGAGCGCTCCTTGGCCTTGTGCAGCCTGCACCCAGGGCGGGGGGCCGGGGGGGAGTGGGAGTTGTGACTGGCTCTCTTGCTCATGTCTTCTGTCCAGGGGACAATTCCATATTGGGGACCTGCTGTGCTCGAGGCCCTGTGCCAGGCACCCAGGAGACTGAGAAGGACAAGCCAGGGTCCTGCCTTTAAGAACCAACAGTCCCAGGAGGTGGACAACCGGGGTGCTGATAGGAAAGGCAGAAAGATGCAAAGTCCTGTGGGGGCGCAGGAGGTGGGGGGGGGCTTGTAGTTCTGGAGGGCTGGGGCAAGACCAGGGGAAGGATGACAGGGAGGGGCCTCGGAACTGGACTTGAACATTCGGAGGACACTGGGTAAGCAAAGGCACAGAGTCATTCACAAGAGCCCCAGCCAGAAGGGGTGATGTTCCTCAACTCGCAGGTGTTACAAAGAAAGCAACCGAGGCCTGAAGAGAGGATGTGGGTTTCCCAGGCACGGGGGCTCCGAGGGGCCCCGAATCCCTGTCTAGGACCATTTCCACAGCCAGGGGTGAGACACTCACTGGTGTGATTCTCGACACACACACCTGCTTTCCCTCCCTGCAGTGCGCGGTGGGGACCATGCGACGTTTACAGAGTCACGCGTTTTTAGGAGCTGCTCCGGTGGAGGGTCAAGGTCTCTGGAAAGAGGGTGCGGAGGGGAGAAGAGAGTTTCTTTGGTCCTGAAGTATCTGTCCCTATGCTCATCTTATAGGTGATAAAGTTGAGACATTCAGGTGAGACCATTATTCGATTAACCTAAGAGGAAGTATCTGTGTAGATAAGTACGTGCAACTCCCTATGTATAGTGCTGGGGAGAGGGGAGCAGGTGGATGCCAGACCGGGTCCAGCCATTTCTCATCTGTTTCCGGTCATCCCTGAATTCCCGAGGACAGTCCCAGACCAGTCCTCCTGCGTCGCTGCTCAGGTCCGCGTCTCACGTTGGCTGTCCCCACCTCCTTCCCAGAATCCTTAGCAACAGACAGGCAGTCAGAGAGGGGCAGGAATGCCCCCCGCCGCCCTTGGATGGGGCTGGCTTCTATTTACCCAGCTGCTGTGAGCCGAGGCCGGGGTCGCAGGGAAGACCTGAGAAGCCTGCCGTCCAGCTGGCGCCCCACTGCTCAGGTCCTGTGACCCCTTCTCTCTGCTTTGAGGCCCCTCCTGAAAGAGGTGGCTCAAGGTGGGGCATGACCTCTTGGGAGGAGGGAGGTTGGCTCCTATTACATCCCCTTTATGTCTCCAGTCTTTCATCTTTCCTGAAGAAAGCAGAGGCGGCCGTGAGGAAAGAGGAAGGGCCCTGGGACTAGGAGCCACGGTTCGTAAGGGCAGGTGGGTGGAACATGGTGTTTGGAGCCAGAAGTCCCAGCTCTGTGGGACCCCAAATCACATGCCCTCTCTGAGCATCAGTGTCCCCGTCTGCTGGCTGAGGGCAGTGGTCACTCCCCTCTTGCCTTTGTGAAGCTCAAGTGCAACCAGGAATGTAAAAATGCTTTGTGAAGTCACATGCAAGTGGCTGGTGATTGGGACCGTTATTTGATTGATGTAAGAGGAGGTATCTGTTTAGATAGGTATATGCAACTGACCAGAGGCAGGAGCACTGGCCGAGGAGTCCAAAGACCCAGGGACTGGAGTGGGCTCTGCGTGTCTCTGAGCATGACTCTTCATTTCTCTTCGCCCCACTTTCCTCATATTAAAGTGGGATGATAAACCCTGTTTTCTACAGAGTCTCACAATGACCAAGGAAGATCATTCATCCAATCAGCACTCACTGAACATCTGCTGTGCACCAGGCCCTCGGCTAGGCTGGCATGTGGCTCTTGTCCCCAAAGAAAAATCATATCAGAGGAGGGTGTGGGGCTCAGAATCCTAGAGTATCAGATATATGGAGTTCAGTCTCCTCGTTTTGCAGATGGGAAAAGCAAAGAGGACAGTGACTTTCCCGGGATATCAGAAATGAGGAGCACCCATTGCTACCCCTCCTGACTCCAAGGCAGACATTATTAATCAATCACAACACTCTTCCCACTAAACCCACTGGTACTTCAGGATCCTTCTCAACACAACAAATTGGTTAAAATTGGAGGGTAAAATGAAGCTATTTGCATACCAACCCAAAATCCTAACCTTAGACTTGTTCAAGATCATTTGGCCAGAATTATCCATGATGGGTCTCAAATCCAGGTTTTCTCACCCATTCTGTCTCTCCACTTACTCCTGAAACCAACCTTTATTGAGTACCCACCACAGGGCCAGCTTGGTACTAGGTTCAAAGTTGAATCAGACCTGCTTACAGGCTCACATCTGGTGGGGAAGAAAGTCGAAGGGGAACTAATTGTGACGTAGAGGTTGGTTGGAGATATACACAAGTTCCTGTGGGAACTCGGAGAAGAGGGGAACCTGACTTCACAGACAGGGTTGGGGGGCAGTTAAGGAAGACTTCCCAAGGTGGGAGGACATGGCAGTCAGCGCGCAGTCACAAGCAAATGCCAAGCATGAGATCCAGCATAGGGTCCCGGTGCTCTGGGCTTCTCTGGGGATGAATGACATCGATAGTCTGTGAGATGACGAGAGATGCCATAGGAGGGCCACCGACCCTGGTGAACAGAAGATTGCTGTTTTGACAAGGAGCAAAGATGGGATTTGAGGGGAGTGGGTTGGGGGCAGAAGGGAAAGTTTCTAGGCTGGCTTTCCCAGTTGGGCTGGAACCCGTGACATACACTGCCAGGCATGAGCTCACCCCTCGTCCCCTGCTCCTCTTCACCCCGCTTGTTGTTAAATGTGGGCCCGTCTTCCTGGCTAGACTGGAGGTCCTGATAGGGCAGGAACTGGATCTCTTTGTTACCAGCTGGGACTTGAACCTGGTCCTGGCACAGTGCCTTCTGGCTCGTAATAGGCACTTGGTAAATCCTGGATACATGATGGATGGATGGATGGATGGATGGATGGATGGATGGATGGATGGGTGGTCATGCAGCCTCCTTAAGCCTGCATGCTCTTCTGCAGAATAGGGGAGATAGTGCCAACCTCCCAGGCGTTGTAAGGGTTAAGTAAGTGATGTGGCTAAAGCCCCTAGAATAGTGCCAGTCATTCAAAAAAATATGTATTGCGGGGATAACGACTGCTTATGCAAAAGTTTAAAGACATCTTGATAGATAGCTTCTGACAAATGGATTCTGCATACTCTCTGCTAGGGTGCTTAAAAGAGAAGAGAGCTTGCGACACAATTGTTAGAAATAAAGCCCAGTAGTAACCATAAGGCCTTGGTTGGGAAGTCCTATTAGTCCTTAGAACATGCACCGTGCAGACATACTGTTCTAAGCACTTTACATATGGTAACTCATTTAACCCCCACAATGACCTTACATGGTCTGCATTGCTATCGTCCCCATTTCTCACAGGGGGAGACTGAGGCACAGAGAGGTGAAGTAAGTTGCCCCTGGTCTTACAGCCAGGATGTGGTCCCCTCCCAAGGCCACCACCTGAGAAGCTGTCAGAGACAGAGCCGTGCTACTGAGTAGCAATTACCAAGGGCAAGGATTCCACCTGATGTCTTTCTGTCCCCAGCAAGGCACCTGCCACACAGGAGGTTCTCAATCAATGTCTGTGGAATGAATGAACGAACGAACGAACGAACGAACAAATGAATGAGTGAATCTGCACACCACCCACCCTTACAGCAGTGTAACAGGCTCTGATGATGCTCTTAATAGACAAAGGACAGGGGATAGTACCTGAGTCCTCTAAGATGACTGTGGCATAGCTAAGTGATTGTCATGGTCCGTTTAGCTCTCTTCGGGCACATGCTTTGCTGTCCGTTCCTGTCTGTCACTAGCCATAAGTGGCCTTGTGGGTCATCCCCAACCCCGATCTTCACCGGAGCCTCCTGCCACCATCTCAGTCCTTGTAGAGCAGGAGGGAACCGGGGCAGCAAGAGGGCGTGGTGCCAAGGCGACCCCGTTCACCCCAAAGCCGGAGGTGGAGACCTTGGCCCACTCCTGCCACCAACATACGTGTGTCCCCTCCCTGAGCCTCGGTTTCCTCATCGGCACAAGGGAATAATAACATCATCTTTGTGAGGTGCGCCCGTGGCCAGGAAACTTCCTGCTCGGGAAACCGAAGCAAGAGGTGTGCTTGTTCTTACAGGCTGGTTTCGGGAGCAGGTGCATCCGTCACAAAGGTGGGAACAGTAGGAAGCCATAGACATAGGAATGGCATCCCTGTGCCTGTGAGCCCCAAAGTCACTTCTCGCCTACCTGTCACAAAGCCTGAAGTGTCCACTGTTTGATTAATTAACTCCTGGCATGAAGGCCGGTGTCTCGGGAAGGACCCTGTTTTAATGCACGCAGGGTACAGACAGTGTGACATCTGATTCCCTGGCAAAGACGTGTCCTCGGCCCCTCCCAGCACCAGCTTGGTGCACGGCTCAGGGCAGAGGGCAGATGTCAGGAGCTGGGCAAGAACAGACCTCGAGCAGCATCCCGTGGGGCCCCGGGCAGCTGGGAGGCCACATGCCTGGGCTTGGGTGAGGAGCAACAGGAGGACCCTAAAAATGGAGCGGGGAGCTGCCTGGAGCAGCTTTCTTCCCTTTGAACTTTCTGCCAAGGGGCAGCGTGGCCACCGGCTCCTCGCGGCCCAGAGGGGAGGCTGCCAGCCCCTCGGGCACCTGTCCCAGAAGCCTAATTACCGGCTCTCCGCGGGCAGGCCGCGTGCTGATGGAGAGTCCTTGGGGAGAAGGCACCGCTGAAATCGCGAAATACTCGGAAGGAAACACTTTTATTCCTTCACTTGGCACCTCACCTCTCACCCCTCATGCTTGAGTGGGTGTTACTGTGGGCAGAAGAACCTGCTCGTGGGTCCTCATTAAATCCGACCACCTCTCTCCACCCTTGCTGTCGCCACCCGGTCCATCCACTGTCATCTCTGCCTGGACCGTTCAGCAGGCAGGGGGACCGGTTCAAGTCACAGGTCGCTTCCCAGTCCTGCCTCAAACCCTCCAGTGCTTCCACTGACTTAGATTCGGTCTGCACCTCCTCGCTGAGCCCTCGCCGGGGCCTGGCTCGGGCTCCTTCCTCCTGCTCTGCCCACCTCCCACTCTCCTGCCCCTGTCACTCCTTTCCATCTACTCGGGCCTCCCCTGCGCTGCTCCTCAAACACCCTGGGCCCATTTATTCCCTGCTGAGGAAGGGCCTTTGCATAAGCTCTTCCCTCTGCCTGGAATCCTCTTTCCCTAGCTCTCTGCACAACTAGCTCCTTCTTGTCCTCAGGTCTCAGTTCATGTGTCACCTCCTCAGAGAAGCCCTCCCTAACCACCCCGGTTAGAGTCGTTCCCACCCCCGACCCTCAGCCCCTCTAGCACATCACTGTTTTTATTTGATATGCTTATTCTTCATCTTCCTCACTTGATTAAAAGCTCTACAATTAGGAAACCTGCTTGCCTTATTTGCTGCTGTGTGCCCAGCAGCTAGAACAATGCCTGGCACATAGTAGGGCTTCATGTCTGCTGAAAGAATGATCTCTATTAGGAGAAATGGGGAATTCTAACAGCCCCTGCAGGGCAGGACATGGCATCGTTGAGCTCTAACTTCGTTTTGTCCTCACAGTATAAAACCCGACAAGGGAGTGTCTCCACTGTATAGCTGAGGAAACTGAGGCCCCAGGGGTTCAAGCAGTGGCCCCAAGGTCATGCAGAGAGCAAGCAGAGACCAGGTCTGTCTGAGCCTAAGTCCCGACTCTTACTGCTGTGTTATTAAAACAGGCGCTGTCATCCTTGTTTTAGAGACAAGAGAACAGAGACTCGAAGGGGTGTGTTCATGGGCCTGAAGGCCGCAGCCAGGAGGAGCTGGGTCTGGCTGGGGTTTGTACTCAAAGTGCCGCTTTCTGTATAAGATGGCCGGCGGCCCAGGCAGCCGCCTGTGATGTGAGGGGCTTGAGAGCTGGTCAGGAGGCTGCCCGGTTTGGCAGTGGGCCCAGGGTGCAGGGCAGGCCCCCAAGGAGAGGAGACCACAGTAATAATAACAACTCACATTTATTGCCGCACCCTTGGCAGTGTTGTAGGTATCAGCTCCACAACCTTGGGCAGAGAAGCAATGTTATCCCCATTTCACACATGGCAAAACAAAGGCACAGAGTGTCTGTGATTTATGCAAGGTCGCCAGCCAGGAAGTGGTGAAGCTGGATTAAGCCCGAGCACTAACCCAGTGGTTCCCAGCCTTGTTTCTGCCCACGCCCCACCTGAGCCTCTCTAAAATCCTGATTTCTCCCCCCCTACCCTGTGACATACAATTCTTATTATTCAAAAAGTGAACTCCTATTCATGTGGAGGAAGCCTAACAGGCCATTCACTTGGTCTAAACAAGCTTCCAAAGAACAGGGCATCCATGAAAGAGACAGATAAAAGCACGGAAGGACAGTTGAAGTACTGAGGAAGAAATCACTAAGAAATTCATTTCAAAAATAATAATAATATGAAGTGATATGAAAAAAAACAAATAACATTTCAAAACATATAACAGAGAACTGAAATGCTTAAATATGTCACAATACATATTTACATACTGTATATGAGGCCCCTAGAACTATTAGGAATGCAAAAAATTCACTGTTAATAACTCATTCTCGAACTGCCCCCCTTACAAATCAAACTGCCCCCCTGTGGGGCCTGTGCCCCACGCTGGGAACCACTGCACTAACCACTGCACTCCACCGCCTCCCTGAGGAGACACAGCCAGGAAGGGCTCCAGAGCGCTCAGGTTCAGAAAAGGACTCTGAGTCCGGCAGAGTAGACAAAGCCGGCCAACCAGGGCCATCTGATTCTCATCCTTGGGACCCTAACTGATCCCCCTCGGGGGGGTCTCAGGATGGTCAGATCTGGAGGCTGGGTGCTGCCAGGCCCTGGAGCCAGGCAGCTGGGGTGGATCCCAGCTGTGCCACCCCCGCACTGTGTGCTCTCGGCCAGGCCACTCAACCACTCTGAGCCTCAGTTTCCTCAGCTATAAAGCAGGGCCAGGAGTGCGTCAGGATGTTGTAACAAGAGGAGGGAATGATGAAGCTGAGGACGCCCCCACCCAGGCTGGAGCCCACCCCTTGCATGATGAGTGAGCGGTGAGTGACAGAAAGCACATGGCTTCCGTCTCTGCCTAAATCCCTGCCCCTGCCACTCACTGACGGGGTGATGCTGGGCAGTGACGTACCTCTCCGTGCCTGTATCCCCTGTAAACAGGATAATTATGCTATAATTTGAGATTACAATAATTAATCCACATAAGGCACTTAAAACAATACCTGGCCCAGAGTAAGCTCTAAGTGTGAGCTGTTATTTATCAGGAGAGATTACAAATGTTAAAATATTAGTTTTGGCCTCTCTCGTAACCAGGGAGGCTCTCTCAAGCAGGGTTGCCAGGAGGTCAGAGAAAGTCAGCTAGGAAGCTGTGTTCTCCAGCCCTCACCTGCTGACAGTGTGGGCTCGCCCGGCAGGCAGCCCTTCACCAGAAGTGGCCTCCCCTCTTTATCTTCATTTTTCTCAAGGATTAGAGTCCTTCCCCGTGGGTGCTGGAGCTAAGTGCTTGTCAGGTTTATGAGCGTTCAGAGCCACTTTCAGCGACAACCAGGCCTCCCCATTTTTATAAGGACTGAGATAAGAGAAGTTTACGAGATTAGAGGTTTGTCATCGTCTTCTGTTTTGATGTCTGTCTCTCTCTCTCACTCACTTTCCTCCTGTTTTATAAAATCAAAGCACAAGCTGGGAACAGCAGTCTAGGCCCCATAAACAGGCTATTCAAATAAAGGAGACATTTAGGGGCAGGTTGAAGCACCATTTAAAGGTGATCGCTCTAAAAGGACCATGTCTGGCCGATTTGTCATGAAGTATCCCAGCTGTTGGCCAAAGATCGCTTGTTCTGCAAATCTTGCCGTTAGCTCATAGTTTTCAACTTTTGGCCCTTTACAACTGAGAAGCTGTGGGATTTTTGTAAGATTTGGGGACCCAGGTGTTTTTAAAGTAATTTTTGAAGGGGCCGTCTATCCCTGGGAAAGTTCGGGATCAGTTGGACTCAAAGGGGCCCTACAGAGGAGGGTAGAGTCCCCTGGTCCCTGCTCTGCCGTGGGGGGCCGTATGACCCAAGAATCCCAATCCTCTGTGGATTCACAGACCATAGGCACAGCTACCTGATCTGCAGGCAGCAGGCACAGAGGCATCAACACATCGTCCAGGGCTGGGCGGGAGGCTCGTGGCTGTCCGCCCTACCCCCTGTTTGCCTGTCCAGCCTCATGTCCTGCACCTCCACACTCACAGACTTGGGGCTGCAGTTGCAGGTCCTCAGCCTTGCTGTGCACCCTCAAATCTCCACACCTTCACCCAGGCTGTTCCTCTGCTCAGCATGCCCCTCCTCTCATGCCTTTGTCTTGTCCTCTGATGTCTTTCAAGTCGGCTCAAGTGTTATCATCTCTAGAAAGAGCAATGTTCAGGCCCCCTGCTCTGGGCTCCCAGACCCTGCACCTTCTCTCTCTCCCCACACCCACCCCCCCAACCCCCCACTGCCACCCCCATGCAGCCCTTGCCACTGGTCACGCTGTTTGGAAACTGTTGGGTTTCCTGGGCATCTTCCCCCCCCCACCCCAGGTTGGAAGCTCATTGAACTTGGGGTCCTTAGGCCCAGCCTAGATACCAGCTTGGAAGAGGGGAGGTCATATATACTTTGTACCAAACCCCTCTTTGGACTCAGGTGTCGTGCTCCACTCCTCCCCTCCCAGCTCTGATACTGCCTGTGGCTGGGTTACTTACCCTCACAAAACCTTAGCTGTCTGCTCTAAGAATGGGATTATCAATGGTACCTACCTTAAAGGGTTGCTGTAAGAATTGCTGATAAAGGCTAACGCACACTATGGTTTTAACTCTGAATCTTCACTAGAAAGTAAGTCCTATCGACCCATTTTCCAGGTGAGGAAACTGAGGCACAACGAGATGTTAAGTAACTTGCCCGAGATTAGTGGCAGAGCCAGGGTTCAAGGCTAGAGAGACCCTGACTCCAGAGGCTGTGCTCCTAACCACTCCTGTGCAGCATGGCTCTCTGATAACTTGCGTGAAGCCCTCAGCTGGTACACAGTAGGTGCACAGTGGATGGTGGCTGTTGTTGCTGATAGCTCAGTTCATTTTTAATGGTAGAAGCGGCAGTACTGGTGACAAGAGAGGAGGAAGGGCTTGAGAGCTAGAGGAGGAAGATATCTGGGGAAAACAGAGAGGAGACGGACAAAGAGTTGAGACTGGGAGTGAGCCAGCAGAGGCCAGAGCGGGAGGACTGCAGGGGGAGGAGGCCAGGTCCTGGGCAGGCAGCTTGGAAGAAAGGGCTGAGGGTACTGGGGCGGCCATTGGAGCCCCAGCAGAGGGCCAGCACTAGTTCCCCTCCTATTAGAGAATAAAACCCCAAAACCCATCACTGAGCACACAAAGCCCATTGTGACATAACCTCAGACCTCCTTTCATTATTTGTGTCCTACCCTTTCCCCCACATATCCCATGCTCCAGCCACCCTGCCATGCCCTCCACTCCTCCTTTGCACATACTGTCCATCTGCCTGAAATGTCCTGCATCTCTTCTGGCCTTAACAGACTCCTACTTACCCTTCAATACCCAGTTCAAATGGCCCCTCCTCTGGAGAGCCTTCTTTGAGGACCCTTCTAGCAGTGAACCTCAAGGCCAAGGATTGTATCCTAATCCACTCTTTGCCTCGTGCCCAACATAGAGTTGGGCATAAAGATATTACTTAGAAAAGGCTTTTTTTTTTTTTTTTTTTTTAGTAAGTCTGTTCTCAAATCAAGGGCAGGCCCACACACATGATCTCACATGATCTCAAATCCCCAGTGTCCAGAAGGGCTAGGATGTGGAGGCAGAAGCTGAGCTCCATTCAGGAGAGATCTCATACTTCCCAGGGATCCAGACAAGAGAATGCTCCAGGGTTAGAGGGGCTCCAGAACTGTGCTGTGTGCCTAGAAAGTGCCGCCCGGAAAAGCTAGTACCTGAGACCCCGCTCCCAGTCCCCACCCCCCAGCACCATCCAGAGATGGTTACAGACGGAAAGCAAGCTGGGGGCCTGAGCTGTGCTGCCCACTCTCACTCGTTGGACCTCCTTTCAATGTGGAGCTCAAAACTGACCTTGCCTGAGCAGCAGGGAGGATGCCGGGCTGTCACTCCACTTCCACTCTGACAGCCTGAGACCACATTGGCTTTTTCAGCCGCTTTTGGCTTGTGGTCAACTCAAACCCCCAGATCTTTTTCGCTGGGATGGCTGCCAAAGCCACATCTTGTGCGTTTGATTTATGGCCTGGGTTAGCTGAGGCCTATGCCTGATCCCCAGAAGCCAACAGGAGGAGGGCAACGGGTTCTGTACCCCTAGGAGGAAGAGTGATTGCAGGCCCCCCAGGCCTCAGTGTGAATGTGGGCAAGCTCCCCTGCTCCCTGTCTGTGTGTCCTAGTCCTTCTCCTTGAGGCTCCAAATGCCAGGACCTCTTGAGTGGGGTTTTCATTAGCATTCGAGTCGCAGGCTACCAGGGCTCAAGCAGGCCAGCCTTTCTGGTTCCTGGGGGAGGCAGGGCTTCGGGAAAGCGCCCAGGAGGGCAAGGAGAGACAGGCAGGCACCGGAGGCCTGGGCCCCTGAGCGTGGTGTCCGTGTGCCCCCGGGGAAGGCACGTCACTGCTGTCAGCCTCAGTTTCTCATCTGCAGAATAGAGGTGACTAATCCCAACTGCATGGTGTTGTTAGGACAAAGGGGCCCAGACAGAAAGTGCCTTCCTGGGCATAGCGGTGTCTGTCCCAGAGCCAAGCAAGCTGGTAGCAGGCGCCTGGTAATGACCCCATCACACTGAGGAGGAACCAAGGTTGTACCGCCTTTGCAAATATTATTCCCACTCAGCCCAACATTCTTCTCTCCAGGGGTTGCGTTTTAAATGCCACCTTTTCGGAGAGGCCTGTCCTGACCACACTCCCTGATGCAGCGGTCACCAACCTTGCGGTCCTCACGGACCAACAGCGGTCCATGGACCGCCGATCGGCAACCGCTGCCCTAGAGGCAATCACAAATTGTATTTAGTGTTTGCGTTTGTCCATTGCTTCTTTCCCTCTGGCTCTCTCACGTGAGGGCAGGGACCACGTCCTCGCCAGCCATCGTCCCTCCGGCGCCAGCACAGATTCGGCTCAGCATTGTGTGCGAACGGCCGCCAGGGACTGTGAAACATTCCTTCGGATTTTGGCTACAAATTCTAATTGTGTTAGGGACCCACGGAAAAGCATATTTAGTTCCCTCTGCCACCAACAAGGCCACGTGCCCACCCTGGCCCTCCGTGTCCCCGGCTGCAAAATGAGGTGCAAAGTGAGACATTGGACAATCTCGTCTCTAAAGTCCTTCTCGCTCTGAAAGACTCTGAGTCGGCACAGGAAGGGGGAGAAAATTGTATTGACTGTGTCTTGCCTGTTGGGTTGAAAAAAAAACAACTTCTGCCAGGAAATCTCTCTTGCTCTGTCACTTTCTCCACTGGCCTGGAAAAAACTGCCCCGCGCAGGCCCAGGCCTGCGGAACCCACCCTGAAAAAGTCACAGGCCCCCTCCTGCCCTGGCGTAGGGGCCCTGGAAGGTGTGTGGCAGCTGCTTCCCCGGGCGGTCCGGGGGTTTGTTGCCTTAACCGAGCTCATGGGCAGGTAAAAAATTCCAGACATGTTCGCTGCTGACAGCTAATTGTGTCCTTTATTAATGACCATGGCTTTCTTGGGGCAGGTGGGAGGAGGGAGGAGGCCAGTCTCAGCACGGGGCCTCCCTCAGGTGGAGCTGATGACCACATTTCTGGATCCCATAGAAGGGGAAGTGCTACATGAGGTGACCCCGAAAATGCACCCCCCAGCTGGAGAGGGGAGGGACTTTCCCAGGCTCCCTAAGCCCCAGCAGGGGTGGCTGGCGCTGACAAAAGAAGGCAGGGATTTGGAAATCTGGCAGCCCAGGTTCTGGGTCCTAAGTGGGCCCCTCAGAACACAGCCAACCAAAGTACAGTGGATGGCCTGCAGCAGCGACCCACAGTGGGGACCCACAGCGGGGTAATGGCCCATGGCAGCTTGGGAGATGTTCCCCAGCTCCATCCGGCCATCACCCCCTTGTAGCACCAGGACTGGGCCCTCCAGGCCCTTCCTCAGTGACCCACTGCACCACCTGTCAATACAGCAGCCAGATGTGCTGGGGGACTCGGACCTGGCCCTGCCAGATGTGTCAAGCTTTCCCGACACATCCGGCTTCCCCTCGGGCACATTGTGATTATTATTTAACACTCGCTTTTCCAGCGTCTGTGAGGCCCGAGGATTACAAGCTGGGAGGAGGCCCTGGCGTGTCGATCCAGCTTAAGGTCTGGGGGCCTGTTTTCTCAAGGACCCAGTGAGGACCTTTATAAGCCCTGTGCGGTGATAACCTCAAACTGGAGAGAGAGATTTTGTGAGGCTCTGTTTGTTCCCCACTTTCTCACTAGGACCTCATGTTAACCTAGAGAGGAAGGTAGAGTCTGCAGCATTAACCTCAATTAAAGAAGAAAGATGTGAGGCTCAGTGAGGGACATAGTGAAGAAGTAGCTGAGCGAGGACCTGTACCAGGCAAAGGAAATGACATGTGCAAAGGCCCTGGGGCTAGAAGTGGCTGATGTGTTCCAGGACAGCCAGGGGGCCAGTGTGGCTGGAATGGAGTGGACAAAAAGGAGAGTAAGGGACATTTCCAAGGTAAGTTCAGAGAGGTAAAGGGTTACAATTATAATAAAAATACAATACCTACCCATAAATTTAACCAGCGAGGTGAAGTGAGCTTTGAGGACTATTTGTAGTCCAAGTGAGATGGGAACTATTGAAGGGTTTTGAGCAGAGGAGCAACCCACCTCCGACTCCTGTTCTGTAGGATCCCTCTGGCTGATATGTTGAGAGCAGACCACAGCCAGAGGGGAGGCGGGAGGGCTGGGGCAAAAGCCAGGACACCAGGCGAGGGGCTACCGCAGTGATCTGACAGCTGTCGCTCCTCTTCCCCTCTGCCTTCCCTGCCCGTCTGGGCATCAGGACTCTTGGGCGACAGCCCTGGCTCCATCAGCCACGAGCTTGCTGTGTGACCTTAGGCAAGTCACTGTCCACCTCTGACTCATGTCATCTGTAGTCATAAAATGAGAAGCTTGAACCAGAAGATCATGAATATTCTCCTGACTTCCAATGACCCGACCCCACCTGCCTCTCCAGCCTCCTCTCTCACCTTTTTCAGCCTCGAACTTCATGCTTCGGCGATCCTGAGCTATGAGCTCCCCAGGCACACACCGTGCCGTTCACGCCTCTGTGCCTTCGCACGGGCTGTCCCCACTGCCTGCACCGCCCTCTCCCGTCGCCAGCCCTGCAGGTGGAGAGCCTGCGTTCTTCATCAGGTCTGCGCGGCATCTCCTCCAGAGGCTCCCCCTGACCCACCCCTTTCCTCGGTGCTCCTGGGCACATGGACAGGCCCTGCCGATCTTTAAGAGACAATAGAATAGAGTGGATGTGGACCCGGAGCTGGCTGCAAATCCCAGCTGCACCTCTGGAGTTGCCTAATGGTTCTGAGCCTCTGTTTCCTTATCTGTAAAATAGAGATAATTCGATTTCCTGCTCTGAGGGTCAAGGTGGGGATGCAATGAGATTGTAAAGCACCTAACCAGTGCCTGGGTGAAGCCAGAGTCTAGCTGCAGAGAAAGGGCCGTTGAGTGAACACTGGGGGTCGCCCTAGACAATCTTGCCCCAGATGTCTTGAGTGGCCCTGGCCAGGCCCCCAGGACAGCCTCCCAGCAGCCCCATGGCCCAGGGGGATTCCTGTCCACCCCTCCTGTCACCAGCCCCTCCCTCCGCTCACCTCCTCCATCAAGGCCTGGTCGGCAGCGGCACAGCACTTGGAAATGTCCTTAATTGCTTCACCAGAGTGGGGAGTCACCCTGCAGGCAGATAATTAAAAAGTTCAGAGCTTGATTAATTGGGAGGAAATTGGAGGAATGGGGCTGCCTGCTGGGTGGGAGCTCCCAGCCCCTACGTGGGGATAGCATGAAGGGAGACAGGCCAGAGCCCAGACTCGGGGCCCAACAGAGGATCCAGGGGCTGGAAGGGCCGGGCGTGAAGCACCCTCACCTGCCTTTGCAGGTTGTGGGGTGCAGGGTCTGACTTCCCCAGGAGACTGAGCTCTGCCACCCCCTCACACCCACATGCAACAGGGGAGATGTCAAGAGACACAGTGGTCATGAAAGTTCTGGTTACTCCGGCCTTGGGGCCAAGGGATCTACAGGGCTGCTCTGTGCCAGGCTCTGTGCCAGGCAGTGGGCAGAGGCAGACGAGGTGGCTGTCCCCATGGAGCTCACAGTTGGGCGTGTGGGAAGGTGGGACATGGGGAGACAGACGTTAACGAAATGCCAAGAAGGATGATGAAGGTAGGATGCATTGACAGCCATTCCCTGGGGGCACAGGGAGGGGTTCTGGGGCTCTGACACGGTCTGGGGGGCTCCAGAGGCCTCGAACAAAATCTCCAGTCCACACACAAGATGAGCAACCTTAAGCACAAGAGTCCACCTTTCTGAGCCTCCGTCGGTCAGCAGACACTTCCAGAGACCTCCTGTCCATCACCTCTCGGCCCAACACCGGAGCGGAGCGGCGCCAGACATTGTGGATTCCCACGTCAGCCCGGCTCAGAGCCTGGCGCAAAGGCAGAGAATTAGGATCGTATAATCGTGCAGGGCAGACGCAAAGTGGCTCGGCCCCAAACCCCAGTCCTAGGAGAAGGACCCAGAGGTGATTTGGGCTGGAGCTGAGATTTGAAGGCTAAACAGGAGCTGGAGCTGGGGCAGTGTTTCCAGCCAAGGGAACTGCCTGAGCAAAGGCCCAAAGTGACCGAGCACAGCTTGCCGGGGAGCTGACGCTGCCCACTGTGACGAGGTCCCAGGCTGCAGCTGGGCGGTGCTGGGAGCTGAGTTGGATGCACCCCAGGCACAAGGGGGCACTGCAGGGTCTTGAGCAGAGGAGGGACTCAGCAGATGGCCGGTGTGGAGTCTGGCCTGGGGAGGCCCTGGGCTTCCCGCTCAGGCAAAGAGGAGGTGTGTTCACACAGTGCCTTCTGACTTCTGTAGTCCTGCCAGCTGCTGGCGGGGATCCACAGAGCCCAGGTCCCAGCAGGGGCAGGCAGGGGGTCCTGGGTATGGAAGGATGGGGGGGAGGGCAAGATGACTGACATCCCCTGGGTGGTCCCAGTAGAAGCTACCACCACAGGGGAATGACCCTGAGGCGCTCTCTGGACATAATCTGGCCAGGCAGGGCCCCCCTTTTCAGGGGAGGGAAGAGGGGGAGAGGAATACTGAGGGCTTTGGAGGCAGGTGTGAGAGAGAACATGGACTGTGGGAGCACAGGCTCTGCCCCTAACTCCCTGAGTGACCCTGGACGAGGGTATGGGCGAGGGAAACTCCTGGCTTAGCACCGGGCAGGCGCACGTTAGCCACAGGGATAGAAACTCCTTCTATCCCAGGAGCTTGCCGTCTGCTTCCAGCGTGGCCTTGCCCATGGCACAGAGGACCGGGCACCCTGCCCAGCCAGCCCCAAGTACTGACTCCCCTTGGCTCAACCTCAGCAGCAAAAACAAGAAGCGTGCAAAACGCAAAAGGCACTTTGCATGAGGGAGACCCCAAACCCCGCCACTTAGCCACAAGAACAACACAGGCTCAGCCCTGGCATGTGCAGTGCACAAGCCCCAGAAAATATACAAATCAGTTTTTCTGTGGTTCAGGAGAACGTAGGGCTCAGGGCTGGGTGCCTGAGCCTGTCCACAGCCAGAGTCCTGCAGCCGGAAGAGGCCGTAGAGATGGTCCTACTCCAGCCCAGAGCAAGGGCTGCAAGGGCAGCTGAGCCCAGGCCTCCCTGGTCTGGGCCAGGACTTTCCTCTGTGCAAATTCCTTTCCCCCGACCCAGACCCAAGGCAGGAAAGTATGCCCTCTGCCTTCATACCACCTGGCATTGCTGAGCTCAGAACTCAGCCCCTGGCCCCTCTGCCCACAGTGGCCAGCACTCAGGCTGGTTAAAAGAGGGTGTTCTAGCCCCGCCTCTTATAAGCAGGGCCTGGGCCTTTTGTCTCAATGTCCCAGTGCCTGGCACAGAATAGGGGCTTAATAAATCTCCCCAACTGGACCCACTGTCCCCAGGGCAGGGGCTGTATCTTTGTCTCTGCACCCCCAGGGCTGAGCACATAGCAGGTGGCGGGCCAAGAATAACTGAGGACAACAACATCAAACACGTGTAGCACTTCATGTGAGCCAGGCAGGCAGGCGCGGCTGCCAGTGCTTTCTCTATATAGCTCATGTAATCTTTGCCACAAATACACCGTCGGTGTTATCCTCACCCCCATTATATAGACAAGGAAACTGAGGCACAGAGTTAAGTAACTTGCCACCGTCAGCAAGAGGCAGGTCCGGGACTTAGCCCTGGCAGCTGGCTCCACAGTCCATGCCCAGGTTCAATGTCATCCGACCTGTTCAGTTTTCAGTAGCAGGAGCTAAACTGTGGTGAGCACGCCTCTGCCTAGCAGCGGTTCTCAACCTGTGGGTCGCGACCCCTGAAAATACATCCTGCATATCAGATATTTACATGACGATTCATAACAATAGCAACATTACAGTTATGAAGTAGCAACGAAAATAATTTTATGGTTGGGGGTCACCACAACATGAGGAACTGTATGAAAGGGTTGCGGCATTGGGAAGGTTGAGAACCACTGGTAGAGCCACCAGATACCCAGAAGACAGAGAGCTCCTCCCCGCCCCGGAGCCGACCACTCTGGGCCTCGAGCTTTTGACTTCATTGTAGCATCAGTGGTTTGGGGGAGTAAACTGGAGTCCCTGGGAGGAGAGGGGGGAGCAGAGCAGCAAGCCAACCAGGGAGGCTTCGAGGATCACCCAGTGCCAATTAGCGGCCCCACCGTGCCAGGCCCAGATGGAGCCCTGCCTTGGCCTGACTGAGGGCTCACTCGGTCAATTATCACCTATCCCCGGAGCCCAGGGGGCAGGCGGGAGAAAATCTGTTTCTTTGTAATCCTCCTCCCGGCCGGCTGCCATCCCCGCCTGCAGTAGCCTGGCCAAGGGCTCTGGGCGTCAGCAGAAGGCGGGTGCTGGCTGGCTGCTTTGGCCCCAAGTCCTGTGTTTGGGACCCAGGCTTTGCCTCTCCCTTGCTGAAGGACTCCCTCAAGCCCCATCCCAAGATGGTCTCGGTCCTTATATTCGGCCACACGGTGATTTCTGTGTCTGGTTGTACCTGGGCACAAGGTCTTTGGAATGACAAGCCTTGCAGTCAAACTTCAGCTCTGCCCTTTGGAAGCTGTGTGACTTTGGCGTGGTCACTCCCCCCCTCTGAGCCTCCGTTTTCTCATCTGTAAAAAGCGGGGTGTTCATGGTACTTCCATGGGTGCTCATGTGAATTTAGTGAGAAAACCCATGTAAATCACTTGCAGTAGGCCCCGCACCTGGGAAACACGTGATAAATGGGAATGATTACTGTCCTTGCATGCTGGGTGAGGAAGCACAGCTAACATTTATATAGCACTTGCTGTGTGTTCTAAATGCTTGTGTATCTGAGCCTATCAAACCCACAGTCCCTGCCCTCAAGTTGCTCACTGTCCAGTGGGGAGACAGACCTACCTTCATTAGGAAAACTGAATTAACTGAGCACCTTCTATGTGCCAAACCCTACATTAGGTGCTGGGCATGTGGAGATTAATCATTACCCCCATTAATGGTAATGGGGGTAATGATTAATTACCCAGCCCCTACCCCAACCAGGTTCACCAACCAGTGGGCAAAACACAGAGAAGTCACCTATGGGTTAGGTCCAGTGGTGGGATGGAGGTGGTCTGTGCCAGCTTGGCTTACAAGAGCCAACGGTGGGCATTTCTTCCCGGCTCAGGTATCTCAAGTTGACCTGGTGGGAGCGTTTACAGCACAGAAATCAGCAAATACAACAAATCTTGGCTCCCCCCACCCCAGTCAGCCATCTACCAGCACATCACTGCCTACGGAGCATGTGTCGGGCGTGCTCAGTGGAGGTCTGCGTTATCTGGTGTGGAGAGGGGAGGGCAGGCCTCCCAGAGGTGCACAGGTCAGATTCACCAATCCCAGGGCACTGGATGATGGGGGTGGGAGGCATTCAGGCAGAGGGACAGGTGTGTGCAGCCAGGGCATGGAGGGAACTGCAAACAGATGAGAGGTGACAGATGGGGCTGGAGAAGTACACAGCACGGTTGCCTGCGACTAAGGGTGTTTGTTTCCAGGATACGGGGCTTGCTGTTAGGATGAGTAGGTCACCCCGTGGGCAGGCCCCTGGGAAGACCCTTGGGGAGAACAAATGAGCAGTGGAGAGGGATCTGAGCATCCATGCGGCCGGGGGACACTGAGATGATAGTGGTGGCACCAGACCTGGTACTGACTCGGCTAAGTATTTCCTCACCCACTTTCTTATCTGATCCTCACAATCTCCTGTGAGGGGTATATGTGTTCATTCAACAAATATATATTGAGCACCTACTATGTTCCCACCACTCTGTCCCACCAGCGAGGGACCCAGTGAGACCAGACAAACCTGGTCCTCTCCAGGTCTTTCCAATGCAGGGGGAAGATGGCGCACACGTTTATACGCTGTTTTCTAATATACAGTTGACCCTTGAAAATACGAGGGAGTTAGAGGCACCAACCCCTCCCCCCGCCCTCCCGCCCCGCCATGTGGTTGAAAATCTGCCTATAACTTTTGACTCTACAGTCAGCCCTGGTTCAGGGCTCAGCTGTAATTACAAATTGTGATGAAGGAAACAGAGACAGACATCGTAGCAAGAGAATCACTTAGTCAGGATGGCCAGGGCAGGCCACTCCAGACGGTGACACTGAAGCTGGGCCCCGAAGGATGAAAAGGATCAGGCATGGGAAGAGCAGGGGGTACAGCATGGCCCAAGGCCCTGGATGAGAACACTCTTGATGACCAGGGGCTGGAGCACAGTAAGTGAGGGGAGTGGCAGAGAGTGGCAGGGAGACAGCAGAGCCAACCTTGCAGGTCTTATGAGCCAGGGCGAGGTGTGCAGGTTCATTCTAGTACCTGGTGGGGGGCAGGGTGTGGTGGGTCCGACTCATTCTCATCAGATCGTGGAGGATCGTGGGCAGGGAGACCCTTTGAGAGACTCTCACTTCGTCTGTCCCGTGCAGGTATCGTCAGCTCCCTCTCTGGAGGAGACTGAGTCTCAGAGACAGCAGGTGCCCCTGAGCCCACACTCCTGGCAGTGGTACCACTGCCCGTCTGTATCTTCAGGTCTCATTGTTCTCTTCCCACGTCTGTACGAGACTCAGATGTTGGCGGGACAGGTGCCTTCCCAGCTGAGAAGCTACGAGCAGCATGGCCCCTAGGGCGCCGGGCTCTGTGGATGGCAGCCACCCCAGGCCTCTTTCCGTGGGAGAGGAGGTGGCTGATGGGAGCTGAGGCCCCAGCACACCTCGAAGTCGCACAGTGTAGCTGAGATCAGAGAAGAGCCGTGTGAGTCTGCTCCTCTCTGGGCCTCGGTTTCCTCAAATGTCAAGTAAGGTGGTTGAGCTGGATGGATGCTCTTCCAGCCCCTCCCTTCATCCACCCATCGCCCACTGGGTACCCGGCATCGAATTGGAAGGTTACAGCCCAGCCAGGTACTTACAGGTTCACAAGTAAGTAATTAGAATGGTCACCTCAACCCGGCCTAGGATCTGAGGGAAGCCTTCCCTGCAGAGGTGATACCTGAGCTGAGTCTTAAAAGAATGTAGGACTTTCCCTTATGACAAAGGGCAGGCACTCCAGGCAACGAGGGCAGGGTCCCCAAAGGCCAGAGCTGTGGAGGGGGGCCTCGGGGTGGCACCCTATGCAGTTGACTGTGTAGACCATCAGGCACAGGCTTGGGCTAGTGGGCACTGAGATGGGCATGCGCCAGCCCTGGGGGCACCGAGGACCTCAGGTGCTTGGGGGGGGGGGGCTATTGTGAATTTTTCTTAAATAGCCGTTTTATTGTGATAGAACTCATATACCATGCAGTTCCCCTATTTAAATTGTACAAGTCGGTGACTTTTAGTGTATTCAGAATTGTGCAACCATCGCCACAATCAATTTTAGAACGTTCTCATCACCTCAGAAAGAAACCCATTACCCATAGCGTCATTCCCCATTCTCTGCTCTCCCCAGCCCCCGGCAACCGCTAATCTACGTTCTCTCTCCATGGGTGTGCCTGTTCTGGACATTTCCATAGGCGTAGAAGCATCTACTGTGTGGCCTTCTGTGACTGGCTCCTTTCACTAAGCAAGTGTTTTCGAGCTTCACCCGTGTTGTAGCATGAATCAGTCCTTCGTTCATTTTTAGGGCCAAATAATATTCCATGATAAGCCAAGGTGGGTTTTTACTAGTAAGTGGCACAGAAAGGCTTACACTTTGGAAAGCTGGTCCTGGAGGGTGGGCAGGAGGCGGCCAGATGGCCAGGAGAAGCTACAGAGTGGGTGGGAGGGCAGCGAAGAAGAGCCAGGACCGGGCACTGCTGGGGAGGGAAGACGTGGTAATTGATTGGCTGCAGGGGGGAGCGGGAAGGAATGACAGGAGAAAGGGTTTCAGGAAGCACAGTGCCAAGAGATACAGAAACCACAGATGCCTGGTGGGAGGGCCAAGGGGTGGCTGGGCAGCACTCCGAATGAGAGAAAGCTCCTGGAGGAGGCAGCCTGGGGAGATTGAGAGGGACCAGGACCTGGTGATGGGAGAGGACAGCCGGGAAGGCGGTCCAGATGGAGGGGCTGGCACAGTACGGAGGGGAGAGTGGGCAGCCACTTCAGCCGGGCCCAGGGAATCGCCAGCAGATGGAAGAGGCACACTAAACATGGAGCCAGGAGGATCTCGGTCTTGGAGCCAAAACCCTTTGGCATCTATCAGAATGGTCCTAGAGACTCTCAGAGGAGCCCTGTGCCCCCATTCTACAGCAGAAAAAACTGAGGCTCAGAGAGGTCAACTGCTCAACTAAAGCCAGGGCTGCCCCTTATAGAGTCGGCAGGGAAAGGTTGGTGCCTAAGAGGAAGACGAGAGGGAGGGAGGAAGGGAGGGAGGGAGGGAGGGAGGGAAGGAGGGTAGAGGACGTGGGGGCCCCAGAGCCAGCACAGCAAAGTGGAGAGAGTCCTGGACAGATGCCTAGAGCAGAAGCTGCCAGCCCCTGCTCAGCACTCATGGACCGTTGACGCAATGCGAGTCACAGCAAGGTGGTGTGGTGTGGTGGTTAGGGAAGCGGCCCCTGGAGTCAGCCCACCTGGCATCAAATCCCAGCTCTGCCACTGTAAGCCCACGTCCTTGGGAAGTTCCTTCACCTCCGTCATGGGCTGGTGAGGCTTGGATGAGTTATTACGAGTTAAGTCCTTAGAACAGCGCCAGCATCTCATCGGTACTCGATAAAAGCCGGCCGTGGCACGGTATGCTCCAGAGCCCTGTTTCCCGTCTGTGCGATGGAAGCCTAACTACCCCCCCAGAGACCCCATGGCCATCCTTGCTGGTGTCACGCTACCTGGTCGGTGTGTCAGTCTGTCTTCCCCCTCGCCTGGCAGCTCCTTAAAGACTGGGCTGGAGCGGGTTCTTCTCCGAGACCCCCACAGGGCCTGGTCAGGATAGAATAATCAGGGAGGTGTTGATTAGGGCGGTTGCAAAGTGGGGCCGGGGCAGGCGGGGGGGGGGGGGGGCGCATTTTCTAGCGGCAAGCCCTGAGATTGCAGCTGCAACCCCCAACCCCTCCCAACCCTGGGCCAGTACTGCTTATCGATTGCAATACTCACAGCCACGTTAGGGAGTAGATGCTCTTACCAATGAGAAAACTGTAGCTCAGAGAGGTTGAACCACTTGTCTGAGGTCACCCAGCGGATTGGTATTTGAACCAGCTAGTTTAATAATGCCAGGAATTGTTCTAGGCATCGTTGCCTAAATGAACCAAATGTCCTCCTCACCACGACTCTAGGAGGTAGATACTATTGTTCCCATTTTACAGGTGAGGGAGCAGCTTAGGTGACTTGCCCAAGGTCACACCGCTGGCATTTGCAGGCAGCCGGCATGCTGACCACCACTCTTCGCTGCCTTTCTACGTGCATGGCCGCCAAAGCCCAAGCTCTTTCCTCGTAAGCAGGCAGTTTCTAGAAGTATTGAGTAGGAGTGTCTGAGCACCCGGTTCTGTGCTAGGCACGGGGAGGAGCTGCGAACCAGACATCGCTCCGATCCTGGGGGAGCTCAGAGCAGGGCCAGGAGACCCCTTGATGAGTGATTTCCTAAGCCTTGGACTTGAAAGATACGCTTGGAGTCTGCGGCTGGAAAAACGATTTGGGAAATAAATGTATGTTCGCCATTTATGTAGGAGGAAAGCGATGCTCAGAGAGGTGGGCTTGCTGACCAGAGGTCGCACGGTACTCCAGCATGGAATGTGATCAGGTGAGAGCGCAGGCCTGCGGACAGTTTAGCTGCATTTCGTCCCAGGGAGGAACCTGCCCCTTTCAAAGCTCTTCCCTGTCCACCTCCTCACGTACACCTGGCACGATCTCCCCCACGCACCACAGCAAAGCGGGGATTATGAACCCCAGTGGGTGGAAGAAGAAACAGGCCAGGAAAGGGGCAGGGCCTAGAGCCCAGGCCTCCTGATTCCCAAGCCAGGGCCAGAAGGAAGGGCACACAGGCCCACACAGGAGTGGTGACCTCTTGTAGGACCTGAGCCCTGAGCTGTCGGGCCTGAACCCAAATCCTGAGCATCCCCCAGAGCAGGGAAGAAGACCAAAGACCCGGTGAGACCCCACATGGCTCAGCGCCCACCAAGTGCAAGCACTGCCCTCCTCAGGCTCTCCCCGGTACTTTGGAGTCTTTTATCTAGTAAAGTGATCAAACACCTATCATAACCGCTACTATTCATCCGGCACCTAGACGGTGCAGAGCCTCATGTCATGTGCTTTACACGCTTACGCCAAATGCCCACAGTGGCCCGCAGAAATGGGCCTTAGAGTCATAATTTTACAGGTAAGGAAACGGAGTCTCAGAGTGGTTAAGCCACTTGTCTAGGGCCACACAGCTAGTACCAGGCCACGCTGGGACTCAGACCCAGGTCTGTCTGCGTCCAAAGCCAGTGGCCTTGCCTGCTCTACCGCATCGCCTCTCTCCATGCTCTGCACTGTGCTAGGGCCTGCCTACCGGAATGTAATCTCAATCATCTGGAACCCAGGACCAGCCATTGGTAAGCGAGACTGGGCCCCGGGCAGTGCCATGGGCCTCTTCAGTCTTCAGACTAAGAAGTCAGGGTTGCTCCTAGGAGCTGTGGCACAGCCAACCCGGGGTAGGTAAGGAAGGCTTGCCGGGGGCCCACCTGAACGCATTGACAGCTTTAGAGACAAGAAAGCAGGTGCCTGGAACCTCCTGGGCACAGCTAGGACCGCCTCATGGGGGCGTGGAGACCCCCACGAACTTCAGGAGATGGTGTTTCTCAGCAGTGACGCTGCGTGGCCCCTTCCACAGGCTCCTGGCCCCTCGTGATGCCGCGTGCCCCCTCCATGAGATGTGGGGTCCTCTCTGAGCCCACTGGTTTACTCGGCGACTCTCTCTGTCTTCTCTCCCAGGTTGCCCATCTGGAACCTTCAAGGCCAACCAAGGGGACGAGGCCTGCACCCACTGCCCCATCAACAGCCGGACCACTTCGGAAGGGGCCACCAACTGTGTCTGCCGCAACGGCTACTACCGAGCAGACCTGGACCCGCTGGACATGCCCTGCACAAGTACGTCGGGGGCCCCTTGAGGGGGACGCCGAGTCCACAGTCTCCTGCAGAAAAGCCCAGAGCGAAGGCCGGGCGGCTGTCCGGCTTCAGCCAACCTTTCCTGAGTGAGGAGGACCTGCAGGGGGGAGGGGAGGGGGAGGGGAAAACTGGTTGGAAAAGGACCATCGGGGGCCGTCCCTGGGGTGGCCAGGCTGCCAACGTGCAGATGCCACAGAGCTGGCATCTGGCTCCTCACCCCCTTCCGTGAAGTCACAGGGAGGATAAAGTCAAGGTCTGGATTTACAAAAGGATGGACAATGGCAGGGTTGGCAGAGAAAGAACTAACACAGGTGGTGTCTGTGGCAGGAAAGGCTGCCCAGAGTGCTAAGCTGGCAGCGGCTGCCCGAGTCGCAGGCCGAGCTTCTCTAAGGAAGGGTGACTCCTAGGGCAGTGTTACAGCCCCTGCATCACACAGGAATGGCACTCAGCTGCGAGTAACAGAGCTGACCCCCGAGGCAGAAACCATAAGGGTTTATTCTCCTACGTCACAGAAGCCCGGGGATAGGCAGTCCCGGGAGAGCATGGTGAATCGTGGGGTTCTCGGACCCTGGCTCTCCTGCTCTGCCGTTCCAAGCCTGTGGTTTCCATCCCTCGGGTCTCTCCGTAGTCCAACATTGCTGCCGAAGCGCCAGCCATCACACACGTTCTGGGCAGCAGAGAGAAGGAAGGGGATAGAGGGATACTTTCCTTTTAAGGAAAGGTCCTAACCAACAACTTCCGCTACAGTCCGTAGCCAGCACTTCACCAGAGAAGGCTGGGAAATACAGTCTCTCGGCTGGACGTCTTGCCACCTGAATAAAATCGGGTTCTGTTATAAGGGAAAAGGGGAAGTAGATGTTGTGTGGGCAAAACCCCAACACAAAAGGACTGTCCCTGGTGACACACACCGAGGAGGCTGGCGTCTAGGGAGAAGGGTGTGCAACAGGATGAGAGTTATATTCTAGAAACATCTCTCTGGTGGGTGAAGAGGGGAAAGTACTTGGAGGAAGCCTTTTGGGAGGCGTGGGCTGGAGCCAGGGCAGAAACGTACCCCCAGAGCCCCCATTGACCGGCACCCCTCCCCCCCCCTCCCAGCCATCCCCTCTGCACCCCAGGCCGTGATCTCCAGCGTCAACGAGACCTCACTCATGCTGGAGTGGACCCCGCCCCGTGACTCCGGAGGCAGGGAGGATCTCGTCTATAACATCATCTGCAAGAGCTGTGGCTCCGGCCGGGGCGCCTGCACCCGCTGTGGGGACAACGTGCAGTACGCGCCCCGCCAGCTGGGCCTGACAGAGCCCCGCATCTACATCAGCGACCTGCTGGCCCACACCCAGTACACCTTCGAGATCCAGGCCGTGAACGGCGTCACCGACCAGAGCCCCTTCTCCCCTCAGTTCGCCTCTGTGAACATCACCACCAACCAAGCAGGTAAGCGCTTCCCAGGCAGGCTCCGGGGGCAGTGCCGGGTGCCACGCTGTGCCAACTGGGTATCCTGCCAGCCTCCATGAAAGACGCCCTCACACCTGCGGTTTCCGCTCTTCAAAGGCTGTGTGTGTGAGCCTGCCACCTGGGAGAGCGTTACCATTGTCGTGGTGTTCATAATAATCACTGTCACTTGTTGAACGTGTATTAGTGAAAGTGAAGCTGCTATGACAAAATGGCCCAGTGCTGGGTGGCTATGGGGACAGTGATGCATTTCTCTCTCACGTAGGAGTCCAGGAGTGAGCAGTCAGGTTCGCAGGGCAAGCCCTGATCCCTGGAGATCCAGGGGCGTGGGCCCCTCCCGGCTTCTTGTCTCACCTGCCTCCGTGGGCAACGCGGAGTCAGCATGTCTGTGCTCCGGCCTGCAGGAGGGGCGGGAGGGAGCAGACCCGGGCAGGGACAGGGCTGTAAGCAAGGGGGGCAGAGGTGCACCATCACTTCTGTGCACCGTCCACTGGAAGGAGCTTGGTCATGTGGGGTCACCGAGCCACGAAGGAGGCATGTTCTCTCCAGCCCAACTTCAGTCTCCGGCACAGCGGAAGGTGGCTTCTAGCAGTTCCCATGGTGCTTTCTTTGAACCTGCAGCCCTTTCCAATCTCACTCCGCCCAAACCCTTCTCCCTACGCCCACCTTTGATAATCCTTCCTGTGACGCCATGCCGCCCTCCATCTTCCACCCGGCCTTCCTTCACAGCAAAAAAGCGTTGCCAAGAGATGCAGTCTCCCCCCCCCAACCCCTACTTCCCCTTTAGTCCATTCCACGTAGGTGCCTGGTCCCATCTCTCCACCAAAACCACTGTCCTCAGGGTCACGGGGACCTCCATGTGGCCACGTCCGGGAGACACTTGCAGCCTCATCCCCCAGCCAAGGGCCACGTGAGACTTTCAAGGACCTTACGGTTCCTGTGGGTTGAAAACTTTGTGGTTGGCACTGTGACTGTGTCCCTCAGTTAGTCACTCAACAGTCCTTGCCAAGCCCCTGCTGTGAGTGTGATCTGAGCCCTGTCCGAGGAGGAACCAGGGGTGGCCAGGCTCCAGGAAAGAAAATGAGTGGGCTCTCCAGCTTCTTGTTCAGGGAATCCAGAGGTAGAGGCGTGGGGAGGCTTGCCACAGGAGGCAGGACTTGACCTGTCGTTTAACCCTTTGTGGTCGTTTGTCTACTCTCAGCCACCACAGCAAGGAACCGTACGAATCTTAACTCTATTCATTCATGTATCAGTTCATAATTTCTCTGAAAGCTCTTAAGTGTCTAAGCGACCTTGTCACGAACCAAAACATTGCCCCGACAAATCGGAGATATCGAAACTCAATATAAACAAACGCAGTCATTCCACACTCGCCATGCAAAACACCATGGCGAGTCAGTCGCCTTTTGAGAGTGAAGAAATCGACAAGCTTCAGAGATACTTCGCAGAATTTCAAATAAAGCTTTACAAATTACGTTTAACTGTAATTAGGCATTCTTGCTTGTTAAGATATTTCAAAATAATACTCCAAAATGGCAAAAAGAAAGTTACCAAAAGAAGTGTACTGCGAATCTGAAAGTAACGATGAAGAGTTTTATTTTGGCACCTTGAATACTGACTCTGACGTAGAAAGTAATAACGTTTGTAGTGATTCTACTAGTAGTGACGTAGTTCCAAAAAAGAATTAATAAATCTTGTTTATCCTTCATAATCTTGCATGTTATGTATCACTGCTCTTTCAATGGAAATTAATTCCGACCAGTATGGGGACCTATGTCCAAATTTAATACAACCGCAAAGGGTTAAAGGCCCGGTAGAAATTTGAAGGGAGCCATCGAAAGAAATGGAATTCAATGGGTGGGGAGGACATGGAAGGAGAGAGGGCAACCAGGTCCACCTGGTTGAGGGGTGCTTTCCAAGCTTGACCTCACTGCAGCCCCTGATCTCCTTGAGTCGGAGGCATCTGTGTCCCCATTTTACAGATGGTGCTCAGAAAAGTAGAGTCACAAAGCAGGAAGATACGAGATAGGAATTAACTAGATCTAACAGACTCCAGTGCTTGGATTAAGTCCAAGGTATATATGTCCAAGGAGCCTTGAGTGTGACTGTGGGTCTGAGTGTGCGTGTGAGGGAGTGTATTCGGAGAAGGTGTGGGTATGTCCTGTTGTTTGGGTGACTGTGTGTGTGTGTGTGATTGCCTGTGACCTTGGCATGCGACTTCTTACTGACACATGCATTCCTGAGCGTGGGTGTGTCTGGATCTGAGGGATGGAGGGGGTGTGTTTGAACATGAGTTTGTATGTCTGACCGTGGTTTGCCTGTCTGTGTGTTTGTGTCTGAGAAGGAGTGGTGTGGTTTTGTTTGTGAATGTTTGTGGTATCGCTGTGGCTGAGCGGGCATGTTTTTGAGCGTGTGCCTGCAGTTCTTGAAGGGCCATGGGTGCATTTAAGTCCTGCTCAGATTGGGGTCCGGGTGGAGCTGACTCGAGGTGGGCAATCTGAGAGAACCTCAAAAGCCAGCAGCTGTTGGCAGAGACACCTAACAGGTTGTGAAGCCTCCCCTGCGAGCTCTCCAGCTTGGCAAAGCCCCGAGGTAGGGAAGCCAGGCTCCCAGTGGGAGTGGAGGGGAGGGAACTCTTTTCAACTGGGAGAAGCTAGAATTCCCCAGAGCCCCTGGATTTCTTCCCCTGGTTGGAGGTGGGGTGGGGAGGGAGGCTTTCCCTGAATCCATTTGGGAGCCCTGAGGGTGGGACTGCCTACTCAAGAAGCCTCAGCATATTAGCAGCAAGGATGGAGTCTGGGCTACTGGAATGGAGCCCCCTTGTCTGGAGCTGGAAGCTCCCAGAGAACAGAGGTGGGGCAGAGTAGAAGTGAGGGGCTCCCAGAGAGGAGGGTGCCCAAGGAGCCCTCAGGATTGAGGGACAGAAGCAATAAGACACTAGCACTGGATTAGGAGCAGGGAACCTGAGTCTGAATCCCAGCTTTGCCATTCATCTGCTGGGTGACCTGAGTGTATTAGTCAGTTCTTGCTGCCATAATGCTGCATAACAAAAACGCCCCACAACTCAGTTATTTACCACAATAATCATTTGTTTTCTCACTCACTAGTCTGTGGGTCAGCTAGGGTTTAGCTAATCTGCACAGGCTGGGCCGGGCAGGACTCCAGAACGTGGGCTGGATTCAGTCTGTTCCATATGTCTCCTCATTCTCGTTGGACCAGCAGCCACCCAAGCTTATTTCTCTCCTGGTGAATGGTGGGAGCACACGTGGCGGGCCAAGCCACGCCACACAAACACATGTCTCTGCCTGCGGTGCAGTCGCCCACAGTAAATGAGTCCTGCCGAGTTACTTGGCAAAGCGTGTGGGTGCATAATCCTGTCACAGAGAGGCAGGGCTAAGGCAACTGGTCCAACCTAAACACTCGTGAAGATCACCCCTCCCTCTGGGCCTCATTTTCCCCACCGAACTGAGAGCTTTTCAGAATGCAGGTTCCGGACTCAGCCCCAGACTTCCGTCCCAGAGCCCCAGGAGTAAGCGAGAATCTGCATTTCTATCAAGCGCCTCAAATGTTTCTGGCTCTCAGACAAACTTGGGAAACTCGGGTCTAAGGGAGTCTAGGCCCCTGTGAGCCCTCCATCCCTGAGGCTTTCTGGATCATAACTCCCCCTCCCCCTCCCCCTCCTCTGCTCTAAGCCCCTTGGCACACCCGACTCTCGTGGATGCCCAGAGCCTAGCCGGGGACTGTGCCGCCACCCCACGCCCTCACCACAGTATCCCCCTTTGCCAGATGAGGAAATGGAAGCCCAGAGAAGCAGAGCCCTTTATGCTAAGTCCCACTCCTAAATGGCCTTCACTAGGATTTAAACCTGGGAGCATGTGACGCTAAGTCTGCATCGGAGAAGCCGGTTCCTGCCCTTATGGCTTTATGTCCTGGCTGGGGAGATGAGACCTGGGCAGCGTCTATACAAGATGGCATGAGTGAGGGCCCACGGAGGGGTCAGGGAGGTGAGGGAGATCATAGGCAGGAGAGACAATTGCTTCCTGGGGAGTGGAAGAAAGGCACCGCATGGAAGGCTTCTGGGAAGAGGAGGCATTTGAGCTTGATTTTGAAGAATGGAGAGGCTTCTCCCACCTCTATGGAGCCATGCAGAGAAGGAGGTGTCCCAGGGGAGGGAAGTACCGGAGGCAGGCTGGAGGAAGAGTTCTCCCGTTTCTCCTAAGCATCAGACTCGTCTGCCACAGGGTCTTTGCAGGGGCTGTTCCCTCTGCCTGGAATGCTTCTCGCCTCCCACCTTCCTTCAGACCTTAATCCATCCTCATTGACCTTCCTGACTTGGTCACATGCCCCAGCACCATGGCCCTCAAGTTCCTGCGGTCGAGTCTTTGCTTTATGTCTTCCATCATTTCCTTCCTGTCTCCCCCCTCACCACCACCCCCACCCCCCTCACACACACACACCATCACCTCTGGGTCTGCTTTTCCTCACTGTGGTCCTCCCGGCACCTAGACAGGGGTGCGCCACAGTGAACGCTCAGTGAGCGTTTGCAGCAGGGCTCCGAGAAGCATGGAGCGAGGTTGGGGTGTGGAGAAGTCTGATAAGGCTGGAAAGCAAGGCTGGGGACTTGATTTCCAGACAGACGCGTTCAGTGGCCGGTTTTCATCACACCCTAAAATTCTGTATATGAATATCTAGCTCACTGCCTTAAAAGGAAAAAGTATTTCTTCCGGGCAAGGGACTGGGCCTGGCATTCACCGGAGCCAGAGCTGTCTTCTGACTTCATGAAGCCGGCGTGCCCTCTGTGGGCCACGCCCCGCCGTTCCAGCAAGCCTTCCTGCCCCCCACGCATGAGTCTTCGCAAGGACCCCCTGAGGGAGGAGGCTGGGCTGGGAGTCCCCACTCGAAGGACAAGGAAACGGGGCTTGGGAGAGGCTAAGCAGGTCACCCAGCTGGGAAGAGGCAGACCCAGGTTTCAGCCTGGCTGTCCAGGGTCTGTGGCCTTTGCCACAAACAAATAAGACCAGAAAGGACGGAAGGAGGACGAGCCTCAGACAACGCTGAGGAGATGGCATTGAAGCTGAGCTCTGACGGAGGAGCCAGAGGCAGCCTTGCAGACCTGGGTGTGTACAGCACGCCAGTCACGTGGGGCTCGTCCTCAGGGCTGCATCCAGTCCTTGGCTGCCCGCCAGGGGCACACGGGACAGGATCTCACCCTCGCCAGCCCCGAGCAGCCGTACCTCTGCCCGGCTCCAGAGCCGGTGGGAAGAGGTGGGAAGAGTCTGGGCTTTGGCATCAGGCCAACCAATCTGGCTTTGGATCAAGCCTGGCTGCTCCCCAGCACGTAGCCGTGGACAGGTTACTCAGCCCGCGTCTTCCTCGTGGGTTTCGCCACCCCTCCTTGCCGGACCGCTGTGAGGCTTCGAGCTCATGTTCTCAAGGTGCCTCAAAGGCTTCTGGGCACAGGCAGGCTCTCTAAAAGCAGAGGTCATTCTCCAGTCCCTCTCATCATCATAATAGCTCATGTCTACCAAGCGCTTACTATGCACCAGACATCACCCCAAGTCCTTAATGATGACTTCACAGCAACGCTAGGAGGCACGTCCTCTCATTATCCTGTCGTTTAGGTAAGGAAAGCAAGGCATGGAGCGTTAAGGGACTTGCCCGTGCTCACTGGGCAGCCAGCGGCAGAACCTAAATAATTATGTCGCTGCGCTCTTAGGCTCAGTATTGGCGGGACCAAGCCCTCTGCAGAAGTCAGGCGGGCTGTGCGGATGGGCCTGGCAGGGTGAATGCAGCCTTTTGGGGCCACGCGTGCTGAACAGTAGGTTGACCGGTCAGGAAGCTCCCTTGTCATCATGTGCCTCTAGGTCAGCGGTTCTCAACCTGTGGGTCGCGACCCCTTTGGCGGTCGAATGACCCTTTCACAGGGGTCGCCTAAGAAGGTGTGTTCATTTCCCATTGCTGCTATAACAAAATGCTGAAAACTTAGCAACTTAGAATGACACCCATTTCTCATCTTGCAGTTCCGTAGGCCGAGTCCAGTCCAGATCTCGTGGAGCTAAAATCAAGGTGTCGGAGGCTGTGTTCCTTTCCGAGGCTCTAAGCAGTGGTTCTCAACCTTCCTAATGCCGCGACCCTTTAATACAGTTCCTCATGTTGTGGTGACCCCCAACCATAAAATTATTTTCGTTGCTACTTCATAACTGTCATTTTGCTATTGTTACGAATCGTTATGTAAATATCTGATATGCAGGATGTATTTTCAGGGGTCGCGACCCACAGGTTGAGAACCGCTGCTAAGGGAGGACCCGTCTCCTGGCTCACTTGGGTGGCAGCAGAATTCGGTGCCGTGTGGTTGTAGGAGGGAGGTCTCCGTTTCTGGGCTGACTGTCACCGGGAGCTGACCTCTCTCCGGTCCTGGCACGTGGCCCCCTGCCCCAGGACCAGCGACAGGGCACCGAGTGACACTCCGGCTCTCCGGTCTCTGACCCTCCGCTGGGAAAGGTCCCCTTGTTTTCAGGACTCAGGTGATTAGATTGGGTCCACCTGGGTCATCAGGACACTCTCCCCATCCCAGGAGCCACAGCCTTAATCACGTCTGCAGAGTCCCCTGTGCCATGTCAGGGAACGTGCCCACAGGTTCCAGGACCAGGACGTGGCCATCTTTGGGGGCCATTATTCTGCCTATCCCGAAAGGGGACACAAGTCAAATGCAAGCCGGTCGGCATTGGCAGGGGCCTTGGAGTTCAGCCAGTGCCAACTCCTCCTTTTAAAGAGGAGAAAACTAACGCCCAGAGAGGTTCCTAAGTGGTGGCCCAGCAGCTCCTTGGCAGAGCCGTCTCCAGGTTCGCCCGGCCAGGTAACCCCACTCCCCATGGCTTTCCCGTGAAAAGACTTTCAACTTGCTCAGGCCCTTTCCACCACCGTGTTCTCCTCTGATCCTCCTGCCCTCCTGGGGGGTGGGCACACAGTGGCTCCGTCTCTAGAACTGGCATGAGCGTGTACTCACTGACTTCGCTCCCTGGGGGCGGAGAGGATCAGAGAGAACCAGGCCAAGAGAGCCCCTGGCGAGGCCCGTGCCTGGGGAAAGGAAGAGAGAGGGAGAGGGCACTTCCCTCCCTGGGCTGAGCCCTCTGAATGCATCGTCCTCTTTGATCCTCCCAGGCATCTGCAGGGAAGGCATTGCCGGCCTCGGGTATCAGTTAAGATTGGGTTTGGCTACACGTAGCAGGAAGAAAAATAACAGATCGCCGCTGCCACAGGCATGCTGTGGAACAACCCACCGTAAAACCCATGGCGTAAAAACAAGAAGCACTTATTTTAGCTCAAAAGTCTCCGGGGGGGCTGGATGGGTCTTGGCGGGGAGCATTCACACGTTTGCATTCTGTCTTCTCAGACTCACTCAGCAGCTCTTTGGGTGTTGCTGGGCTTTGTTGCACGTTTGGGGGTGCCGGCTGTCAGCTGGTTAGGAGTGGCCCTGGCTGAGGCAACTGGACAACAGCTCTGCTCCCGGTCTCAGCCTCCCCCAGGTCAGCCTGGGCATGCTCTTTCTTGGACAATCACAAGGAACCAAGACAGCGTCAGACACGTGCAAAGGGCTCTCCCAAGCCTCTGCTTATATCATGTTTGCTTATATCCCACTGGCCAAGGCGAGTCAATGGCCAAGCCCAGAGTCAGAGAGCGTGGGGACTAATAAGTTACAGGCAAAGGGTGTCGATATAGGAAGGCAGTTAACACAACCTGTGTATCCTAGTGGCTTAGACAGAATGAAGGTTTGTTTGTTTTCTTATCTGTAAAGGATGTCACAAGACAGGAGTTAGGACAGGTCCATGGAGTCATCAGGGATCCAGGCTTCTCAGCACACAGCTTCTTGTCCTTGTGGGCCAAAATGGCTGCAAGAGCCCCAGCTATCACTTCCATGTCCCGGGCAGCATGGAAGGAGGAGAGTGATAAGAGTGGGACTCCTCCCTTTGAGGGAGACCTCCTAGAAGTCCCACCTTTCGCGTATATCACAGGCAAGCATATTGTCATGTGGTCACTTCTAGCTGCCAGAGTTTTGGGGAAAGTAGTCTTTTATTTGGGCACAAGGTACCTAGCTAAGAACCAGGGTTTTGTTAATTTGAGAAAGAAAGAATGGGTATTGGATCCCAATTTATAGCTGAGGAACATGGGCTCAGAGAGAGAAGTAACTTGCCTGTGGTCACACAATCACCTGCCATAGAGAGCTGGGATCTGAACCCTGGATGCCGCCTCTTCTCTCCTGCACCACCATCCAAGAGCCTTTGCTGAACATTCAGCTACTCACACTGCTGTTTTAGAGCCTGAGTGGCCCGGACTGCTACATCGTCTGGCATCCCCTGACCCCTGACTCTGGGCCAGCTTCTTTATATTCAGGTCTTCATTTAACCTCCCAACATCCCTGCCATTGTCTCCATTCTACAGAGGAGAAACTGAGGCACAGAGGGGTGAAGTAGGTTGTTTGGGCTACCTGATCTGAGGCCTAGGCTCTTACCATTTTGCTAATCCAGGTGCTGGGTTCCACCAGGCAGCAACAGGTGGGATCGAGGCAGTTCGGCAGCCCACTGGAAGGTGGGGGATTAGATGTTCCCACAGCACCACGCCCGCGGCCTGGCCTCTGCCTGCTCATAGCCCACTTGTAGACAAGGCTGGGTAGTCAGGGGGAGGAAAAACCAACCTGGTCCCAACCTGGTCCTGATCCCAGCCCTGAGCGAGGCACTTGATCTGACTCACTTTCCTCATCTGTAAAGTGAGGTGTTTAACTCCTACTCCATCTGCTTGTGTGGCAGCCGGTAGGTGCTGCTAAATCTATGCTGAGCCAAGAGAAGAATGAACAGTCAGATGGACAGACAATCGCCACCCTTTTCTCAGGTTCAAGGAAAAATATATAGCATCTCCTGGACCCACTTTTTGTTTTTTGGTTTTTTTTGTCTAAAGTATGTTCCACAGCCCAGCCAACGTGGCTCAGTGGTTGAGTGTTGATCTATGAACCAGGAGGTCACGGTTCAATTCCTGGTCAAGAGCACATGTGGGCTCGATCCCCGGTGTGGGGTGTGCAGGATTCTCTCTCATCATTGATGTTTCTATCTTCTCTCCCTCTCCCTTCCTCTCTGAAATCAATAAAAACATATATATGTATATACATATATATGTACATATATGTATATACTAGAGGCCTGGTGCACAAAATCCATGCACTGGGGAGGGGGGGGCAGGCATCCCTCAGCCTGACCTGTGCTCTCTCGCAATCCGGGAGCCCTCGAGGGGATGTCCAACTGACAGCCAGCAGTCGGACATTCTTAGCACTGCCACAGAGGCGGGAGAGGCTCCCACCACTGCTGCTGCACTTGCCAGCTGTGAGCCTGGCTTCTGGCTGAGTGGCGCTCCCACTATGGGAGCGCACTGACCACCAGGGGGCAGCTCCTGCATTGAGCATCTGCCCCCTGGTGGTCAGTGCGCGTCATAGCGACCGGTTATTCCGCCATTCGGTCAATTTACAATTAGCCTTTTATTATATAGGAGATAGATAGATATAGATATAGATATAGATATAGATAGATATAGCTATATTCCACAGATCACTGCTTCCAAAAGACATTAATAACTGTTATGTGAAAAAGCGGTTCTGAAGCCAAATGAGACATAGACTGCCAGGCTAAACCAGGTTAACTAGTTTCTCCCCAGCAGGACTTCTCGGAGCCTGGAATAAAGGAGTGTGCCGTGTGAGTCTCACAGGCCGAGGTCTAGAACTCTGTGTATCTCAAACCTTCTCGGCCGTGGAACACCTTTTCTTCATAGAAAAGCGCCACCCTGGCACCAGTTGTCAGCTTTTCCTTTGTTCTGTCCCATACTACCTAAGCGCTCCGGTCCCATCGGAAAGAAACACAGGCCCAATCTCCGGGAGAGTTTTGTTCTGTTGTGTGAATTATGACCAGGTCACCCAGAATTCGTTGGATCTTTGGGAGTTAACTGCATTGCTACAGGTTTAAGAGACAAACACTCAAAACAGCCATCCTATTATCAACCAGAAATGCTCGGGGTCCTGTCTCGGGTGAGGTATTCCTGCTTCGGACCCTGGTGAACACAAGCACAGCAATAAACAATTGATGTGGTATTGCAAGCTGGCTGGTCGGCAAGAAGCCCCATGTCATGACAGCGTGTCAAATCGCAGGGGGCACCAGGGTCTGAGGGAGAGAGAATTGTCGGTGACTGTCAGACAAGCCACATTGTCTCCCCCTGGAGCCCTAGCTCCGGCCCCAGGGTCCGTGGACTCAGTCAGGTTCCTCAAGGGGCTAGAAAAGGTGAGAGCCGGCTTTTCCTTCCTTCCTTCCTCCAGCAAATATCAACCAAGCACCTACTCTGAGCCACACACTGTTCCAGGCACTAGGCATAAAGGATTGAATAAAAGAGACAAGGTCCCTGCCCTCAGATCACGTTAGCTCTGTACAGGAAAGAGTGTGTGAGATGGTGAGTGACCGGGGCAGTCAGGTGGAGGGGAAGTCAGGGAGGGCCTCTCTGAGGAGGCAGCAGTTTAGCTGAGACCGGAATGAAGAGGAGGAGCCGGTCATGGAAGATGTGGGGGAAGAGGCGACCAGGCAAGAACATGAGGCCAAGACCCTGAAAAAGGAATGACCTTGGTCTGACTGGGAACAGAAAGGCAGCCGGTGTGGCTGGCGCCTGGGAGCGAGGTGGTGAGTGGCAGGAGGTGGCAGGCGCCAGGCAGGTGGGCCTTGCAGGGCCTGTGGCGCACCTGTGTTCCATTCCAGGTGCAGTGGAAGCCACTGTCAACAGGAGTGGAGATGTCAGAGAGGCAGCGGGATCCGAGAGCCGGCTGGCATCTCGGGCTGCCCAATGCCCAGCGACTCCCCATGGGGCCCTCTGACTGGTGAAGAGTGAAGGCCGAGTGTAGAGCTCTCCTTCATTCCTCAGAGCTCAGGGCTATGGAGGCAACGCTGAGCAGGCAGGTCATAGGCCCCCAGAGTTCCTTCCTATCAAAGGGTCCTCGTCCCAGAACGCCCTCGGAGACCACCTCGGTCAACCCCTTCACGCCCTGCGGGGGACACAGAGGCACACACAGAAGCCCGCTCCCCCAGGTCTCAGCTAATGAAGGGACAGATCCTCCCCCAGGGCTCGCCGGAGGCAGCAGGGCCCCTGACCACCTGCTCCAGCCACGCAGGCCCCGCCTGGCTGGCCTCCCCGCTTCCCCTCTCGGCCACAGGCCTCTTTTGTGCTTGCTCCCTGGGGCTCCATCTCCTTGCAGGGGTCACAGGACATCGCTGACCCCATCGCCCTGCCAGCGTGCCCGGCTGGTAATTGAAAATACCAGAATTCCCTGAAGACCAGCTTACAGGGAAACCTGACACCCCAGGGTGGGCAGCGGGCGGCAGGAGGGATGAGAGCACATCCAGCTGTTCCCTGTTCTCCGCTGTTAATCCCCCCGGATTCCGGCAGAAAGGCCAGCCCTGCTTGGCCCCCCTTGGCCTGCCTTGATCATCTTCCCAGCAATGCCGCCTCCTTGCCACACCCAGGGATACGGGGCTTACAGGATCAGAGCCGGGTTAGCTGCCTGTAACCCAAATCTGCCAGCTAAGCCTACCAGGCCCAGACCCCCACGGCCGTGTGAGACCTGCCTCCACCAACAGCTGAGCTCCCGGAGCCGGGGCGGGCCGGGTGGGTGGTAGCGAGGTGAGTCAACAGAAGCCGAGTAAAGTGCGCTTCGCAGCAACAGCGTGGGATCTGGACCAGGGTGTTGTGAGGGTCACTGCTTTCCAGACCTCCCTGGTCAGCCTGCGTCAGCCACGGCCACTGGAGGGGAAAGGCTCTGTGGGACCCAGGTGGGCCTGGATGCAAAGATCAGCTCCACTACCTGCTAATTGGGTGATTTGGGACAAGTTACTTCATACCTCAGTGCCTCCATTGTCTCATCCATAAAATGGGTATACTCATTAATGATAACAGCCTCATGGGGTTGATATAGCAGTTAAGTGAGTTAACTGACATAAAGCATTTGGAAAAGTGCCAGGAGTGAACAAGGAAGTGTTAGGTGTTAGCTGTGGGGGCCTTTTTTCTTCTCTGGTCATCATTGGACATACAGGGTTGTCAAAATGACAAGCGTGATGGCAGCTTGTGTTTTAGTGGAGGAGCGGGTTCCCGTCCCCACTGCAGTCCTCCGTGGCTCCCCAGTGCCTCAGGGTAGGACAAGCCCCCAAGCCTGGAGGTCTGGCCCCCAGCTGCTCAGCAGCCTCGGCCTGCGCCTCTTGGAACTACTTGTACCTCTGCTTCGAGACTACCTGGGCCCTAAGGCCCCAGGAACAGGTTAGGCTGGGCAGTGAGAGGGGCAATCGTGGGCAGAAGCCAGGCTGTGAGAAGCAGCGTGGTGGGTAGACAAGATACTAGATCAGCTGGTCTGGGCTCTGGCCCTGGCCCCACCCCTGCCTGCTAGGTGACCTGGGACAGGTTACCTCCCTTCCCAGTGGTCAGCAACACCTGCGCTGCTTAGAACTGCAGGTTCTCAGGCCCTGCCCTGACCTGTGGCATCAGAATCTGGGCGGTGGTGCCCAGCAATGTGAGTTTCCACAAATCTGATGCCCCTCAAGTTTGAAAAGTGCAGTCATTTTATAGGGACACATTCTGCCACTTTTCGTCACTGCTAGGAGGTGAATCACAGGGAGGGAGGCGAAGGGAGGCGCAGTGTCCCTCCTTGGGGCTGGATGACCTTGGCCGAGTGGGGGCACCTGAGACCCTGCATGAGTCCCTCTGCTCCCTGCCGGCTCCCCAGGGTGTGGCCTCGGCGAGACGCTTCCCCTCTTCTGAGCACCTCCGAGGTTGGGCCAGACGCTGCACCCTCTCATGCCCACCCCAACCCCTGACCTCTGACCTCTCTTCCAGCTCCGTCGGCTGTGTCCATCATGCACCAGGTGAGCCGCACCGTGGACAGCATCACCCTGTCGTGGTCCCAGCCTGACCAGCCCAACGGCGTCATCCTGGACTATGAGCTGCAGTACTACGAGAAGGTACCTAGGCTCCTGGCGCGCTCCCCACCCCCACCTCCCTGATGTCCCCCCCCCCCCCACTCAGGCTGGGCCTGGGGTCCCACTGTCCTGCAAGACAAGATACCACCTTGAAGCAGAAAGAGCACTGGCCTCAGGCTCGAATGGTGGCTTCGCCCCTGCCTGGCTGTGAGACCTCAGGGGGGTGCCTTGACCTCTCTGAGTCTTACTTTTCTGGTCTGGGGACCTGGCCGGCAACCTCAGTCACATGCGGTGGTCACAGGCCTTTCCCCACCAAGATCCCTTCTTCGTGACTTCAGCTGTCCTGAAGCTCTGAAGAGCTGGGTTTCCCAAAAGCTGCATTTATTAAGCAAGGATGGGTCACGCTCCGAAGCCGAGACACTGCTGGAGAGCGTCCGCCCAGAGTGGAGCTTTCTCCTGTGCTGCTGGGCTTCCAGCTAAAACACTGCTTTTCATTCACTTGCCTGCCCTTCGTCTGGGGGGAGCGTGCTTTCCCTTTGAGCTTTTAACTCAGACCCTTGTCACTCCCTTCGGGGACCTCTAGGAGCCAGGGGCCCGGGGCTGGAGGCCACTGTGCAGTAGAAGGAGCACTGGACTGGGAGTGAGAAGACGTGGGTTCAAATCCCAGCTCCACCAGCAGCCAGTGTGTGAACATGAGCAGCCACCGTTCTCTCTCTGAGCCTGTTTCCTCCGGGGTCAAGGGCGAATGAGACCACCTCCTTCACCTGGGGGCTGTGCGGATATAGTGCCCAGCAGGTGCCTGGCCCTCAGCAGAGTGGAGTGTGCTTTCCCTGCCTCCCTCCCCTGCCCTGCCTGCCGCCGGTGGGCCAGGGCTGCGCGGTGTAAGGCCGGGGAGCTGAGCACGTGTGCGTGTGAGGCCTGCCCAGGCGGCTGAGCATCAGAGGCCGAGGGAACGCTGTGTGGCTGGTGACTTTTCTTACCGGCTCGCGGAGGCACAGGCAGCCTCAGAGGTTGCAGGGGCCCCCGGAAAAGGTTCCACTGGACTCCCTTTCGGACCAAGGCGTGACTGACTATGGGACGTGCTTTCGTCGAGGCCAAGCCCACTGGAAACGGAAATGATGGAAAGGCTCTCCCTAAGGGCTGAGAGGAAATGAGGTGGAGACAGTTCCAGCCAGCCCTGCGGAGGCCCAACCTTCTCACTCTGTCAGCTGCTGGGTCCCCCAAACCCTGGTGGGTCCCAGGGGTTCACCACCCGGCTGGTTTCTGATTGTTTCCTTGCCCATCCCTCCTCTTGGCAATGCGTTCCTAGAGGCCAGGGACCACATCTGTCCCCTTCACCGCACGCTCCCCAGCAGCCTGGGCCTAGCTGGCACCAAGGACACTTGATAAGTGGCGGCTGGATGAAGAAGTGATGAATCCCTTCCCGTGGCCTGTTCTTCAAGGGTGGAGGCCTGGCCTCTTCTCCGCTGTGCCCCAGGGGATGATGGGAGGGACGCAGCTCCACCCCTTGGGGGGGCCTGCTGGAGCCGGGCCTCCCAGGCAGTGGGACCAGCTGCTGCCGGGCTCAGGAAGCCTGGGCCCTGCAGGAGCAATCATGTCCACTTCCTCTGGTGGGGACAGCTTAGCAACTCGGAATTCAAAAAGGAAAAAAACTAATTAAGAAGCTTGATGATTAAATGAAACAGAAAGTGTTTGTCCCCACAGACGGGATCGGAAATGAGGAATCCCGGCACAGGTCCTGCCCACGACCCATTTCCTACCCACGCAGGAGGGGCTGGGGAGGCAGTGGAGGTGTGAACCAGGAGGCAGCTCTGCCCTACTTTCTGCTGCTGCCTGGGCATCCCCAGGCCCGTGCCAGAGGTGGTCGGGCCAGCAGGCTTTGCAGCAGCCACCGCTATCACCTGCTCACGTTTCATGAGGGCTCACTGTGTGCTAAGCGCAGCATATCCGTTGTCCCATTCCTTCTCGCAGCGTTGCTATCCACCCTGTTGGGCAGGAGGGGAAACTGAGGCACGGAGAAATTGTGTAACGTGTCCAAGAGCACCCAGCTGCTAAGTGGCGGAGCAGGGGTGTGGACCTGTGCTCTCACTCTTCACCTGGCTCTGCTGTCTCCCAGTTTCTCCCAGGGATGCTTCTGGGATAACCTTTAAGAGGTGGACAGAACCGGGCTCTGATGAAGGATTTTCAGCATAAATGGCGGGAGACGAACAGCCTGAGGTGTGGCCGTGATAAGACGTGGCCCTGCTTCCATCAGCCCCTCTTCCCAGGGCCTGGGGTACAGAGGGAGGCAGCTTGGCCTCTGCCAGTGGGGAGATGGGACACTCGTTCATCCAACACTCACTGTCACCAATTTCGGACTGGGTGCTGGGAACACCAAGAGTAACTAGACATGCCTGGGGGCCTTCCCTTTACAGTCCAGAGAAAAAGACAGGTTTGGGTACAAGCAGCCATTACACAAGATGAGATACAAACCACAGAAGGGCCCGCAAAGGTTCCCGGGGGTCACTAAGGAGGACCCCATAATCCTGGTATATGTGAGAGGAAGTCTTCATTCAGATGACATTTGAGCTGAACCTTGAAAGATGCCAGGACGAGTGACGAGAGCAGGCTCATTCCAGGAGGCAAGAACAGTATGTGCAAAGACCCTGGGGCAGGAAGGTGCTGGCTGCACTCAGAGAATAGAGCAGGTGAGTGTGGCAGGAGTAGCATGAACAAAGGAGAGGTGTGTAGGGGTGGTGTTTGGAGAGGGAGGCAGGGCAGACTGTGGTGGTCCTGCCAGGCTTTCGGAGCCTGGATTCAATGTAAAGTACAATGGGAAGCCTTCAGGAGGTTTTGGAGTGACGTGATCTGGCTCATTACTCTAAAAGGTTCCTGTAGCTTGCTATGTGGAGAATACAGGTAGACTCTGTACAGGGATCTCATGGGACAGCAAGTGAGAAATGACGGTGGCATGGAGTTGGCGAGTTGGCAGCAGAGATGGTGAGAAACTGCCAGATTCAGACAATATTTTGAAACTCAGGGGACTAGGGAAGGGTGACAGTCAACTCCCAGTAGATGGTGGTGCCTTTTCCTGGGGCAGATGTGGGTTTGGGATTTGCAGATGCAGGTGTGGAGTTTGCCGGCAGTGGGGAGGTGTAGCCCAGAACAGACAGGCGTGTGCAGAGGAAGAACAGAGTGGAAGGACAGATTGAGGAAAATGGCAAGATTTAAGGACGGAAAGAAAATGCAGTTGGTGAAAGTGTCGGAGACACCTTCTTCCTCTCCACGGGGAGGGACAGCCAGGCTGCAAGTAGTGAGATGTATTTCTAACAGGTCCACAGCCTGCTCTTTCCTAATACGTCAGACTCCTCCTGGTGTCTGCAATGGATTTCTTTAATGAATGCTAGATCTTCCCAGGTAGGGAAGTTAGGTACCGAGCCCTGCGGCCCCCACCCCTATCTCCTTTCCTACTTTTCCTTTCCTTCTTTAGAAAGGGCTCCTTTGGAGCAGGCTCTTCATTTGGCCTCTCCCCAACTTCACTGGGATTTCCCATGCTGCCCGGAGCCCGGAGCCCGGAGCCCAGAGCTGACAACCACTTTGCTGGAAGTCCTCTAGAGGCCGCTGACGAATAGTGTCAGTCAGACGAGGGCTGGCCTTGTCCATCGGTTCCAGCATCCCAGGGGAGGTGGCCTCCATTGGCAGCTGCCCCAAAGCACATGGGTTCATGCTCCCTTGGGCTCCTCGAAAGCTCAAGGAGAAGAGTCATTTGTGAGGCCGGCTATGGCGGATGGGCCTTTGTAGGCCACATCGATTCCTATATCAATTCAACAGAAATTTCTACTGGGCAGAAGTGAAGGGAAAGAACATTCCAGGCAGAGGGAGCAAAGATTGAGGGCGGCGTGGGGCGGGGGGGGGGGGGGGGGGTGTATGTGTGAATGAAAGTCCAGATTGTATTCCAGGTGTTGCCTAGTGTATGTGGAGCAGTATCTACAGGGGGAGGTTTGCTCATTCATTCACTTGCACATTCATTCATCCACCTAATGAACGTTGGTGATGATAACAACAATGGTGATAGATGACACTTAAGTCCTTATGTGTGTTAGAGACTCTCTGAAAATCTGTACCCATTATTTCCTATTGCATCTCAACAACCACTGTGTGTGGCATATAGTGGTATTATCCCATTTTAAAGATGAGAAAACTGAGGCTCATAGGACTTAAGCAATGCACCCTCTGCCTCATTGGCCCTTAGTCTCTGGATAAGGACTCAAACAAAGGACTAGTGGATTTCATACTAAATTTATTCCCCTAACCCAAATAATCCTTATTTAGATAAGGGTACTCGGGGTTGGAGAGAAGGAGAGGGAAGGAAATTGATGGCTCTAGATCAGCAACTTTGTGCCAGGGTTCTAACTGATCAGACCTTATCTTCACAACAACCCTGAGCGGTTGGAATGTATTGTTCCATTTTCTGGAGTGGAAAACAGGGCTCAGGGAAATGGTCTTTCCCAAGGTCACAATGCAAGCAAGTGGAAGAACTCGCATTGGAAATGACTTCCAATCCCCTGCGGGGTCCTGTGCCCCACGTTAGAGAAGGGATCCACTCAGGTTGTTCTCCATTCTCCCGAGGCACCGAGACCAGTTACCTCCCATCTCCCTCATATGACCAGGAACATAAAACCTCCAGCCTACGTGGGCACCCATCCAGTCTGCACAACCGATCCCTTGGCTTGGGCTAGCCCGAGCAGATCCCATGTTAGACGGCGGCACCTAGTGGCCAGGCCTGGTAGTGCATCCTGGGTTCATTGTGAATAGTCTATATATTCATTCGTTGCTGCGGTTAGTGAGCACCTACCATGTGTGGAGCCTGGGCATTCCCAGAGATGAATGAGATAAGATCCCTGCCCTCAGAGTACCACACTCTCCTTAGAGAAGACACGTGTATCAATAAAAATATATTTTTTAAATATTTTAAAAAGAAAGACATGTATATCAGAACAATGGGTGGGAGACAATGGACCTGCGCCATCTGGCTGGGGTATCTGGGAAGTCTCCTCAGCAGAGGCAGTCTGGGTGCTGGGTCTTGAATAAGGAGAAGGGAACTGCAGGCAGATGAGGAAAGGGTATTTCAGATGGGGCAGCAGGCCTTGCAAAGGCTCACGGAGAGAGGGCTGCCAAATAAAATATCGGACATCAGAGTTACATTTGCATTTTTAAAAATAGTAACATTGTAGTTACAGTTGTTATCTGTAATAACATTGCTCGCACTCATTTAATTGTTTCAGGAGAGTGTTCAGGGGCTCTGTGCCTCCCTGACATGTGCATGATTGGCATGTGCGTGGTTTTCTGCATAAGGGGTCATAGCTTTTCATCAGCTTCTCAAAAGGGTTCCAGATCCTCAAAGGGTTAAGTTCTCCACCCTGTTTGCTTTTCTGAACTGGGCTTTCCAGGACCAGAGCCTGTGCTTTCACCTCTGTGGGTGCCCAGTGCCCAGCCCGGTGCCTAATGCAAAGAGGGTATTTGGAGAAGGTTATCTGGGCAGCTGACAGGTGCCTGAATGAGCATCAACTAGGCAGGTAAACATTTGCATCCAATTCAAACACATCTCCACCCCTATTGCAGCAGCTGGCTCTTTGTCCTGTCCAGGCTCCTCCGGTCACCCTGGGCAGTACTTAGGAGGTGAGAATTGGCGTTCTGCATCTCTCAAAGGTGCCCAAAGACATGAACATTAGAGGTGGCTCCTGCATGGTTTTGAATCCCAAAGCAGCCATCAACTGATGCATGTGACCTTGAGCATAATTTTCCCTTTCTGGGTCTTAATTCTTGTCCGACTCAAGTGTGATAAGGCTGAACAGGGGTCCTTCCACTTAATCCATCAAGGCATGAGGCAGAGAGAGGGACGCAGAAGTGAACAGTGTGGGCCTTCTCCCTGCTGTCCACAAGAATTCACAGTCTAGGCCCCAGGATCTGCACACAGTGACCACTCAGTATATGTGTACTAGTCAGCTGTTGTTGAGATGGTGCTGCAGAACAAACAATCCCAAATCCAGTGACCTACCACAAGTAGCTATTTTTCTTACTCATAGGTTTGTTTCTGTCAGTCAGCTGAGGTGGCTCTGTTTCACTCTAGAAGCTGGGTGAAGATCTTTTCCCCCTTTCTCTCTTTCTGGAACTAGTTGTTACCCAGACTAAGCCCCCCTCATGGCAGATTGCAGAATCACAAGAGGCCAAGCCAAATCAACAAGTATATGTATAGCCCGTGCTTGCATCATGTCCTCTAGAATATTCCAGTGGCCAAAGCAGGTCATCTAGACAAACTCAGCATCCATGAGGAGGAGAAATACACTCTGCCTTCTCTTGGGTTGCAAAATCACTTGCAAAGGCTGCAGGTGTGTGATTCTGTTACTGGGAGGGAGTGAAGAATTGAGAACCACGGATGTTTACCTGGTGGCCAGAACTCTTCTCCCCCCGCCCCACCCCACCAGTGGCAGGAGTGGTCAGTGGGCTGTGGGCCCACTGTGCGCAACAACCTCGCTAACTGTCGTCTCTGTTCCTCGGCAGGAGCTCAGTGAGTACAACGCCACGGCCACAAAGAGCCCCACCAACACAGTCACTGTGCAGGGCCTCAAAGCCGGCGCCATCTATGTCTTCCAGGTGCGGGCACGCACCGTGGCGGGCTATGGGCGCTACAGTGGCAAGATGTACTTCCAGACCATGACAGAAGGTAAGAGGTGCCAGAGGGCAGGAGAGGGGGGCACTGACTCCACAAACAGAACAAACCCAAGAGCCACCTTCCCGCACACTGCCTTTGTGCCCGCCCATTAGAAACGGCACCCCCCTGCTCCTTGATGTCAATCAGCCCCCCTCCCCTCCTGGCTGGGAGCCTCTGTGCACTGTACAGACTGCACAGCCCTAGATAAAGGCACTGTCCTGTGGCCGGGAAAGGCTTGTGATATCCGTTACCATCACGCCAGCCGGGCCACTTCCTTTCCCACGACTCCTGGGAGCTCAGCCCCGACGTGCAGTCACTCTGAGCAAATCACACCCATTCTGTGGTCCAGATTTTCCGCATCTATAAAATGAAAGCAATCATATTCAATCTGAAAAGGCAAAACTACTTCGTCCCTGCACTGGTTCAGCAGGGAGACGCGCTGGGATGGATTAGTAATATCTACCCCGGGCCAGAGAAAGGGAGGTTGCAGCCCGTGTGTTTTGTGGCTCCCAGTCTGGGACCACGTGGTCTCTACGTACCCTTCCTGCTCTAATGATCCTTGAAGGGCGGCATCGTTAAAGAGTGTGGACTCTGATGCCTGACAGATGGAAATGACAATGGAGATTCAGCCCTCGGTGTGTGGCCCGAAGCAACGTACCTTACCCCTCTGAGCCTCAGTTTTTCTCTTCTGTAAAGGGGAATGATAACAACTATCTCATTAGCATCGTAGTATAAGGATGGGGACAGATGTACAGGCCCTAGCACAGGGTTGGTGCCAGGCCTCACAGTTAGCGCTCACCAAATAGGACGTGAGGTTATAGTTGTCGTTCCTGTGAGCCTGGGGGCCCTTGCACCAACCCGCCAAGCTCGGGGCCAGCTTTATTGGTGACGAGGCTCCAGCATTTTCCCTCACAGCGCCCCCATCTCTTCCAGCATTAGTTCCTCTCCCCGGTCCCCCTTCCTCACAGCCAGCGTTTTCACCTTTCTCAGCCCTCGTGAATGCTGGGTGAGCGTCACTGACATGGATACTGGAGGACTGTCCCAGATCCTTTCTTTATTATTCCACAAATGTGTGCTGGCGCTAAGACCCGGGACTGACCTTGTCCCTGACTTTGACAAGCCCGTCTGGTCATGAAAGCAAATGGGAAAAATAATAGAATTTAAAACGATGATGATGTTGGTGACATTGAGAACGTACTGAGTGGTTTGCAAGAGCGAGGCCAATGCTGAGAGCATTTTACGCATTATCTCAGTTAAGCCCACAGCCTTGGGTCAAACAGATCTGGGTTCAAGTGTTGGCTTTGGCCACTTTCTGTGTGACCTCACTAAGCCTCAGTTTTCTCATCTGTAAAATGGATCAACATAGCCAGTGCATCACTGGGCTGTTCCGAGAATCAAACAAGATACATCGCATTCTTAGCACAGTGACCAACCCTTAAAACACTCAGTAACATTAACAGTTGATATTTACTGAGTGTTTACTATGTGCTTTCCACAACAGTCCTGTGAAGTGGGAAGTATGATTCTCCCCACTTTACAGAGGAGGAAACTGAGCCACAGAGAGGTAACTTGCTTTATGAGAGTTCACACAGATAGTAAGTGGCACCACTGGGACTCAAACCCAGGGAGTCTGGCCTCAGAGTCTGTGCTTACCACTGTCTCTCCTTATGTGGCAGCTTATTGTTGTTGATTTTCATAGCAACACTGAGATGTGGATATTATGCCCATGTTATTGTTGAGAAATTGAGAGTCAGAGCAGTTCATGGACGTGCCCAAGGTAACTTGTGAGCCAGTGACAGCCAGTTCTCCACCTGAGCATGTGACAGGGACTCCGTGAGGAGCAGCAACAGAGCCTGGGATCCCGGGAGACACCGCAGGGCGCTGGGCTGTTGGGGCTCCCGGCGCCAGGCTGAGAACACTGCGTGCGCTTTCTCCCCAGCCGAGTACCAGACCAGCATCCAGGAGAAGCTGCCACTCATCGTGGGCTCCTCGGCGGCTGCCCTGGTCTTCCTCATCGCCGTGGTTGTCATCGCCATCGTGTGTAACAGGTGGGTGGGCATCCCCTGGCCCCTCCAGGCCTGGCATGTGTCCATTCGGCCATTCCTGAACAGTGTTTGTGAACGGAGGAGGCATTTCCATCAGTACCAGGGACCGAGAGAGGCTCGGGTCGGCCTGGGTACCCCCAAGTGGCCTCTCGCACCTCCTCCTAAACAGCCACCATCAGCAGCCCAGCCCATTGCCCTTGACAAGCCCACTGTTCAGGGTGGCACACTGAGACAGCGATACTTCAGCATGAGGAGCCTCTCAGAGCAGGGGCAGGAGGACCGCAGGGTGCTGGGAGCTAAGGGGTGGTGGAGGGAATACAGATCGCCCTGCCCTTGCACTAGTTGAGGCCCCTTCATGATTAGGGCCGTAAGCAGAGTCAGATGGGAGGTTGTGGAGCTCAGGGAAGGCCTCCTGGCTGGGGTGGCTGGGAAGAGGGAGAGGACACGGGCAGGAGGAGGTGCGGGAAGAGCACCCCCACTGGCTGGGATGGCATGTGCAGGAAGGGGGCGTGGTTCCCTGACTTCTGGGGAAAGGCGAAGAGAAACTCTTCTTCCTTAAAGAGTTCCCCACTTTATTTTTTTGTATATATTTTTAATGATTTCAGAGAGGAAGGGAAAGGGAGAAAGAGACAGAAATGTCAGTGATGAGAGAGAATCATTGATTGGCTGCCTCCTGCATGCCCCACACTGGGGATCAAGCCCACAAGCTGGGCACCTGCCCTGATCAGGAATCAAACCGTGTCCTCCTGGTTCATAGGTTGAAGCTCAACCACTGAGCCACACCGGCTGGGCAAGAGTTCCCCACTTTAGAGGACACGGGGTCATAAGGTCAGATGGACAGAAGCCCCCAGGGTTTCTGGGGCCAGAGGCCAGGGGCCATGACCAGAGGCGATGACTTTGCTCTTTGAAAGGGGCTTGGCCGGAGAGGGCGCGGGGGAAACAGCATGCCTGGACTTAAAGTGGGAGAGCGGGAAGGGTAGGCGAGGGGCAGGCAGGGAGGCCTCTGACAGGGATGTGCTTCCAAAGGCCTGCCCACCCTCTCCCTATCACCTACTGTGGCTCCCAGCTCCCCGGGCGCCTCCAGGTGGCTCCAGCCCTTTGCTCTTGTTCCAGAAGACGGGGGTTTGAGCGTGCTGACTCGGAGTACACGGACAAGCTGCAGCACTACACCAGTGGCCACAGTATGTATGCCCCAGCGGGGCTGGCACCCTTGGGCCCTGCACTGTCAGTTCCCCGGCAACTTCCCCAGCCTTCTTTCTGCTGCAGTCAGACTGAGTGACAAGCTGTCCCCTGAACGTGCCGTGCTCACTGTCACCTCGGCCTCTGCACATGCTGTTCCCTCTGCCTGATCACTCTCCTGTCCTCTTTCCCTGAGCATCTCTTACTCTCCCTCAGGCCTCATACAGACCCCTCTGAGAAGCCTTCCCTCACCCCACCCCAGCCGGGTTTAGGGCTGTGGTCCGTGTTTGCACAGCACCCCTTACCTGGCTGCACTGGGATGGCCGCTCCCTTCTCTCTCCAACATTATCACGGGCGCGCATGGAGACCTGGAACCGTGTCTGACCCTCACCGCTGCCTCCCCGGCCCCAGCACGCTTCCCACACATAGTAGTCACTACTCACGTATTTATAGAATAAACACATGAGCTGAGTGAGGTGGTGAGGACCCTAGGCTCCGGCCTGGGAGACCAGAGAGAAGGGAGGAGGGAGGCCTCGTGTCATTCCTTCCAGGTGACTCCTCTGGTGACCATTCACTCCCACCAGTGCCTCCATTCCCCCCACTGCCCCCCCCCCACCTTAGGCCAGGGCTGGGAGCACATGTGCCACACACACCAGAGCAATGTCCCCTCCCAAGGGGTCCAGCGGAGAGAAGAGCAGAGTATAGCTTCCTCTCCCTTGGGCCCTGGCAGAACTGACTCTCGGGGGGGGGGGGGGGCATGGGGGAGGGAGAAGGTGTGTCGGAGACCTCACTCAGGGAACAGGAATTCCCAGTGGGTCTAACATAGGTTCTCAAACTGTACTCAGTGGGGTATCCTAGGGCTCCTCAGATGGCCACTGGATAAAGGGGGGCCATCAGCATGTCCAGTCACTTGTCACTTATTTGCTGTAGCCTCTATGTATGCCAGGCCCTGTTATAGGTGCCGGGACATACAAGTCAACAAACCAAATATCCCTGCCCCCGTGAACTTATATTCTAGCATCAGGGACAGAGAATAAAAATATATATATATATATATACATGTCATAAATGAGTAAAGCATATGATATATTAAAGGATGAAAATGCTGTGGGAAAAGGCAAGAGAGAAGCAGAGTCATGGATTGAGGGTGGTGGTTCAGGGTTGTTTGTAACTAGGGGAGTTGGGGTTGGCCTTGCTGAGAGGACTTCATCTGAACAAAGATACTAAGGCGCTGGGGGCGTGAGCTGTCAGCGAGACCTCAGGGAAGACGGGGCAGCCAGTGCCAAGGCCCTGAGCCTGCGATATGTCTGGGAGGTTTCGGGAACAGCCAAGGGGCCGCCAGTGGGACTGGAGCAGAGTGAGGGGGGGGGCGGGGAAGAGTATGAGGGGCCACAACATGCAGATTCTTGTCAATCATCGCAGGCTCTTGGTTTTTATTCCGAATGAAATGGGGAGCTTCTAGAAGGATCTGAGCAAAGGACTGACGGGCTCTGAGTTACAGTTCTGACAGGACTTCCCTGGCTGCCATGTAGAAAATGCATAGAAGGGTGAGGTGTGGCCAGGCAAGGACAGAAGGAGGGAGACCCGTGAGGGGGCTGTTAGGATAATCCAGGGATGGTAGGTATGATGATGGCCAGACCAGGGGGCAGTGATGGAGATGGTGGGAAGTGGTTGAGTTCTGACACATTTTGAAGGTAGAACCACTAAATTTGTTGCAGGACTGGATGTGGGGTCGGCAACAAGGGCAGAGTTGGGAATTCTAGATTAAGCCTCTGGGTAAAACTCAATTTGAAGTAAAAGTTCCTGGGCTTAACAATCGCTGTGGACATACATGTAAAAATGGTTAAGCCATTCAAATTTCCAGAAGACAATTTAGGTCACCATTTAACTGTGCTGTGAATAGAAAAGGACTTTTTCGAAAGTGTGAAAGCAAAGAAAAGGGCAGACAAATTTAACTACACAGAAATAAAAATCACCTGTGCGTCAAAGTAAAAGTCACAAATTACATCACGCCCTCCTAGTCCCCAAGTTATAAAATCATGATCGTAGAGGTAGCTAAACAAATTGGCTGTGTTCTATGTGCCAAGAATTGTTTTCGTGCTGTTCGTGTACGCATCCAGTTAATCCTTATAATTTCCCACTGTGAGTCCGAGTCAACAGCTGCTCGGGCAGGGGCTGGGGTGCGAAGCGAGGGTGCCTGGCTGCAGCGTGCAGGCGCTTAGCCACACTGTGCTGTCTCCACCCGCTGAGCTCGCACACGCTGTCACCTGGAGCCATTTCGGAGCATCACTATGTAGAGGATGAGTGAGTAACAAGGAGACAGGTGACCGCAGGGAGCTATTTTAAAAATAGGCCCCTGGATTGATTCATAGATCAACGCGATCGGAAGGTCAGGCTCACTCCCTGTGTCCGAGCAGGACTGTTAGTTTCGGAGCATCGCCAGCCCTGGGATCCCTTGTCCACCAGCAGCCCTGTGTGGTCAGCCTAGAGGAAGCTGAGAGGCGTGTGACTGGCTGAAGTCGTCCCCTTTTCGGGCTCATGTGTTCCGTCATTCAGCAGGTGCTGAATGAATACCAAGGGCTATGGTGCCTGGATGTGGAGCCAGAGGGACTGACCTGATTGCTCATTCTTACTCCACCACCGGCCAGCTAGGTTGCCTTGGGGAAGTCATCGAACCTCTCTGAGTCTTGGCATCTTTATTTTGATTTCTTTTTTTTCTTTTTTTATTTCGGAGAGGAAGGGAGAGGGAGAGCAAGATAGAAACATCCATGATGAGAGAGAATCATTGATTGGCTGCCTCCTGCATGTCCCACACGGGGGATCGAGCCCACAACCCGGACATATGCCCTGACCGGGAATCGAACCATGGCCTCCTGGTTCACTGAGCTACGCTGGCCGGGCTGGCATCTTTATATGGGAAGTAGCAGGAATAATACTTCTTTCACAGAGCTATGAGAAGTAAATAAATAAATGAATGGATATTGAAGTGCTTTGTAATAATAATATTTAACAATGGCCATTATAACAGTTCATTATAACTCTTCATTATAATAGTTAACAATCAGTCAGTGCCTTCTATTTGCCAACCACTCTACTAAGCCCTTTAAAAAGATTCTCATTTAATCCCTGCAAGCCCCTTGTGAGGTGGGTCCTGTTTCTTTGTGACCATCATTTCTGGCAGATCCAGAATTCAAGCCCAGGTCTCTGAGCGCCTGGTCCCTCCTCGCTTGTCCTGAATCCCCTCGTAGGTTCAGGATGAGAGGTGATGGCCCTGACAGTCGTGCCTCATCTAAACACCAGCCCAGTCTTTTCTGAAGAGTCTGCCTGCAGAGGTCCTCATGCAACTTCAGTTCAGCAAATGCCCCTCCTGGGAGCCAGGTCCTGTGCAAGGCTGTGGCCACGGGGAGCTCCCCTTCGGCTCCAGGAGACAAGCCGGGAAGCAGCAGAAAACGCTGGCAGCATAGCCTCAGCCAGACCACCTGGATTCAAACCCCACTTACCGTCTGTACCATGCTCCCTCGGGCAGGTCATTTCACCTTTCTCATGCCATCGTTTCTTCACCCAAGAGAAAGGAGGTACAACATTAGGTTGGACCAAATGAAATTGCCGTTTTGTTTTTTTTTTTTTAAATATTTTATTGATGTTTTACAGAGAGGAAGGGAGAGGGATAGAGAGTTAGAAACATCAATGAGAGAGAAACATCGATCAGCTGCCTCCTGCACATCTCCCACTGGGGATGTGCCCACAACCAAGGCACATGCCCTTGACCGGAATCGAACCTGGGACCCTTCAGTCCGCAGGCCGACGCTCTATCCACTGAGCCAAACCGGTTTCGGTGAAATTGCCGTTTTTGTAGGTCCAAAGCAGTCAAATAGTGACAATTTCATAAGGCTCGGCCTAATAAATAACATTGACCTGGTAGGGTTGTTAGGAGGAGTCACTGGGTCAATACCTTTCAAGTGCCTAGAACAGGGCTTCCTGCCTGGGAATCCACACTGAACTGCGAGCCAATGGTGCTCTTAATGGTGAGGTGAAACCAAAGGGTCACAGAAGCAGGATGGTTTCACTCCGAGTCCTGCGTTCAATACGTGTTTATTGAGTATCTACTGCGTACCACCTTCACATGTGTGCTCCGGAGAAAATATTCTAGGGCCCATGACTTGGGGCTCACGACTTGGGGCTCACAGACCCCTAAAGCTTCAGGGCCTATAATTCCAAAACGATATTCTGAATATGGGGTGTACACACATGTGGATGTTTTTCCAAGGAGGAGATTCATAGTTTTTGCCAAATTCTCAAAGGCATTCATGACCTCAAAGAGGTGGAGAGGGAAAAAGAGGGCACATCAACGAGTGATGCAATTCTTCCATCAGTAAGCATTTAGTTAGCACCCTCCTTGCCAGGTCCTGGGTGTAGCATGAACAACAGACACAGCCTCTGTGCCCTGGAGGAGCAAGGGTAACGCAAGCCCTCCCAGGCGGCAGAGTGTTCCAGAAAGGAGGGGGCGTGGCTTTGAGCACGCATGTCTGGGAGCCCTGATACAAGGTAAAAAAGCCGTATAGACATCAGGGCCAGAGGAGTGGGTGTGGAGACAGGGCAGCGGGAACCAGAGGAGAAAGCATGGGTCTCCACGGGAAGGATCCAGGCAGGCTTCACAGAGGAGGTGGCATTTTGATCTGAACAAAAGAGGAAGAGAAGGGTGATCCAGGTGGAGGGAGCCAAATGAATAGAAGCACAGAGACGAGAACTTGTAAGGTGTTTCTGGGACCTCTGGGTAAATCATTCCTTTTTGCTGGCATGTAGAGGACATGGGGGCTATCCATGGGGCCCATCACTGAGGGCGTGGGATGCCAGGTGAAGGCACTTGCCTCTGTCCTGATCATCACTCTGGCCGAGACTTGGGGATGGCACCTGATCGGCTAGCAGCACCCAAGTAGGCTTTGAGCTCCTTCTGTGCTTCTCCTTAGCACCCTGAACTGACCCATTCCTGTCCTCCCTCCCAGCTGACCCAGCAGAAAGGGCTTCCCCAGTTCTATTAGGAGGGAGGCTAAAAGCCAGCCCCCTAGACCCACAGGCCAATCAGAGTTCGAACAACAAAGGGAGCATCTCCAGGGAGCTTGTGTCCCTGCTCTTGGGGAAGGAGTCCTGGCTGAATACTCCAGGAGGAGGATGCAGGGACCAGATCGGGCTGGACTTCATCCAGGAGGCAGTGAGCATGGTAATTAAGAGGACTGGCCCTTGGCTCAAGCCTGACAGACCTGGGTTCAAATCCTGGCGGTGCCATTGGCTAGCCGTGTGGCCTTGGGCAGATGACTTGCCTCTCTGAGCTGCGGTGCCCACATGTGTGCAATGAGAATAATGACCCCTTCCTCAAGTTGTCGGGCAGAGGAGAGAGAGAATGCAAATCAAGACCCTGGCACAGTGTCAGGCACAGACAAAGGCCTCAGTAAATAGCAACTGCTAGTCTTTTATCTCCGTCATCTGGATTCTGCTCAGCTCTGACACTGAGTGTCTGTTGTGTGCAGAGCTGTGTGCAGTGCGCCAGGGAAGGGCGGCGTGAGAAAAGAGCACACACCCATGCCCTCGCCCTCCTCCCAGGCTCCCACAGGCTAGCATGGTGGTTCTTAACCTCTTTGGTGGGGAGGGCCTTAGGCTGAAAGTTTTGGATCCTGTGGCCAGAGAAACAGAAGTTTGCATATGTGTGTATAGACAATTACGAGATAGAAAACCCAGAAACGTCTACACCAGCCGTGGGCAAACTACGGCCCGCGGGCCGGATCCGGCCCGTTTGAAATGAATAAAACTATTGAAATAAAAGACCGTACCCTTTTATGTAATGATGTTTACTTTGAATTTATATTAGTTCACACAAACACTCCATCCATGCTTTTGTTCCGGCCCTCCGGTCCAGTTTAAGAACCCATTGTGGCCCTCGAGTCAAAAAGTTTGCCCACCCCTGGTCTACACTCAGGGATGGATTTTGGAGAACTTTTACTTTCAACAATATTTACTTCCAGAGTTTTCAGACTATAAGGAACACGCATTACTTTTCTAATTCAAAAAGGCAATCATAAATGCATTTTAAGAGGTTACTAGACTCCACCCCCTGTCCCATCCCAAAAGCCACCCTGGAACTGCCAAGTGGTTCACAGACTCAGATTAAGAAACCCTGACCTAAAGGGCTGGACAAATAATCCAAAATACACTGAGTGGCCAGATTATTATGACCACCTGACGTTTGTAGGCAAATTAGCTATAATTTCCCACTGAAGTTGCTAGAGGGCCAGATCATTATAAACGTCTGAATAGCACAACATACCTAAGTATCATTGCTGATCAAGTTCATCCTATCATGTTGATGGCGTATCCCAATGGAGACGGCTTCTTCCAGTAAGACAATGCGCCATGCCACAGTGGTGCTCGTATTGTGCAGGAGTGGTTTCAAGAACATGAGGGAGCCAAACCGGTTTGGCTCAGTGGATAGAGTGTCGGCCTGCGGACTGAAAGGTCCCAGATTCAGTTCCGGTCAAGGGCATGCACCTTGGTTGCGGGCACATCCCCTGAAGGAGGAATGCAGGAGGCAGCTGGTGGATGTTTCTCTCTCATCGATGTTTCTAGCTCTCTATCTCTCTCCCTTCCTCTCTGTAGAAAATCAATAAAATATATTTTTTTAAAAAAAAACATGAGGGAGACTTTACCTTGCTTAGGTGGCCCCCACAATCACCAGACCTCAATCCAATTGAGCATTTGTGGGACAAAGTTAAAAGAGCCATCAGGCAGCTGGTTCCACAACCATCAGATCTCATAGAACTGGACAGTGCTATTCATCAGGCATGGTGTCAGATTCCTCGCATCACCTTTCCACATCTCGTGGAGTCAATGCCAAGAAGAATCGCCACAGTATTGAAGGCAAAAGGTGGCCCAACGAAGTATTGATGGGGTGGTCATAATAATCTGGCCGGTCATAATAATCTGGCCACTCAGTGTAAAGCTCATGTGTTAGAGCAGCGGTTATCAAACTTTTCTGTAAAGGGCCAGATAGTAAATACTTCAGGCTTTCGAGCCATATAGTCTCTATTTTAGCTACTCAACTCAGCCACTGTGGCATAAAAGCAACTACAGGCAAAAGGAATGTGTGTGGCTGTGTTCCAATAAAACTTAATTTATAAAACCTTATTACAAAACAGGTAGTGGGCCAGTTTTCCTATCCCTATTTAGAGGTCTCACCTCCTGGATTCCTGGAATGTCTGAAACAGAGGCTGGGAGTGGTCAACTAACATGTCCAAGGTCACACTAGCTGAGCAGGGTTGATGACCCCACTCATCAACCAACCAAGTCTTACTTATGACCCAGGGACTCCAGCTCCCAACTCCTAAGCTGCTACCAGAAAGTCACCGCTCCCGGGGCAGTGGGAGGATGTGGCAGGGAGCTGGGGAAGCTAGAGGGAAGCCTGGGCCGAGAGAGGGCCAGGTGGCAGAGAAGCGGAAGACCAGTTATCTGGGAGGGGCAACGTGGGATGGATCATCTTTCCTTTTTTTTTTCAACGCTTTTGTGGACTCAGGGCTGGGGTCAGAATTAGGTCTTTGACATCCAAGTCACCTCCTTCCTTCCTCTGCATAAAAAAATAAAAATTCACATCAGATCAGGAATTTTGTCCATATCCTGCCTCATGCTGATCAACAGGGAATTTGAGATCCAGAAAGTTTTTAGACTTGGCCAGTGGGGGACCCCGAAGGTGGTCCCAGGAGCCATGGTGAGGCAGCCTCCAGGCTCTGGCGCTGCCTGGGAGGGCTGAGGCGGCCAGGGTCTCCTGAGGGGAGCGGAGGCTTGAATTGATCCTTGAAAAATAGGGAGACCTCCTTAGCAGAAGCCCAAGAACACAGTCTATGGCCTGCTCTTTCTGTTTTTTTGTTACAATTCTCCCCTTTCCTTTGTGACTTCCTTTGTCCTGATTCTCTATCACAGGAGTGACAACCCTTTCTATCCTGTCTTCCTTTTATGCCCACACGCATAACAGACATTGCTAATCAATCCTGACAGTCTTTCAGCAGTTCCAGGAAGTCAATTAGAGTTGGAACAAGAGCTAGAACCTATTTGCTATCCCTGCTGAGCAATCTGCCCCCCTCACCCTCTGCTCAGTGCCCATCTGCTCACTGAGGCCCAGGAGGTCAAGTGACCTGCAGGGGGTGGCCAGGTTCTTAGGGGGGACCACATGGGAGTATATGTCCTTCCATGGCTGGACTGGCTCTCCCCTTTCCATTTGTCCACATCCTGAATCTGTGCATTTGACCAAGCCTAGTCTTCTCCCTCAGTGACCCCAGGCATGAAGATCTACATCGACCCGTTCACCTACGAGGACCCCAATGAGGCAGTGCGGGAGTTTGCCAAGGAAATCGACATCTCCTGTGTCAAAATTGAGCAGGTGATCGGAGCAGGTAGGTGGCTGGTGCCCTCCCTGTGACTTCAACCATGTGTGACCAGCCCAATGTGTACTCCTGAGACAGAGGGTAGGATGTGGGGCAGAACCCTCAGAGAACCTTCCAAGCCCTGAAGGCTCAGAGTGCCCAATGGAAAAGTCCCTCAAAGGTCATCCAGTAAAACTCCCTCATCAACAGATAAGGACACTGAGGCCCGGGGCCGGGAAGGAATTTGTACATCACATCAGAGATTGAGCTAAGTCTGGAACCCAGTTCTCTGGACTCAGCCCAGTGCTTTGTCCTTCCCACCACTCATCCCATGTCCCACCCTCCATCTCCCCAGGTTCCCCTACATCCTCACACCATGCCATCCAAACACCATGGGACAGCCATGAAGAGTTTACTCTTACTCTCAAAGGTGGGCCCCCATATTCTACAAAGGGATTCTGTGTCCAAGAGGATGAGTAGAACATTGAGGAGGCCCCAGGAGTGGCGGGGGGCGGGGGGGGGGGGTTACAGGGAGCAGGGAGGTGACGCTTCCCCCTGGCATGTGACATCTTGCCCCTCTTGGTGTGTCTGTCCAGGGGAGTTTGGTGAGGTGTGCAGTGGCCACCTGAAACTGCCAGGCAAGAGAGAGATCTTTGTAGCCATCAAGACGCTCAAGTCGGGCTACACTGAGAAGCAGCGCCGGGACTTCCTGAGCGAGGCCTCCATCATGGGCCAGTTCGACCACCCCAACGTCATTCACCTGGAGGGTGTTGTCACCAAGAGCACGCCCGTGATGATCATCACTGAGTTCATGGAGAATGGCTCCCTGGACTCCTTCCTCCGGGTAGGGGACCATGGGCGGGGCAGGAAAAGGAGTGACATAGTTTCATACCGTCAGAGCCTCAAAGGGTTTTGGAAAAGATCTAGATCAGGAATGGCCTGTACATTTGCCACTTTCCATTCCCTTACCTAATCACTAATCAATCCCAGAAATCTCTCCAACCACACTCAAAAGCAAATCTCAGACTCAATCTAGGAAACCACAAGCAGTTATCAGAGTTAGCAAACAACCTGAAATCGGTTGCCATCCATGCTCACAGACAGCCTTCTCATTATGCACAAGGGAAAACTGAGGCTCAAGAGGTAGAGTTTGCCCAGGGTCATCCAGAGGGTCCAGGTGAAAGCCAGGACTGGAACCAGGTCTTTAGACCCGTAGTCCAGAATTTTCACTGAATGTTGGATTCCTCCAGAGCACTACAGGCCAGGGGAGGAGTTCAGAGCACAGAGGGAAACTCCAGGCCCCCTAGGAGGGTGCAGTCACCAGACAGACAGACAGCCCTGCTGAGGAGTCGGAAGTATGCCATTGGCATAGCTGCCATTTAGCAGATATTTTTCAAACACCTCGTATGTGCCAGGCCCCTTCCATATACCCTCTTGTTTAACTCAGACAGCACTGGAAGGTGGCTGTCACTCATCCCCACTTAACACACACATGAGGAAACTGGGACTCGGAGAGGTTAGGTCATTTGTCCGAGGTTGCACAGACAGCAAGGGGTAGAGCCAGATTCAAACCAACCGTGTCTGCTGCACAGTCTGTTCTCTCCACCACCCTGAAAGTGGCCTCTCCTGGGCCTACGGTCCCCGAGCACCTGAAACGGAGCCTAGGCCGGGGGGTGGGGCCCTGCCTTCCCATTGTGAACACGATCCAGAGTCTGATTCAGACCCTTCCATTGACTTTGCGTTTTCTCCACGTCTCCTGCAGCAAAACGATGGGCAGTTCACAGTCATCCAGCTGGTGGGAATGCTACGGGGCATCGCGGCCGGCATGAAGTACCTGGCGGACATGAACTACGTCCACCGCGACCTGGCCGCCCGCAACATCCTTGTCAACAGCAACCTGGTCTGCAAGGTGTCCGACTTCGGCCTCTCACGCTTTCTGGAGGATGATACCTCAGACCCCACCTACACCAGCGCCCTGGTAAGATGCGCAGGGAACAACGGGGTCAGAGTGCCAGGAAAGAGGGCATACACATCCAGCTCTCCCTGCAGTACGTTTTCACCTGCTCACGCCAAGCACTGTGCTGGGCCCTGGAGATGCAGAGACATAAACATGGTTCCTGCCCTCCTGAAGCTCACAGGCTGGTGAGGGACACACATGTACAGAGCAACATGGAGTGACAGGGCTGTGAGCCAGGACACCAGCTTGGGGAGGCAGAGGAAGGCTTGCTAGAGGGGGTGCTATCGGAGCTGGAGGCTGAAGGGCCAGTAAAAGTGAGTCAGATGCCATGTTCTCACGGTAAGATGATACTAGAATGCAGGCTGCGAGGTTCAAGTGGTGAGCAAGAGTCTGGGAAGTTAGGCAGGGCCAGATCTTGGAGATCCTGAATGCCCATGCTCACGACTCTCTCCTGAACGCAGTTGGGGTTGGTGAAGGGTTTTAACAGAAAGGCACAGGACACAGTCCCCGCCCTCAGAGAGCTCGGAGACAGTACAGTCGGAGCCAGGCAAGTAGCAAATGATCGGAGTACTGCTCTGTATGGGAAGTGCCTCCTTGATGGAGAGATACAGGCTCAGTTGTGGGATTCAACAGAGTGAGCTACAACTGGGACTTAAGGAAAGACTTTCAGAGGGACTTAAAGGACGAGAAGGAGGTTTCCAGAGGGGAGGGTGGGGAAAGCTCCTCCCTGCAGAGGAATAGCGTGTGCAAATGCCCCGAGCTCTGAAGCAGTATGGTGAGTTTGAACAGGAAGATGCTTCCTATGACTGGTACGGCACAGGGCATATGGCAGGGCATGTTGAGAGCAGAGGCCAGACCGGTCAGCTTCCCACCCACCCACCCTCCTCACTGTGCTCCACAGGGTGGGAAGATCCCCATCCGCTGGACAGCCCCAGAAGCCATCCAGTACCGGAAGTTCACCTCAGCCAGCGACGTGTGGAGCTATGGCATCGTCATGTGGGAGGTGATGTCGTACGGGGAGCGGCCCTACTGGGACATGACCAACCAGGACGTAAGTCTCCAGGAGAGAGCGTCTCTGTCCAGCCAGATGGGGAAGGGGAAGATCCACCTTCCTGGCCTTTTGCTGATCTCCCAGAGAGTGGGAGCACCGCCTCTGAGATCCTGGGCAAGGGCAGCTCCCAGCCTGTAAAGGCTGGTTCACATGTCTGCACAGGACCCCGGACTCTCCAGGGGCTCAGGAGTAGGAAGGTCCGTCATCTACAAATCGGCAAATCTCGAGGATGTATTCGCCTTGTGGCCAGCCCTGAATGAGACTATGTCTGCCCCTCAAGTGTTTAATTTGGGGACAACACAATTACTCTGGGAACCAGATGCAGTAATCGGGAACTCTTAGGCTCAGGTGCTAAACTGGAGAAGGCAAATGTTGAGACAAGAGCAGTGTGGGCAAGACCAGCCAGGAAGTCTTCACGGGACAGGGGACTCACACAGCAGTGGGACTGGCAGACGTGAGGGATTCCAGTGGAAAGGACAGCCTGTGCCACGGCCCAGAGGTGGGGTGGTGAGGGGTTGTGTTGGGAGCAGCGGAGAGGAAAGCTGGTTGGAAAGGCTGATGAGGTTCAATAATGGGGTGCTTGAAAGCCAACTCAAGGAATTCCTATTTGCAACAATGCGGACAGGGAGGACTTGAAGGAGCTGCCTGCGCAGGGAGGGTGACCCCATCGAGCTGGGGAAGATGAGTCTGGTCCCAGTGGCAGGACAGATTGGAGGTGTCTGAGTTCCATTCCCTGACAGAGGAGCCAGGTGGGAGCCATGGGAAGGGGTACAGGTCTGTGCTGTGAGGCCTGACAAGGAAGGTATCGCTCACCTGGAGCTGTAAATGGCACTGAAGTCAAGCGTGTGGTCACGAGCCAGAAGGAGGACTCCTCAGGCCATCAAAGCCAGGAGGGGGCTCCAAGATGGGAGAGAGGGTGGGTCCTGAGGCAGAGGTTATCTCAGGGTTCTGGATTTCCTAAGATTGGGGCGGGGGGAGGCAAGCATCCAGCTGCCAGGTTAGGCTGGGGCCCATCCCTGGTGAGGCCCATCCCTGGGTTGGACCTGGAAGGTTGCCTGGAAGAGTGTGTTCTGAAGTGCACTGGAGGAAAGGTAGGCCAGGCCAGAGGGCAGATGCTCTTACCCACCCACCCAACCCACTCAGCCCCTCTGTTGTCCCCAGGTAATCAATGCCATAGAGCAGGACTACCGGCTGCCACCGCCCATGGACTGCCCAAGCGCCCTGCACCAGCTCATGCTGGACTGCTGGCAGAAGGACCGCAACCACCGGCCCAAGTTTGGTCAGATCGTCAACACGCTGGACAAGATGATCCGCAACCCCAACAGCCTCAAAGCCATGGCGCCCCTCTCTTCTGGGTATGGCCCTGCCCCTCTCTATGGCTCCGCCCCAGCTGGCCCTTACCCCCTCCAAATACCCTCCCACCCTGGCTACCCTGCCTCAAGCAGATACTCTGCCTGAATTGGGATGGAGAAGGATAGTTTGTTGGGTATCTGCGCTGCTTTGGGGTGCAAAGGAGTGCAGGACACAGTGCACGCTGGGTGGGAGAGGAAGCACTTTTAAAGAATGGTCAGATAGGACGGTGTTTAAGAAAAGTTAGCAGAACCTTCGTTAGTAAATGGATCTACTCATCACTAAGTTTCCTCCCTAACTACCCTCACACTCAAACCTGTACCCTCTAACTTGTGTTTGCATCCTCCTTGACACAGCCCCACACACACACATAAACACACAAACATGTGCACGCATGCACAAGAACATAGTCCTACACATATGTATGAACATAGGCACAAATGCTTATGCTCTCACACACACAGTCTCATACATGAATATACCCATTCTCACACTCACACTTACATACATCCATAGGCACCTGAGCACACACATGTGCCCCCACAGTGGGCTCATCACACCTGTAGCCACCACAGCCTTGCCTGGGCGCTGACACAGGCCCCACTCATGACCCTGCCCTCTCTGGGACTCTCAATCACACAGGGATTCTGAGGGGCAGGGGTCCAGTCAGTGTCCTTGGGGTCCAGGGCTAGCTGTGTCAGAGACTCACACACCAAGTTCATGTGGCCAACAGATCTTCGTGTTGGCCTCTACCTGTCGCTTCTCACCTTGACCTTGAGTCAACAGCTCCTGACTTTCTGGATACAAATACTGTGAGCTTTTAGCCTACTGAGCCAGCCAGGAAGTCATTCCCATTAGTGCACCAGCTTTGTCTGGACTTTGGAGAGTCGGTCCACAATTTAGCTTCTTACAGCACAACCAGGGTGGACAAGGATGGAGAATGGCACTGGGGGAGGAGGCAGGGGTCATCAGCAGTGAGTCCCTCTGAACTCCCTCCTGAGAAGTGTGTCCCGCCTCACACATGGTCCAGCCTCTCAGCAGTCCCTGCAGAGGCTTCCCCAGACTTTCCAGGTAGCCCCAGCTGTGAATCCTGCACACTTGCTTTCTCATATTCACACATATATGTGTGCACATGTATGCAGGTTCAAACTCACAACTACCCACAGGGAGAGACACACATACATGCACACTCACCTGTGTTCATGCTGACGGATACACACATGCAGGTACACCTGCAGCCCATCCGTACCCTGTCCCTTCTGCTAGCATGTGCCCTGACCGTCTCTGTTGCCCACCCCACCCCTAGCATCAACCTGCCACTGCTGGACCGCACGGTCCCCGACTACACCAGCTTTAACACAGTGGACGAGTGGCTAGAGGCCATCAAGATGGGGCAGTACAAGGAGAGCTTCGCCAGCGCTGGCTTCACCTCCTTCGATGTCGTGTCGCAGATGATGATGGAGTAAGTGCCCAGCTGCCTCCACCCACCCTCCCAAGCGGGGGCTCAGGAGAGTGGAAGATAGGCAGTGTCCCAGCAGGAATGTGGGGGCCAAAGGGTGAGATGGCCAACTCTGGAGTCACATTCTGATCGCCACCCACTGGCCGTGTGACCTTGGGCAAATCACAGAAGCTCCCTCAGCCCGTTTTTCCTTCTGTGAACTGGGGGTTTGTAGGAGGAGCAACAGAGACATAGAGGGGGTGCCTAGTAAATGCAGGTTCCTTTCCCAGAAGCAGAGGCGATGGCACATCTAGATCCCCTGACTCCCAGCCACGTGCTCCTGCCACCTCATGTAGTCACTCACTTCAGCTCCAGATGCCCACCCCTCCTCCACACCCCTCATCCCTTCCCTTGCTCCCTCTCTCTTTTTTCTTTTTCTTTTTTTTTTTTTTTTAACAATTGTATTGACTTCAGAGAGAGGAAGGGAGAGGGAAAGAGAGAGAAAAACATTAATGAGAGAAAAATCAGTGACTGGCCGCCTCCTGTACATCCCCCACTGGGGATCAAGCCTGCAACCCGGACATGTGCTCTGACTGGGAATCGAACCATGACCTCCGGGCTCATAGGTCGAAGCTCAACCATGGAGCCACGCCGGCTGGGCCCCCTGCTCTCTTTAGCAGGAAACCCTGGAGAAGCCCAGGCAGCTCTCTGCCTGACCCAAAGTCCCCTCCACCCCCACATTTCCCTAACACGCGTGCTTTTCTCCCCAAGGGACATTCTCCGGGTTGGGGTCACCTTGGCCGGCCACCAGAAAAAAATCCTGAACAGTATCCAGGTGATGCGGGCACAGATGAACCAGATCCAGTCTGTGGAGGTTTGACGTTCACCTGCCTCGGCTCACCTCTTCCTCCAGGCCCTGCCCCCTCCACCCCACATGCCGGCCGCCCTGGCTCTCTGTCTACCGAAGGGTCAGCCACCTGCCAGGAGGCCACGGCAACAGGAAGAACCAAGCAGCCCGCCAGCCATGAGACGTCACCAAGAGCACGTGCAACTCAGATGATGGGAAAAAAGGGAACGGGGACAAAAGAAAACAGATCCTGGGAGGGGGCGGGAAATACAAGGAATATTTTTTAAAGAGGATTCTCATAAGGAAAGCGATCATTGTTCTTGGGGGAAAAGAAAAAGGGCTTGGGAGATTCATGCGACGGCCCAATTGGAGCTCAAAAGCAGTTTCTCTCCAACTCCCTCTGGGAAGGCGACCTGGCCGGAGCCAAGAAACACTTTCAGGAAAACAAATGTGAAAGGGAGAGACCAGGGTCACTCTTCTCTCCCGCCCCCACCCCCAGGCTGCTCTTCCAGGCCTCGCTCAACAGCCACGTGCCAGGCGGACAGATGGGCAGCCACCTGGGAGCCACTCCGGGAATATCCATTCCTACTGCCACTGGGCAAACAGAAGAATCCTTCTGTCTTTGGAGAATATTTTAGAAACTCCAATGAAAAAGACGCGTTTCTCCGATTGGCTTATGGGGCTGAAAAGGGACTCTTGTCTTCCTGGGTCAGGGAGAACACAGGGACCTGGGAAGGTCAGCCGCCCTGAGGCTGCCACCCCCCAGGTCTGCAGCTCCACGTCCATTATCACGTGCACAGCCGGCCACCCGGCCCACTGGGCGCCCACTCCCGACAGCCCCCACATGGAGGACTGGTGCTGCAGTGACCACCATCAGCTACACTGCCACTGAGGACGGTTGTGCCTGCGTCTGGGTTTGTTTACAGCGATTCGTGGACTGGGGGGCATATTTTGGTCAGGGGTGAATTTGGTTTAGGGGTTTGTTTGTTGGTTGTTGTTTTGTTTTTTTTTTAATGACAATGAAGTGACACTTTGACATTTCCTACCTTTTGAGGACTTTGATCCTTCTCCAGGAAGAAGGTGCTTTCAGCTTAATGACTTAGGCAATACACCAAGGGCGAGATTTTATATGCACATATCTGGATTTTTATATGGTTTTCACTGATACCCTTCCCTCCTCCGCCTGAATAGAGCTCCCACCTGCCGCCAGGCCTCACCAAAGCCAACTGCCACGGGGTCATCTGGGCCCCTCACAGACTGAGTGAGATTTGGGCAGAGCTGGGGGGCCACGGAGAAGGAGCATCCCCTCCCCCAGGACTGTTCTTGAAAGCAACAGATCGAGCAGGAAACAGGCCCGAGGCTGCAGCGCCAGAACTCTCTGCCCACTTGTCCACTCTCCTTCCGCCCCAATATATTCAGTGCTTTCCAGGCAAATAGGCCCCTTGGAGGTTCCTGAGTTGCCCTCACATGGCCAGTTCCCAGTTTCGCCTCTGGGAGCCCAAACCAAGCTGCATCAGGCCGGGACCCGGGTCATTCACTGTGATATCCCAGCTCCCAGAGCATCACCCTCAGAGACGTATGCAGGCATGCTCCTTTCCCCCCTGGGAGAAAGCGTGTTGCTCTCCTCCCCCCTTCCCTCCTCCAGAGACCACTGCCCAGATCTGAAGGGTCTTGGCCATGGGAAAACCCATCCGCCAAGGGGTCTGGCCAGCCTCCCTCCTGTGAGCAAAGGCAGGCACCTGAGCGGACCAACCGGTTAGTGAATTGAATGGAAATAAACACTTTAGTTATAAAAAGACCTCTGTTCTCTGTAAGTTCCGAGAGAGAGAGAGAGAGAGAGAGAGACCCTGGCACCCTTGGAGCTTGTCTAGTGACTCATGATTCTCTTCCTCGCTCAGGGTGACAGAAGGCCCAGGGCTGAGAGAACACATGGAGGACGCCAAAGTCCACGTGGCCTTTCTGGCTCAGGCTTGTCAAAAGCACAGGCAAAGGAAGAAGTGACTTGGAAGGAACGCTTGCTGCCTCTGCAGGATGCATCAGGAGCAGGGGGTTGGCGGTGCACTCAGCTCACCCGGGCCAGGGGGCGGGGGTCTAGGTATTAGGTGAGCTGTGAGGTGGGACTGTGAGGGTCCCGGCGTACTCATGGGCCCTTCCCCACGCCCCCCACCCCCACCCCCCAGTCAAAGCCACAGGAATGATCACCTTTTCCTGGTCAACTAATCTCTGCGCGATTGGGCTCCTACTCACATAAACTCAGAATTCTTTGTGGAGGAGGAGGCAGGGACTCTAAAGGGGGAGTTCGGGGATGCCTCGTCTCAGGACCTTTCCCTTTGTCCATGGGAGACTGACCAGTGGCAAAGTTTCAGGTCACAGGTGGCCAGCTAAAGGCCTCTCGGTGGTCCGACAGAGCATCCCGCATGGCCCAGCCTGTCGTCTGTCACTCACCTGTTCTCCGGAGCCTGAGATGCAAAGGGAAGGAAGGGATTAGAGGGGAGCTTTCTCCCCGCCCCCCGCCCCGGAGGAGGGAACAGCAGAGTAAGCCACAGGGAAGGCCTTGGCTGGTTTCCCTAAAACTGGCCAGTCTTGGCGAGTCGGCCACCCTTGTGCCCCAAAGATGCCCAGCACGGGTGGCAGCTGTCCCGGCACACAAGGTCACCTTCTGGAGAGAGCTGCCCTGATGCTCTTCAGATTAACTCTGAGTCCCCAGCCTGCCCCCCACCCCCACTGCTCTGCGGCCACCACAGGGGGCTGGCACTCAGTGCTTCCTGTCAGATGGCTTCCTGCGTTAAGCCGATAGGCTGGTGTCTGCTCGCCAGCGTGTCTGCCCATCCACCCTCCAGGGCCCTGCGTCCTCAGTGGTCCTGGGCCCCCTCGTGCCTGCTTCTCAAGAGTAAGGGTGCTCCCCTGACCCTCTGTGTCTCCATTGCAGGATGACAGACAGACGTCACTGTGACCATCCAGGGGGCCTGCCTCTTGCTGCCGGAGCAGCTCCCCCACCACCTCTTGCTTCTCAGCAGGAAGTGGCCGGCCGAGCTGCTGGCCCGGGCACACGGCTCTGAGCCGCCTGCCCGCTGCCTGGTTACTAATCCTTTCCTGGCTCTGTCGCCCCAAGTGCCAGCCCCACCTGCCCAGCAGTGTGAGGCGTTTCCGGCTGCTCTGCACGCAGTTGGTACTTGAGGAAAGAAAAGCTGCCTTGTGAACAGGGGCCAGGGCACCGTGGAAATGGGACCAGCTGCTCCGAGAGTGACAAGCAGATCTTCACAGGCCAGACTGGGTAATAGCGGGGCCATCGCCTCTGCACCTACTGCTCCAGAAGCCCCCAAAATGAGTTGTTGTTGATAATCAGCAGGCTTCTTCTTGGGGGATGATATTGATCAACCGGTAAGACGTGGGCAGACCGATCAGAATAGATGATGGAAGAGCAGCAGACACTTAAGGGACTCCGGGCAGTGGCTGTTCACTAGCCAGTGGTGCCTCCTGCCCATATGGCATCAGCTGGGTTTTCACCATCTTTTCTAGTTGGTCCCCAGGCTGCCTGCGCTCAGGGAGCTCTCTGCCACCCCCTTGTGTGCAGTCATTAGCCTTGCACCCCTCTGCAATCGGGCTCATCTCCAGAAGACTGGGAGCTCCCGAGCCCTGCCCCTGCCTAGCTCTTCCTCACACCTGGCTGAAGCACAGGAAGGACCCAGGCCTCTGGCCCCCGCCTCCCCCCAGTGCTGAGCCCCTGGCCACTCCTGGCTCTCTCCTGGGCCCCTATAGTTCCAAGACTGGGACCAAAGGATGGAAGACTCTTGCCAGGGAAAGCAGTGTAAATGCATTCAAAGGCAGGAGGCCGCAGGTTGCTAGGGAAAATGCATCCTGGCAGCCTAGCTCTTGTCACTAACTTAAGGTGTGGATCTGGGCAAGTCACTTCCCCTCACTGAGCCTCAGTCTCCCACATGAAAAATGAGAGGATTGGACTGGGTGAGCCAGGTGAGAAGGCACCATTTTCTCCCCTAGGTAGGGGGGAAACTGAGGCTCAGACAGGGGAAGTGGCTTGCTCAGCATTACCCAACCAGGAATGGGCAGAGCAAGGCTGTGTTCATCTGCTTCCATGGCCCACGCCACACACTCCATCAGAGGACATCAAGTACTTGGTGTCTGATGCTGGCTGGTAAGAGAAGGGAAAGCTCAAATGGGCTGGGGTTGTCAGGGAGGGCTTCATGGAGGAGGCTGTCTTGCAAATGACAGAGGTTGAGAGAATGATCATTCCAGGTGGGCGGTAGAGTGTAACCAAAAATTCAGAGGCTGGAACGCTCCAACAATGAGTTCTGTCTGCCTAGGCCAGAGGGAGTGGTGGGAAGTGGGGGATGATGTACTCGGAGGGTGAGGCAGTTTGCACATGATTCACAGTCCAGCCACAGCAGGTTCTTGAGCAGAAGAATAGCAGAGTGAGCATGGGGTTCCAGGAGGAGTGAGTTCAGCCATCAGGTGGGGGCAGGGTGCCCCACAGCTTCCCCCTCCCCCAGGAAGAAGAGCCCCCTGGAGAAGCCCTCATTTATTCCAGGAGAATCCAGGCCCTGCTGCTTCATTATCCATCCTCACTGACTGACGCATTTAATCCACAGATCACTCCAGCTGCGGGGAGCAGCAGGGTCAGATTTTGTGCTACCTGATTCTTAATTCAGCTTCGTTTGATGATACCCACCCCATTCCCTCCAGGCCTCTGTGAGAGCTACCAGGCCCTGACCAGAGCTGAGCAGATGTGGGTGGCAGTGATGGCCTGGGCAGGCAGGAAGGCGGGCATGGCAGAACCCTGGTGTGCGTTGGAGGTGGCATGGTGACATACTCACTGCTTAGGATGCCGCCCATCTCTGCCCTGGTGGCCCTGGGATCACCCAGGAAGGGGCTGGGGTCCTGCCCTTTACAACAGTGTGTTACGCTGGGGAAACTCAGGGAAGTTAGGGAGCCACTCTGTGCATGCACACACCAGCTGCCGGCCTTGACCCAGCTTCCCGGGAAATAGGTCCTGCCATAGAACATCTGGGAGAACGCCTCAAAGCTGGCCAGTGTCCCTTCAGGGACACCAAGGTCAGAGTGTTGGTCCCAGAGGGTGACCTGGCCTTCGTTCTGACACAGGAAAGCTCAGGGACACCCCACGGGAGGCGGGTCGCAGGAGGTTGAGGCCACGGGGATTGCATTAGTCACCGAACACTTACCATACATTCGGGACCTTATGGGTGTTACCATCCCCCCTCTCCCGGTGAGGAAACAGATGCCCACAGGTGCTGCCAGAGGGTTCCCTCCAGGCCCTCTGCCTTCGGGGCTCCCCCTTTCTCACCTCCCAGGATTTCTCCGAATGTTTGCCATCGCCCACCTGTGTCAGAATCACCTGGGCTCTTGGTCAGCTGGCAGACCCACAGGCTCCTCCCCGACCCCTGAGTCAGAATCCCCCAGGTCAGCCAGGGGCCTCTGTTTTTAACAAGCTCCTGGGAGACTCCTCCAGACTAAAATCCTCTCTTCACTTTCCCCTCGACACCCTGTGCCCTGATGTCTGCAGAGAGAGAGGCTGGTGTAGACAGGGATTAGGACAAAGCAGGACATCATCAGATAAGATGCCCAAACTCAGACATGGATTAGGACCCATGAAGTGGGGGCAGGGCTGACCCTCAGGCATGTGTTCAGACTGTGCTAAGCTTTCAGGGAAATTAGACCCCCCAGACCCTGAGTCTGTCTGAGTTTAGCTTCCCAGCGTGGAGGCTGCCTCGGGAAAGCTGATAGAGCAAGATAAAGCAAGAACTTAATACTGCAGAGGGGCCCGGCAGCTCCCCCAGGGCCACCCTGTGGGCACCCCACGAACCCCAAGGCTACAGTCCAGAGCTGTTCGCTCCACACCTGGCCAGGTGGGCCAGCCAAAGGCAGAACGGGGCTTCCAGCTGGACCTGGAGCTTCATATGCCCCCTCTTCCCACCAGCACCAACCCCCTGCTTCCCAGACTAAGACACAAGGCTTTCCCTGGAGGAGGGCGAGGGAGGGAAGGCCCTTGTCTCTACTCAGGTCTAACAGCCATGTTGGAGGAGGGGAAAGGGAGAGGGGAGGGAGGAGGTCAGAGCGGGGACCACATACACTCTGGGTTCCTGCAGAGAGTGCAAGTCTAACGTTCCATGGGTCAAAGATCCCAAGATTCTAAGATGGCAAAAGCCCCCAATTCTAAGATTCCAGGGGGAGGATTCCATGTTTTAAACATTCCATCACCATATGACCCTATGCTGCTCATTCTTGAGCCTTCAAGTCCCTTTTGTTCATCACTGGTCCCCAAACCTGAGGACCGTGGCAGGGACAAAGCACAAAGAAAGAGCGAGAATGAGAAGAGAGAGAGAGGGATGGTGAGGGCGGGTGGGGCAGGTAAAAACGAACACTAACAATAGCTCCCTCCTTTGAGTCTGAATCAGAGGCGCACCTGCACCAGGGCCAAGACCCCTCCTGTGAGGCTGGGTTTCTCTCGCTGGGAGAGCAGAACTGCCCACATCTGGCTGCCCCCGCTGAGCAACACCCCATGCAGACCACTGTGCCCACTGGCTGGTGGGCTGGACAGCTCAGCTCAGGAGCCAAGAGGGGGCCCACCTAGCTAGGTTTGGGGAGGGACTCATCTGGGAGGAACTCCCACCCCTCCCCCAAAGAGGAGCTGCAGGGCCTGGGATTTGCTGGACCATCTTCCCCAGGTACACCACCTTCCTGTGCAGAGCCAGTGTGTGTGTGTGTGTGTGTGTGTTGTGTTTTGTTTCAGCACTGGGAAACCATAGGGTCGTGCTGCAAACCCCAGAGCCACCCGGGTTACAGCCTCATGGCCGTGCAGTCCCTGCCCCATTCCAAAGGCCCTTTGACCCTTTCTAGGGGAGGCTCTTGCCCGTGGGATCTGGGAGGCCAGCCCGTGGAGGTGCCTCTGGACTGCTCAGAGCTCAGTCTGCCTGCTTTCCCTTCCATGGACAGGGCCTCCGGTGGGCAGGGGACACGAGGTGGAGCCCCTGAGGGTAGGCCTGGCAGGAACCTCACTCACAGGCAGCCTCTTTGGAGCACAGAGAAGAGCAATTACTGGTTGGTCAGGCTCAGCCCCAAATCCGAACCACAGCTGCTATTTCTTGAGTGCCAACAATGTGCCAGAGGCCACGCTTACCTTTTTACACACAGCGTCTCACTCAATCCTCACTCAGCTCTGCGAGCAGGTACAGTGTTTATTCCTGCTCCACAGACCAGGGAATTCAGAGACCGGCACGGGGCTTTCCCAGGTCACGAAGTTGGCCAGTGGTCTCTGACCCCAGCATCTGCCCTCCCAATCACTACGCTCTGCTGCTACCAGGATGCCCACTCAGGCCCTCACCACTGTGAGGCCCTTGCCAGCCAAACCCCACACCTCCAGGGGCACTCTGCTTGGGGGCACTGGGACATCCTAACCTCCTAGAGCCACTGTCTGAGCCGCTGTCCTGGACTCCCCGTGCCCTGCCCCACCCCCACCCCCGCCCCTACCGCCTAAGGTGTTAGTTCCAGCCTGGGCAATCAGGCCAGAACTCTCAACTGGGCGGGGTGGGGGGGAGGTGGGGGTTCTGGCAGGTTTTCACAGAACCCCGTTTCTTCTGATCATAAACACGATGTTCCTGATAATGTTGGGGGGTCGGGAAGTGATGCGGTCGGGGGTTCTGATGGCCGTGGGTCAGACCTGGATCCCCACTGCTGTGACCAAGGAAACCTCACCAGCTGTGTCCATGGGCCCCTGACCCTGTTGCTCCAATGCCTTTGTAGGAGTATTTTTAGCAGAACCTTTTTTTTTTTTTTTCCAAAATAAATGTGAATTGTTAAAACTATCACTTGGACTCACAAGGTTTTCTTGTTCATTTGTTTTGGTTTGGTGTTTTTGCTGAGGTTCCCCAGGCAACAAATGGGTCTCCTAGAGGTCCTCAGCAGGGTTGTGAAGCATGGCTAGGCGTTTTCCAGGACTAAGGATGAAGCCAGTGCTAGGGGGCTGAGGTTGGGGTTGGGTTAGGGTTGAGGTTCGGGTTGAGGTTGGGGTTGGATTGGGGTTGAGGTTGGGGTTGAGGTTGGGGTTGAGGTTGGGATTAAGGCTGGGGTGGGGATTTGGCCTTGGCTGGGGAGGGGCATTGAATTGGAGCAGTAACTCCCAAGTGCTCTAAGAACACGTATTCATGTTTAAGAGTTTGAGCTTGGCTGTAAGGGGCCCTAGGGTTTGAACACCAACCCTGTCATTTAGCTCTGTTAGCTCAGTTTCTGTGGAGATGTCACATAATTGCTGCACGCCTCATTTTCATGTCTGTGAAATGGGGCAATGACATCTAAGTCCTAGAGCACAGGTGAGGATTAAATGACATGAAGCATGACAAGGGCTTAGCGCGCACAAACATGAACTCTCTGGATTTTGCTGGGAAAGGTCAGGGCCCATGTCTGCCATACACTCAGCTGTGTTCTCCATAATCAGGACACTGCCTGACCTACGACAGGATCTCAGTAACTGTCTGTCCAATAAATGTCAGTTCAAGTTCTGCTAAAGAAAAAAAAAAAAAAGGTCATTCAAGGACAGTTCATGGCAAAATACATTAGGCAAATTTTGGACTTGGGCAAGTTGATTAGGTTTCTTTACTTCAGGATAGTACAGAGCCCTAAATATGTTTAAAAATATGTATAGCCCTAACCGGTTTGGCTCAGTGGATAGAGCGTCGGCCTGCGGACTCAAGGGTCCCAGGTTCGACTCCGGTCAAGGGCATGTACCTTGGTTACGGGCACATCCCCAAGTAGGGGGTGTGCAAGAGGCAGCTGATTGATGTTTCTCTCTCATCGATATTTCTAACTCTCTATCCCTCTCCCTTCCTCTCTAAAAAAATCAATAAAATATATTTTTTAAAAATAAAAGGAACAAACTATTGATGTACACAAAGACATGCGCGAACCTCCAAACATCATGCTGAGCAAAAGGAAACGGACACAAAGGACGGCACTGTATGATCCCATTCATATGAAATTCTGGGACAGGCAAAACTAGCCTGTGGGCACAGAAAGATCAGTGGTTGCCTGGAGCTGGGGACAGGGGAGAGGACTGACTGCAGTAGGAAGGACGTTTGGGGGGCGATGGGAATGTCCTATACCTTGATAGGGGTGGTGGGTATACATACTCACCACCAAAAATCACCAAACTATACCCTGATAATGTGCATTTCCCTTTATGTAAATTATAACGCAGGTTGATTTTTTTTAAAAGACAAAACACAAGCCCCTATTTTGTCTTAGATTCAACAGACACAAAAGTACTTTGTCAGCGCGCTGTTCAAAGTCTGTAAATGCTTTATTCTAAGTTTCTGTACTTAGCTCGTCCTCCCCCGTGGATAAGGAATCGTTTGCAGCCCGGCTGTGGTCCGGGGTCCACACTCCGAGTAGCGGGGGCCCTACCCCGCTTCGTCAACTACCTGGGTTCGCGGGAAGGCGAGGCGGGGAGGCTCCGGCCAGAGCCCGGGTCACTGGGTCTGGAAGACGGGCTTGCGCAGCAGCCGCAGCACCCGGTACGTGTCGAGCCCGGGAACGTCGAAGCCGGGGACAGCCCGCGGCGGTCCAGGGGGTAGACGCGGACGAGCTGCCCGGGCTGGGCCTCGAGGGACAGCCAGGCGGCGCCGAGCGGCAGCGCGCACGGGAACGCGCGGGCCACGTGCAGCTGGAAGACGCGGCCGCGCAGGTGGCGCAGCGCCAGCGTCCGGAACGCGGGCGGCACCAGCGCCTCCGCGCGGGGCCCGAACTGGCGCAGGCGCAGCTCGCCCGCCGGCCCGGCGCGCACCTCGTAGAAGGTGTGGTTGGCGCAGGTGAAGTAGCCGGCGAACGGGCGCGCGCTCGGGGGCGGGGCGGGGCGGGGCGGCCTCCCGCAGGGCCCGCTCCAGGGCCGGCAGGAGCGCGTCCTAGGCCCGCGCCACCAGCAGCAGCACGAGGCCCAGCTGCAGCGGCGGCACCAGGGAGAAGGTGGCGGCGTAGCCGTCCTTGCGCGCCAGGCGGTAGCCCCTCTGCGCGTGGAACTCCCAGGGGGTGCCGGTCTCGTCGGCCAAGTAGGCGCCGGGGCAGGCCAGCAGCGGTGCCAGCAGCGATTTGGCCGCGTCGGGCCGCAGGAGCCGCCGGGGCCCGCTGCCCAGGAGCGCCATGGCCAGCTGGGCCAGGTCGGCGGGGGTGGAGTACATCTGGCCGGACGGGCGGTACCAGCCCAGGTCGTAGAGCGGGGCCGGCCGGCCGCTGCCGTAGAAGCCCGCCGCCAAGCGGGCGCGCACCGGAGGGGTGAGGTCGAAGCCGGTGTCTGCCAGCCCCAGCGGCTCCAGCACGTTCTCGGGGACCCAGCGCTGGTAGTCACCCTGGGCCGTGTGGGCTGCCAGGACGTGCGCCAGAAGCGAGAAGGCCAGCGTGCTGTAATGGCACCTGGAACGGGAAGTGTGGAAACTGGGGTGCGGCCCGTGATGAACATTTCCAGGCCCGAAGTAGCCCCTTCCGACCTGCTCAGACTGTCTGAAGTGCCACCAGAGTTTCCTAGGACTGGATCGGTCCGGGAAGGCACCTGCTTCACTGCATCCCAGATGGTCAGACCCTTCAGGGACTTCAGCGATCACTAATTCTCCATCTGGGAAGAGGAGGGCCCAGAGAGGGTCAGGGGCTTGTCCAGGGTCACACAGCAGGAAGGAGGAGAGCTGGGCTGGGCAAGTGGTAAAGCAAATCTTATTGGTCCTTTACCCTTTAGTGTGATTTACTTTAGCAAACAGAAAACTAGAGTCTTAGACTGTTGGGGGGGGGGGGAATTATAGCGATCATGTGGTTCAAGGATGATAAATGGGGGGCAGGATTTCCCCTCCCTTCTCCCCAGCTATGGTAGACACCAGTAGTCAGTGAGAGGTCTCTCTTCTTTCCCAGAAAAGGTGCAATTTCAAAAAGGCACAGACAGATGAAAACCCACAAATCCCTTTAGACATTCCTGAACTCTAGCCCAACCTCCCTTAATTTTTTATGTGTTTTTTTTAATTGATTTTAGAGAGAAGAAGGGGGAGAGTGAGAAAAAGAGAAACATCAATGTGAGTGAGAAACATCTATCGGTTGCCTTCCAGATGCATCCTGACGGGGACTGAACAACCTGGGTATGTGCCCTGACCGGGGATCAAACCGGCCACCTCTTGGTGTACAGGACAACCTCCAACTGAGCTACACGGGCTGGGGCCTGACTTTCCTTTTCTACAGATGTGGAAGGTGGGTTCCAAGAGGCTGAGTGCCTCCTCCAAAGCCTCATGGCAAGTTAGTGGCACAGCTGAAAGGAGGACTCCAGGGTGCAGATGCCTGAGCATCTCCTGGGTCCTTTCTCCTCAGGGAGGTGGGGCCTGAGTTCAGCATTCAGAGAAGCAGACAGGGCATCTTTTTCCAAAAAAGGCCAACAGGCCCGGAAGGGTGCCTCTGAGGCCGGGGAGAACCAGCTGTCCTCTGTCCAGCCCCTCGCCCCCAGAGCTGGGCTTCTCTGTTCAGTGGCCACCCCAGCTATCCACTCCCATCAGCGCCCCAAAATCTCTATCTTGTTTATCTGTTCACTGATAAGAATGCTCATGGCCGACTCACAAGAATTCAAACTCCATGAGGACGGACCTGGTTACTAGTAAATTTGTTTACTTCTGTATCTCAGTTTAGCACATTCCGGGCACAGAGTAGGTGCTCAATAAATGTTGAGTTGATGAGTGGAAAGAACTCAAGGTTCAAACAGCACCTGCTTTGCTGTGACACCCCTCTCTGGGCCTCAGTCTTTCCAGCTGTGGAATAGGGGTTGTATTTAGGGACCCCGAGGTCTCTTCAGGCTCTGATCACCCAGGACGAGAGGATGCAGTCTCTCTCCGGGAGCAGGGTGGGTGGCGGGGGGTGGTCCTGAGGAGGTTCCTAACTTTGGCAGAGCATCAAGGCGCATCCTCACCTGGTTCCCGGGTCCGCCACCAGCACATCATCCTTGAGCAGGCTCAGGGCCTCCTGGGTGCTGCCCCTCCACAGCAGCGAAGTGGATCGCAGCCTTCGGGGCAGCCCTGGGGAGGAGCAGTGGTCAGACCTGCTGGGCTAGCTGAGGTTGGAGGGGTGGTCATTGGGTGCACTGCCCCCCTCCCCACCTTCCAACAAAATCGCCTGAAAAACAAAAATAGTCCAGCATGGACTCTAATCCTGCTTGTGTTTTAGTGGGAAAGCCACTTAACCTCTCAAGCCCCAGTCCCCTCACCTGTAATGTGAGGGAAATAATTCCTTTATCATAGGGATGACGTGAGGATTAGGTAAAATAAAATGCTTAGCATGGTGCCTGGTCATAGTAACTGCTCAAAAAGTAATTATCGTCAACTATAGCAGTTTGATTCCATAAAATTCTTGAGATCAGTGGCCAAACAGCTTTGGACTTTTCTGTTTATTAGCTGTGACAACTATTGGAAGAACCGCAGGTTTTGGGTTCTCTCCATCCATCCATTCAATAATGGATTTCCAGCTTCTGTTTTGTGCCAACAACTGTTCGGGGTACTGGGGATTCAGTAATGAACAAAGTCCCTGCCTTGTGGAGTTAGTGGAGGGGCCAGACAACAAGCAAATACATATTCATGCTACAGAGAAAAGTAATTTGGTCAGACGAAGGCCTTGCAGAGGTGATCCTTGAGCAGGTGAGACCTGGAGAAGGTGAGAGAGAGGGCCATTCTTTTCTGTAAGAATGTCTCGGGCAGAGGGAACAGCAAGTGCAAAGGCCCCGTGGCAGGAATGTCTTGGAATGTTTGAGGAATAGCATGGCACAGCCAGTGTGGCTGGAGAGGAGTGAGAATGGGGAGACTTTGGCCAGTTCAGGAAACAGCAGAGAGTGGGCTCGGCCTGACTGGATGAGAATCCGCTCCTCAGTTCCCCCCACCTGAATTATTTGGGGCTAAGCCAGGTAAGTTCAAAACCGTTCACCTGAGAGCTGGCTGGCCATCCTTCGGAGGGTGACGGGCGAAGGCCTTGGGGCTGGGCCCACCTCCTCCAGCCCATCCATCAGGCTCTGCTATTTGGGGGCTGGTGCCATGCCCAGCGGGTTGTTAATAGTGAAGGAGCTGGCATACCGTCCAGAGGATCATCTAGGGAGACCACGATACCCTCCTCCCACAGGCGGGACAGCATGAGGACTGGAAAGATCTTGGAGACACTGGCGATTCTAGACAATGTTGGGGACACAAAGGTGCAGAGAGCATACTGTTGGCTCCACAACCCATCTCTACCCTGCACCCCAGCCTCCAGCTTTCTAGTATTCTAGGGAAGAACTGAATCCACTTTATTTAATGTCTCAGATGGAAATCCGCCAGCCTCTGTAGAACTGGCTTTGGGATGCTTGAGAAAATAACCAGAGGCTGTGGGGCTGGGCTGGATGGACGGACATCCCTGAGTATCTTCCCCCAGGCCTTTCCCACTGTGGACAGATCTGGTTGGGTCATACCTCTGCCTCTCACTGGCTAAGTGGTCTTGGGCAAGTACTAGACTTTCTGAGATTCGGCTTCCTTGTCGGTTTCACAGGTTGTAGAGAGGATTGAACAAGAACATGCTGGTAAAGTGTTTGGCAAGATACCCGGCAGGTAGTAAGTGCTCAATAAGTGACAAAATGTGTAATTGTTGTCCCCATATTTGGCCCACAGCAGGTGCAGTGTGAATGGAACTCCTCCAGTCCTCACAGTATCTGGGAGCAGATGTGTTCACTTTGCATTGTAAGCTTGAAGGATCCTGCAGGCAGCGCCATGGAGGGGACGTGTGCAGCAGAATGGCCCCAGGGACTTCCATCTGGGCCACTGCTGCCGGTTGACAGGGGCCTGGGCCGGGAGCCCAGGGCCTGGTTATGGTTCCTTTGTGGCACATGGACATGAGGGAGGGGTGGGACACAAGGGAGCCTCTTGGAGTTAGGGAGTTTGGGGCTAAGGCAGTGGTCCTCAACCTTCCTAATGCCGCGACCCTTGAATACAGTTCCTCATGTTGTGGTGACCCCCAACCATAAAATTTTCATTACTACTTCATAACTGTCATTTTGCTACTGTTATGAATCGTAATGTAAATATCTGGTATGCAGGATGTATTTAGGCGACCCCTGTGAAAGGGTCGTTCGACCGCCAAAGGGGTCGCGACCCACAGGTTGAGAACCGCTGGGCTAAGGGCTCTCCAGAAGCGATTCCTTCCTGACCTGTTACCTCTGTGGTGTGAAGTTGGGCACTCGCTGGTCCTCTCTGGACCTCAGCCTCCTCATCTATAAAACTGTCAAGACTTAATAAAGGGCTTAGAAACCCCAGGCATGATTCTCTTGAGTTCCCCTACCTCCTAGGTGCCCCCTGTTCTCCCATCCCTCATCCCTCCACAGGACCCTGCAGGTCACCCAGCTGACCGGTACATGGTGTACTCATTGGGGGGGCCAGAAGCTGGGTCCGAGCCATTCTTCCTCCCGAAGTTCCCAGTCCAGAGCACGGTGTCATTGTGGGTGACAACTGCAGACATGGCCGCCAGCCCTGGGGCAGACAGTGCCTGGCGCAGGATCCTCTCCACCTTGCAGGCGAAGAGCAGGAGGCTCAGAATGTGGGTGCAGAGACACACCCCACTTGTCATCTACACACTCTGCCCATGCCCACCCCACACCCTGCACACAGGCCGCCTTTCCTGGCTCCCCTTCACTCTCTGCTCCCTCCCACCCCCCGCCCCAGTTGCTAGAAGGGAGCCCAGTGAGCCTCCAGACTTTGGGCTCTCATACCATGGGCCCCCACTCTGGCTGCAATCAGAGCAGCTCCCCTAGAATCTGTTTTATATGTGGGGGTTCCTCATGAGATTTTTGTGATAAGAAACATTTCTTTGGCAAAACGTAAAAGGAGGGAGGGTACAGAACTATTGATCTAGTCAAACCCTTGTCTTACGCCCTCGAACAGTGATTTTTCAGCCGGTGTGCCACAAGAACTTTAAAAATATGCAATATCTCCAAAAAATAAAATATGCAATATCTGACTCTTTAGTCAGGGACACTGACCTCTTTTCCCTTAGATTGTCAAATAAAAAAATGACAATAGCCAATACAACAATAGTCATGTGGTATGAATGAATCCAAATTATACCTATTTTTTTGTGAGGCAAAAAAAAAAAATGTTTTTGGTATGCCACAGAATTTTAGTGATTCTGTGTGCCATGAGATAAAAAAGGTTGAAACTCACTACCCTAGAAAACCTCCAGTAGGCCTAGTCTGACCCCCTAGTGTTGGAGAATTCACTATTTCTAGAAGGCCCCTAAGTTCTCTTTTGAACATTTATTGAAAACGCCTCATTCTTTGCAATGATGAAGTGTAATGATGACGACAACAGCTAACGTATACTGGACATTTAGAATGTGCCAGGCACGGTATAAAGTCATTTCCATACATTGTCTCATTTAATCATCATAATAACTCAGTGCTAATTTCTCCCCATTTAACAGATGAGGAAAATGAGGCTATGAGATATGAAAGTGACTTGCTCAAGTGACTGATGGTTAGTGGAATCAGAGTTAGAATCCTATGCTAAGTCCAGCCCCACCCCTGTTCTTAATTAACCGCCTTGCTGAGTGAGTTTACGTATCCTGAGTTGAGCTCTGTCTACCTGTAGCTTCCACCCCTGCCCTAGCTTTGCGTCTCTAAATCTGTCTCCTCCCGTATTGATAGCGATCCACAAGGTGTTCTGATAAAGAGGTTAGCACATACTAAGTGCTCGCTACAAGGCAGCATGGTGTTCATTGTTGCTTTTCCATTAATTACTATGGCCCCCCACCCCGAGAGCCACATGGCACCCTACTGTTCCCTCTCCTTCACAAAAGCCTTCCATGTATTTGCAGACCGTGAGTGTGCCCCTGCACCAGCCTGCATCTTCTCTCACGTGGAATCGTCTGCCTCCTTCCCTTCAGCTGTTCCTCAGATGACAGTTTCAAGTCCCCCCACCACGCTGCTGCTCTTACTCTCTGATTGTGTTTCATTTGTCTGTATGCCTCCTAAGGTGAGTGACCCAAGTGGGTGGGGTCTGACTGGCACAGATTAGAGCCAGCTGACAACCCCCTCTACTGTGAGGCCATCCTCAGTGGTAAAAGTTATGTTGTGGGGGGTGTTTTGTTTTAATTATTTTGCAGTGGCCTCTGTGATACAGGCTCTGTCATCCTCCCCAATCTCATCTTTCTCCCCCCTCCACGTATGGCCCTACCAGACTGAATTGCCTCATGGCTCTTTGTCTGTGCCTTGTACTTACTCTGCTGACCCTGGGTCTTGGCACATGCTGTTCCCTCTACCTGGAGCACACCTTCCACATGCCCCCCTCCCCCCCCCAAAGCTCCTTATTATTCACATGTCCATCAGGGGGTGTCTCCTATTGTTCACATCTCAGCTTAGACACCACTTCCTCCAGAAGCCTTCCCTGACCCCAGAGTCAGTCCCTTTGTGCCCCCACCACAGTCCCCTGACCTTCCCCTGTCCTCACTCTCACCCCTGTGTTATCAGTGTTTATCATCTTGACTGTTCGTTCCTTCATTCCCAGACTAGTAGCTTCCTAGGAACAGGACCGTATCGTCTTTCTGCCATGCCCCTGGTGTCTAGCACAGAGTCAGTGCTCAAAAATTACATGGTGAATGAGTGCCACTTCCAGTGCAGAGAGCGACCCTCCCCTTTATCACTCAGGCCTGGCACCCTCCTGGGTCATCACTGACCTTTTCCAGGGCCTCCTTCAACACGGGGACAGGGTGTGCCAGGGGCACAGGCTCGGGTGCTGGGGACACATCCTCACAGAGGCAGAGGGCGCTTCTGGTCCCAAGGAGCCTGCGGGAATATCACATGGTGAGAAGGAAGTAGCGATCAGGATAGGAGTCTAGAGGTCACCCTAGAAGAGAGGGAAGGTGGCAGCAGAGGCCAGAGCCATACGTTGGGGCCAACCGCCCCCCCACCCCCCACCCCCAGCTGGTGACAGCCTCACCAGGAGCATCAGGGTGCAGAGACCAGCCATGTGTAGCAAGGAGCAAAGGGCAGAGTGTGCCTGGAGGAGCGGGGACAGTTCCACATGTTCCGCCGGCGGCTTGGCCTTCAAGATACCAATTAGGCCCCAGTTCCCGGTGGCAGCCCTTCTCTCCTCACGCCCGCCTTCCTCCCTCCGGGTGATCCGCAGACTCAGACAAGTTCCAGCTCCTCGAGGCAGGCCCTGCCATGTGCTGTCTGTCTCTCCCCAGTTCTGATTATACGTTTGGGTGGGGAAGTGGACTTGGGGCTCCACTTCGGGTTCAGGCCTAAACCACAGGGAGAACTCGGTCTCTCGCCGGAGCCGTGCGTCCGGGCATGGGGGACTCGTGTCTCGCTCTGCTCTGGTCTGGCTGTATGGCTTCCTTGGAACCTCGGGGAAGAGGGTGTGGGCCTTGCAGGGCAGGACTCCGTCTGGGAGAGCATCCCGACGGCCCCCAGACCTCCCCTCGTCCTCTGAAGACGGTGTGGAGCGGTGAGGGTGCCAGCACCTTGAGGAGCTGCACCCTTTCCAAGTCCTTCCTGAGACTGCCCGGAACCGAGGCTAGACTGGAGGCTCACTGTGGCCATACATTCTTTTAGCTCCTCCTGGCTTTGTGACTTGCTTTGGCCAAAAGAATGAGGTGGAATTGATCATTGATCCTGGGCCTTCCCAAAATTAGGCCTTAATGCACCTTTGCTCCCTGGGAATACTGCCCCCTCCTGGACAAGCCTGGGATAGCGGTCTGGAGAGAGAGAATCCACATGGAGGGAGAGATCCAACTCTCCCACTGCATTGGAGAGAGAGCTCAGATGAGACCAGCAGCAGAATTGCCAGCCAGCCCACAGACTAATACAAAGAATGAATCACTTTGTGCGAAGCCAGCAAGTTTGGGGTTGGCATTAGGATCCTCATTTTATACACAAAGGCATCAAGGCACGGAGAGGTCATATGACCGGCCCAAAGATGCACAGTTAGAGGCCAGAGCTTCTGAGTCTAAATCTTATGATACCCTCGGGTCAGGAGTGGCAGCTCGGAGCCCACAAGGACCCACGGGGGTGGGAGAAACTCGAGGATGCCTCTGCACTCACCGGTCTTCAGCTTGGGGAGGAAGTACTGCCACAGGAAGCAGCCGGTCATGAGCACTGAGAGCAGAAAAAAGCTGCAGGAAGCTGGGAAAAGCCACTTCTTTTTTACTTTCAGCTGGCCAAACCGCCAGCCAGCCTGGGATGGGGAAGACACAGGGCACAGCTCCCATGGGAGTCAGCCAGAGGGAAGAAAGAGAGAGACCCCTACCCTGGCCCCTTCTATACCTTAAGTTCATCCAGACATAATGGAAGTCCACAGGGAAGTTCCAATATAAATGTACATTTCACACCTGGGAAACCAAGGTCCTTCCCGGTATGACCCGTTCAACAGCTCCGCCATGCATGTATCTCTGCACCTCTGCACCTCTGCACAGCCTGTTCCTTCTGCTGGGCCTGCTGTCTCTCTCCTGTATATTTAGTGATATATCTCCGTGAAACCTTCTGCAACTACCTTCACCCAGGTCCCCTCCAAGGCACTTGGAACAAGCCTGTTATGGTGCAAATCCAAGTCTCTCTCTAGTACTGTAGTTGTTCGACTACTACTAGCCGATTTTCCTAATGGAGGTGGAATTCTCCCAAGATTTAATCTCCCCTTCCCCCAAAGGAAACACCCGTTCTGATCTTGGTGTTTGTCATCATGCATGCGTTTATTCTTTGTGTTTATGCGTCCATCAAGAGCATGTAGTATTGTTCTGCACATTTTTAAACTTACATGAATGATACCCTACTGTATGATCCTCTTGCAACCTGATTTTTTTCCACTTTGATACATATAGTTCTGGGTTATTCATTTCAACTTCTGTAGAGTATGCTGCTGTGGAATAGAGCACGGAGATGGGCCCGGCTTCTTTAAAGCGTGACAGTTTTACACGTTCGAGGTGGGAGCACTGTGGTAGGAGTGAAATTTCTGGGTGGTAACATACGGCTGTCTTCAGCTTAACCATATTCTCTCCTGCACTCTCCAGAGTTGTTCCAGTTTACACTCCACCGCCAGTGGTTCTCACTGCTACCTTTAATTTGCATTTTCTCTATTACTAATAAGGTTGAACGCCTTTTCATGTAGGATTTGCTTTTATGTGAATGGATTGTTTTTATCCTTTGCCTATTTTTTTTTTCTATTCAGTTTTCTTCACTTAAGCTCTTTGTAAGTTCTAGGTAGTTATGCGTATAGCATGTCTTTTCATGTTATGTGTATGGTTACTTTTGTTGAGAGGCAGGATAGTGTAGTGGTGAATCTGTGGCCAGATGGCCTGATTTTGAATCTCAGTTTAACCACTTCCTGGCTGTGTGACCTTAAGGAAGTCACTCAACCTCTCTGTGCTTCTGGTTCCTTACCTGTAAAATAGAGATGATAATAGCCCTTGCCTCATACATTTGTAAGGATTAAATGAGTTAATATATATAAAGTACGTCTTGTCTGACACATTGTAAGACTTATTAACTGTTATTCTTGAAGAGAGGGCTTTTGCAATGGTTTTGGTTGTTGCCAATCAAATTTATCAACACTGTCTTTTTTGTTTGCTCTGTGTGTGTGTTTGCTTAAGTAATCCTTTTCACAGAAGTCTTAAATATAGATTTCTATACTTTCACACAAAAATATGTTTGGATATAGCCCGGGGTGGGAATGGCGGGGGGGAGGTCAGTTGGGGAAAAAGGAGACATATGTAAAACTTTAGACAATAAATAAATATGTTTGGTTATAGTGTAAGGAAAGGATTTCATTTTATTGTTTTTCATGTGAATAATCAGTCATCTCAGCACCAACCTATCCCCTACTGGCTTGTATACGGTCTCTGAAACATACAAGTGTTTGCACACACTGGCCCCTGTTTTCTAGGCTGTTTCATTTAGAGTCTCACTGAGTTTCTAGTCCATCCCTCCCTGCTAACCCTCCTCTCGCTTCCATAACAAGGCTTGTTCCCTTACTGTGTGCCAGGGGCTGCCCTACAGGAAACAGCCTGACCAGAGAGGTTTCCTCTCATCTGACCCTGGTCAACTCCGTGGGCCCATTCCCGCCTCTCTCCCCTGTGCACCTCTGTGCTCCCACAGCTTGCATCGCTCCCCTCCGTGCCTTTGCACCTGCCCTTCCCTCTGGCTGCCCTTTTCCACTGGACAAATGGGGAAAGCCCATGGCAGCCGTGCAGCCTTCGCACTCTCCCCCAGGGTCCTCTCCTCTCTGTGCACACTCGTCACTGCTTTGCAGCAGGAACCTGCACGGTTACTCCTGCTTCCTTGTCTGGCCCCCACCAGGTGGCTAGTGTCTCCAGCACCAAGATCATTCCTTCAGGCTTTCATGCCTACAACACCCGGCACTCCACCCGGCACTGGCAGGTTCTCAGGGAATGTGTTTGGAACTTCACATCATCCTGCAAGTTGAAAGGCTTAGTTCAAGTCTTAGCCCCACTTCCTGAGTCAGTTGTAATTCTGGACACATCCCTTCCCCTCTTGGGGCCTGCATTTCTTCAACTGCGGGAGAGGGCTGGGCTATTTGTAAAGAGGATACTTGTACATCTAGAAATCTCATTTGATTTCAGAAGTACCTCCCAGCTCTAGAATGTAGTGTGCGTACTGAAGCCATTCTTTATTCATAATCTCCAAAGATTGGAAACAACCTAAATGTCTTTCAACTGGTGAGTGAATAGACAAAACTGTGGTACCTCCACGCAGTGGGATGCTACTCAGGTAAGTGCAGGAACGCACTGCTGATGAATGCAGTGATGTGGATGAAGCTCAGATGCAGTGTGCTAAGTGGAATAAGCCAGACTCAAAAGGCTACAGATGAGATCACCCCACTTTCACAACATCCTGAGAAAGGCAAAACTATGGGGACAGAAGACAGATCAGTGGCTGCCTGGGGTAGGGATGGGGACCACAGAGGGCAGAAAGGCATTTGGAAAGCGATGGAGCTCATTCTCTGTCTTGATAAAGTGGTGGTTATAGGACTATATGTATTTGTCAAAATTCAGAGAGCTGCACACCAAAAAAAAAAAAAAGTGGATTTTAGTGCATGTAAATTATACCTCAGTGTTTTTTAAAATAAAGCCCTTAAAGATCCCAAGTAGGATATCTCTAACTGGATGTCGCAGGTTTCTGTGGGAGGGGAGTTTGAAAGTGCTCCCCTTTGAGCATGAGCCAAGGGCCATAGGGGGGACGGGGGCGGGGGGGGCGGGGGGGCGGGCGGGGGAGGGCAGGGCCAGTGAGGGCGCCCCGGCGGGAGGGCTGCCAATCCCCTTGACAGGCACTGACGGCTCCACGTGTTCAGGTGAAGAATGAAGTGCAGAGACTTTACATGACTTGCTGAGGTCATGAGCAGCAAATGATGGAGCTGGGAGTGTCGCTCTGTATTGTGCACCACCCCACCCTCTGCACCCCCAACTTGTAGCCCTCCTCTGGGGCCCAGCCGCATCTCACGTCTGTCTCCTATCTCAGGATTTATTCCCATAGACCCAAAGGTGCAGCCAGTATCTAACCTCTAAGCTGCTCACCTGCTGCTCACATTTGGACTTGCAACAGCCACTAGGAATCTCTCCCCTCTCTCTTCGCTGTGGGGGTGGAGGGGGGGAGGGGAGAGCTCAGAAACAGCCAAGGCTCTCCCAGCCCCCACCCATAACGCAGCAACCCCAACTCCTTCCCGGGTGGTCTCCAGCCCACAGGCCCTCACCTCCTCCTTCCCACTGCCCATTCTGGGCAGCCCTTCCTGTCCAGACATACATTCAGAAACAATCCCCAAAGGCAAGCTGTGTGCTGGGCGCAGTGCTGCCTCCTGAGGCTCAGTGCCTTTGGCCAGCACCTGTCCCCTGTGGAGCCAGCAGGACGTGGAGCGGCCAGACACAGGGCTCTGGGCCCAGGCGAAGACGACGTGATTCGGGTTCCGCCCTCACTACCTTTGGACAAATGACTTCACCTCTTTGAGACACAGTTTTCTCGTTGGCGTAATGGGAATGGCCTTTGTCCCACACCCCACGGAATCTAGGTAAGAGTAAAGGAGCCGATGCTGCAAGCCGCTCACCAGGGGCAGCTGGTGTTACGATAATTTCTCCGGGAGACAGATGTACACAGATCATGGGCACAGAGCTCTGGGGGCTCCAAGGTGCCCGTGGGCTCAGCCTTGGGGCGGGGATGGGGACGGGACAACGGGAAGGAAAGCTCCCCTGAGCAGGGAGTGGGGATGAGTTGAGGGCACTCGGATCAGAGGCCTGGAGATGTGAAAAGGAAGAGGAGCCGTTTCTGGTTTTGAGAACTCGATGAGCTAATACACGCAAAGCACTCAGAGCTTCCTGGCCAGGGGTGCGCGCCCTAGGAATGTGGTGATGGCCATGACGGTGCTGAGGGCGATCTAGGCTCATATTGGAAGCAAACCGCATGGGGCCATGCCTCACCTGGGTCTTCATTCTCTCCAAGGCGTGGGAGGTCCCCGCTGGCTGAGGATTCAGGTCCACAGCCCGGGAGACACTGTGAGTGGGAGGTTCAGTCACAGGATGAAGGCAGAGAGAGAGGTGGCGGGGCCGGGGGGCTGGAAAGAGGGGACGAGGACAGAAAAATGCTAGGAGGAGAGAGGGCAAAGCAAGCCCTCCCCTTCGTGAAGCCCCGCCTCAAAGGCAAGGGGAAGCCAGCTCAGAAACCCTGCGAGGGTGACCAGCTATCTGGTCTCCCCAGGTCTGTCCTGACTTCAGCATTGAACATCCCAAGTTCCTCAGTCCCAACCGGAAGAGTTGGTCACCTCCACCACCACCCACACACCCACCCCCATCCCCCCACCCCCCATCAGACCCCCGGGTACCTAACCCCAACTCACCCTCTGGAAGGCTCAGGAGGGGCAGGGCAGTTCAGGCCCCGCCATGGCCGGCCAATGCCTCTCAGGGTCTCAGTGTTGCAGGGACAGGACGGCTTCCTGGGCTCTGAGCCGCAGGCTTCACCCAGGCTCCCCAGGGGCTGGCACACGTGGTGCCCGATTTCCCCAGCACTAAGCCCTCTGTGCCTTCCGCCATGGGGATTAGTTCCTGGGGTCCCCCCCCAACAGCCAGTGGGGAGCAGGGAACATCTGTCAGGGAAGCTGGCAGCACCACGTGACCCATGATGCTCCGGGCTGGCCAGCGAAGAAACAGTCTCCCCAGAAAGTCTTTGTCAAACCCAATATAAAAGAGATGATGGCGGGCTGCCAGGACACAGCCCACCTACCGGCCTCCCAGCCGCAGCCACCACCCCCACCCCCACCACCCCCACCCCGCACCAGCTCCTCCGCTGCCTCTGAGGAACTGGGTCTCCAAGGAACACAGTTTGAAGACCACTGGGTTCTGCCTAGTAGTTTTGTTTCATTTATGTTTTTATTAATTGATTTTTAGAGAGAGAGAGCGAGAGGGGGGGCGGGGAAGGAGAAACACTGCTTGTTGTTCCACTGATTTATGCATTCATTGTGTGCTCTGTGTATGTGCCCTAACCAGGGATCAAACTCAAAACCTTGGCGTATCAAGACAACAAACACTCTAACCGACCGAGCTACTGGGCCCGGGCAAGCCTAGTTGTTAAACATTCAAATGACTCGGTTCAAATCCCAATTCTGTCCCTGCCTGTGTGGCCTTGGGTAAGTCATGCCTTCTTTGTTTCTTCATCTATAAAATGGAGATAAGCCCTAGACAGTTTTCCTCAGTGCAACCTGAAGGGTCACAGGTTCAATTCTGGTCAAGGGAGCTTGCGGGAATTGATGTCTCTCACATTGATGTTTCTCTCTGTGTCTTTCCCCCTTCCTTTCACTCTCTTTAAAAAAAAAAAATCAATGGTACCTGGCCATGGTGGCTCAGTGGTTGAGCATCGACCTATGAACCAGGAGGTCACAGTTCGATTCCCAGCCAGGGCACATGCCTGGGTTGCAGGCTTGATCCCCAATCATGCAGGAGGCCGCCAATCAATGATTCTCTCTCATCATTGATGTTTCTATCTCTCTCTTCCTCTCCCTTCCTCTCTGAAATCAATAAACATAATTTTTTTAAAAAGGGCAAAGGCAATGGGTATTTATGAGAAAAGGAAGGGGGAAATCGCACCAGTAGAATGAAGACATTTCTGTTGGCACAGATAATAGAACACGGCGATGTTAATTCTAAACAATGTTTTTAATTTCCGGGCCACTGATCATCTAGTCGTCATAACTGCCGTCTTATCATCATTGCACATGTTCTTCTGCAAGGCACAAGGTCGCTTAGGTCCCACCCCAAGGTTATTGTGCCCTGTTTCTAACATTCCAAGGTCCGAGGTGTAAGGCAGTTCCTCTGCGATGGCAGCTCTGGCATTTTAAAGTGGCCCCATTTGTGATACTGTTTACACTGGAGAGCTTTCACAGACCTCCGCAGCCTGGTCCCAACCCCAGAGACCCCCTGGAGTGTCGCCTGGGCTTCACATTTTTGAAGACCCCTCGGTAATTCTACTGTGTGGTCAAGGTGGAGAGCCACTGCTGCAGACCAGTGTGTGTCCAGCTCATTTTCAATGTGTGTAGGAATCGCCTAGGCCAGTGGTCGGCAAACTCATTCGTCAACAGAGCCAAATGTCAACAGTACAACGATTGAAATTTCTTTTGAGAGCCAAATTTTTTAAACTTAAACTATATAGGTAGGTACATTGTTATTAACTTAATCAGGGTACTCCTAAGGCTTAGGAAGAGCCACACTCAAGGGGCCAAAGAGCCACATGTGGCTCGCGAGCCGCAGTTTGCCGACCACAGGCCTAGGGATTGAGTTCAACTGCAGGTTCTGAGTCAGTGGGTCAGATGGTACAGGAGAGTCTACATTTCTCACAACAACCCAAGTGATGTCGATACTTGGGTCCGTGGACCACCCTGGGAGGAGCACGGCTCTGCAGTTCACGGGTTGCACCAGCTCCCACATCATCATTGTAGTTGCCTCCCAGGCACCTGTGGTTGGATGGAGCTTGAATTCTTATCTCTGTTTTGCTGATGCTCAGGGTGGGTATGTGAATGGGTAGAGGCAAGCTTTCTGGATCTTCTTCTATAACCCCCTGTGGCTGTCCTGGAAAGAGGATGGATCAATTAGAGTGAGAAGAGAGCTGAGTGGTTTTATCCTAACTTCGCCTTGTATGGCTGCTCTGAGAGGGGAGGTGACAGCGATGGAGCTGGGATCCAGGTTTTTTCCGTTGCACCTGGCTGCTTGGCTCCTCTTTCCTGCGGCTCAGAGCAGCCTGGGCAGCCTGCCTCTGGGCCACATACTGAGTGGTGACAATGTCCCAACAATCCCCAGAGGTAGGCCTATTCTGTGCCCATTTCACATCTGAGGAAACTGATGCTCTGAGAAGTGAGGTCCCAGGAAGTGGCAGGACTGGGATTTGGACCCAGGAGTCCTCGCTGATTCCGGGACACAAATGCATCTCCTATGATGTCTCCCCATTGGACGAGGAGGTCCTCTAGGGCAGCGGTCGCCAACCGGTGGTCGGCGGACCACTGGTGGTCAGTGAGGTCTGAAAGGTTGGCGACAGCTGCTCTATGGCAAGGACTGCTTCTCGTTTTGGTTTGTGTCACCAAACCGGGGCTCAATGTCTGGACCCGTCAATCCCCTTCAGGGTTCTGCACCTCTTCAGATCAAACCTCACCCCCAGGACACCGCTCCTCTGTGGGAGCTTGCCCACTGCCCCTGGCCCCAGCCCCAATGAAACCATTTCTCACTGCCCAGACCCTATTTTAGCTAAAATCCATAGCATGTCATATAGAAAAGTGGCCACACGGTGGCAGTAGATACCCATGTGTAGCTACTGGAGCCACCTCTCTGAAGAATTTATTCCTTGAGTGCTCTTCCTCCAGGCATTTGTCCAAAGACTTTTTCCCTCCATGAACCAAGATAATCTCCACAACTGCCCCTCAGGAGAGGGAGGAGTTACTCATCTTCCCTAGAGCTGAGAGGTCATATGAGTCCTTTGCTTAAAGAACCTTCAGTGGCTGCTTACTGCTCTTTGGAAAAATCATAATCCTTATCTGCTACACTGATTGTTACAAAGACTGTTAGAAGGTTTCCAAGTTCAAGTGGACTAGACTTCAGAGACTAAACCTCAACGGTGGACCCTTGAGTCAGACTGCCAGAGTTCAGATCCCAGCTCCACCGCTTATTACTTACTTGAGGCCCTGTGCACGATTCGTGCACTGGAGGGTCCCTCAGCCTGGCCTGTGCCCTCTCGCAATCCGGGACCCCTCGGGGGATGTTGGACTGCTGGTTTTGGCCTGATCCCTGCAGGCTGGCTCATCCCGGTCCGCTGCACCTGCCGCTACCGCCGCTCAGTAGCACTGCCTCGGAGGCGGGAGAGGCTCACACCGCCAAAGCTGCGCTCACCAGCTGCGAGCCAGGCGTCTGGTGCCTGCCGGTCAGCTGAGTGGCACTCCTGCTGTGGGAGCACACTGACCACCAGGGGGCAGCTCCTGTGTTGAGTGTCTGCCCCCTGGTGGTCAGTGTATGTCATAGCAACCAGTTGTTCAGTTGGGTTGTTCGGTTACTTAGGCTTTTATAGAGATAGAGATAGAGATAGAGATAGAGATAGAGATAGAGATAGAGATAGAGATAGAGATAGAGATAGAGATGATAGAGATAGAGATAGAGATAGAGATAGAGATAGAGATAGAGATAGAGATAGAGATAGAGACAGAGATAGAGAGATAGAGAGATATACAGATATAGTTGTGACTTGGGTCGGATTTCTTGGCTTCACTTGGACCTCAATGTACTCATCTGTAAATGAGGGTAATGAAATAGAACTTGCACCCATGGGTGGGAGCAAGGATTATATGAGCTAAGACACGTAAAGCACACAGTGCCAGGCTGGCTCACAGCAAGTGCTCCATAAACAATAGCCACTATTGTTACCGGCGGTGTGTTTCCCTCTCCTCTCAGGCTCCCGAGGATCTCTTCGTCTCTCGTGCCCTCTCTCCATCTCTCCTTCTCTCCTACATTTTCTCCCTTTCCTCTCCCCACCTTTCCCATTCTCTTCTTGCCTGCTGTTCTCACTCCCACTCTGTTTCCTTCTCTCCATCTCTTCTTCCAGTTTCAGAACTTATTCCAATGGTCCCATCCTTCTTTGTGGTGTTTTCTGATTTCTCTTATCTGGGGAAGATGTCCAGGTTTCAGAACTAGGAGCAGAACTGCTACACTGACTGTAACACAGAAGGTTAGAAGGTTCCCAAGTTCAAGTGGACGCGACTTCCGAGACTCCTGTTTGGTTCCTCTCTTTGCCTCTCGCCTGAGCTCTTTCTTCTAAGCTCTACCTCTCGATGTGGCTGCTTCCCAGACTATTTCAAGGTCACTCTTTTGTCCCCAGTTCACTCCAGAACATTCCCAGAGAGAGAAAATGACTGTCCCCGCCCTCAGCATCAGGACTGTTCAGAAAGAAGAATGTGGCTGAAAAGATATCACGGACAAATTAAACTTTAAAAAGGAAAACGTCTCTCCTAAACAATCTATGAAGCTACTTAGCATTTTCCCCAGTCAGGCTCTGATTGGGTCACTAATTGATCTGTTTGCTCACAAACCCGTTGACTCAATCACCATGTGGCCACTTTTCTATATGACTTTTTGAGGGCCTTCCATATGCCAGGGGTTACACTTGGGTCTGAGGGAGGACATGATGGCAAAGCAGACATAACAACATATATCCATTGTCAACTCATACGTATGGAGCACCTACTAAGTGCTGAGCACTGTTCTAGGTGCTTGAGATATCTGAGTGAACAACACTGACAAAGATCCCTGACCTCATAGAGCTTATATTCTAGTAGGAGCAGCATAATAAATGTGAGAATAAACAAGTAATCTTTTCTGTCAAAGAAGGGAGTTTAGGCACACGCCATTTTGGCTCAAGTGACTTGCAGCTCCCCTGGGGGCTGCCATTTTGAAATGGCAAAGGTCAACCCCTTCCTTTAAATTAGCCAATCGCACAAGAGTGTGAGCCTAAGCTCTGTGACCAATCACAAGTGAGGGACAGATCATGTGAGTCAGCCCGAGCGGACCGCCCTCTCAGTGTGCACATGCTCCCAGACCATGTGGGTGCACACCCTCCTGAAGGAGTAAAGATATTCACTTGCTGTCGGGCTCCTGAGTATGCTTTGTGTTCTACCAGGACCCATGATTTTTGGGGCTCGCCTTAGTTCTAACAATTTGGGGGCTCGTCCGGGATTCCATTTGTCTCTACAGAGGACAATTGGAGCCCTCAGTTGAGGAGGTGCACCCTGCTGCCTAGTTGCAGCGGCCTCATTGAGGAGGGACAGCCATTACCACCCCTCCCCCCAGGCCAACTATGAGCTCAGGATCGAGAGTCAGCCAGCAACATGGAAAGGGCCCAAACAAGCAAGAACCATGGCAATCAGGTAACCTCATGCATGAGCCAAGGTGGGGAATTAGATTGAGTACTACTTTGGTGATTGTACTACTCAGAGGTCGGGCATATGTGACTGGGATGTATCTTGGACATAAAGCGAGTGCAGAGTTCTGATCTACAGTTCTATTCTCCCACAAGGGAAGCAACCAGAGAGGGATGAAGCAGATCTTGGAGAGTGTGAGACATCTCCAATATGGAGGATTGAGCACAGTGCGAGAAAACTCCAGTATGGGAGGTGGAGCACATAGTCACAAGGGACTTTCTGAGGATGGGAAACAAATTCATGTGCCTTGGTTGCGGGCACATCCCCAGTAGGGGGTGTGCAGGAGGCAACTGATCTATGTTTCTCTCTCATCGATGTTTCTAACTCTCTATCCCTCTCCCTTCCTCTCTGTAAAAAAATAAATAAAAATAAAAATAAACGTTGACTCGCACATGCGCAATACATATAAAGCCCTCGCTGGCACCAATCTAAACAGAGTAGGAATATTCCTACCTGAACCCGTTTTTGGACATGGTCAGTTATATGTTTCTTTCTCTTTTTTTTTGAGGGAGCGAGAGGTTTAATGGCGGCTTCCTGACTGACGGGCAGCGGGGACCGTCCTCCCTGTGCCCTGGGACTGTGGGGCCCGGGATGGGGGCCCTGGGACTGTGGGGCCCGGGACTGTGGGGCCCTGGGACTGTGGGGCCCGGGATGGGGGCCCCGGGACTGTGGGGCCCTGGGATTGTGGGGCCCTGGACTGTGGAGCCCGGGATGCGGGCCCCGGGACTGTGGGGCCCTGGACTGTGGGGCCCTGGGACTGTGGGGCCCGGGATGAGGGCCCCAGGACTGTGGGGCCCTGGGACTGTGGGGCCTGGGATGGGGGCCAAGGACGGGGCTGGTGCCCAGAGCCTCTCGTGTCCCGTGACCCCCTGTTTCTTTCTCTTGAGTTCGAAGAGCATGTGATGTTAAAGTTAAAGTTGTAAATGCTTCATCACAAGGGAAATTAGTCAAGCACTCTGAAAGTGTTTTTACTCTTAATGTGGTGTACAGGGAGATATTAGAATAAGTTTAATCAATTTGTCAGTCATTGTTTTTATCAATGTTGTTTTTATGTCATGTCTTTGATGTTGTTATATCATGTTGTTATTTTTTCTAATTAATTTGCTTTCAATGTGCACAAATCCATGCACCGGGCCACTAGTATTTACTATAACCAGCAAAGGATTGCTAACTATACTCAAGACTCAGTTAAAGGTGTAGCTGAACAACTATATGCCACCTGCAGGATGACATGGGAAAATAGATTGGCCTTGGATATGATTCTGGCAGAAAAGGAGAAGTATGTGTAATGTTGGGTGGGGGGAGTGTTTTACATTCATCCCTGACAACACAGCTCCGGACAGAACCATCCCTAAGGCCCTACAGGGATTAACAACTCTAGCTAACACGTTAGCTGAGAATCCTGGGATTGAGGACCCTTTCTCGGATTTAGCCATGGTTTGGAGAATGGAAGGGAATGACAGTAGTGGATGTTATATCATCCCATGTTTGAGAGGTCTTATCTAAAGTTAATTGAAACCACATTGACCCAACAGCAAAATAATCTTCTCCTAGGCCAGTGATGGCGAACCTGTGACATGCGTGCCAGAGGTGACACGCAAACTCATTTTTTTGGTTGATTTTTCTTTGTTAAATGGCATTTAAATATATAAAATAAATATCAGAAATATAAGTCTTTGTTTTACTATGGTTTCAAATATCAAAAAAATGTCTATATGTGACACGGCATCAGAGTTAAGTTAGGGTTTTTCAAAACACTGGCACGCCGAGCTCAAAAGGTTCACCACACTGTCCTAGACACTGCAGAGCAGGAGAGTCAACGAATGTTAGCCAAGTTTGAAGAAAAGAGTTAAATAAAAAAAAAGGGGGGAATTGTGAGAATAAACAAGTACGTTTTCTGTCAAAGAAGGAAGTTTAAAAAAAAAAAAAAAAGAAGAAGGAAGTTTAGGCAGCCGTCATTTTGGGTCAAGTGACTTGCAGCTCCCCTGAGGGCTGCCATTTTGAAGTGGCAAAGGTCAACCCCTTCTTTTAAATTAGCCAATCGCACAAGAGTGTGAGCCTAAGCTCTGTGACCAATCAAGAGTGAGGGACCGATCACATACATCAGGCATAAAAGCCTGAGCAGACCACCCGCTCGGTGTGGGCATCACACTCCCAGACCCTGTGCCTGCACGCCCCCTGCAGGAGCAAAGACATTTGCCTTGCTGGCTGGCTCCCAAGTATGCTTTGTGTTCTACCAGGGCCCCTGATATTGGGGGCTCGCTGTATTGCTAACAATAAATAAGCTAAGTGGTATGTTAGAAAGTGACACCTGCTATGGAAAAGTAAGTAGAGCCAGATAAGAGGGGCAGGTTATAAATATTAAACTGGGCAGTCAGGGTGGCCTCATCGAGAAAGAAATATTTAACAGATCAGCTCAAGGAAGAAAGGGAGTGAGATATTCAGACAGCAGAGGAAGAGCATCCATGGTGCGGGGAACATCCAATGCAGGGGCCTCAGGATGAGACTGTGCCTAGCTTAGAGATCCGCATCAAAGGTACACCTTAGAACATCACTGGCATGTAACAGTCGATGACATTTAAAGCCATCACCACGCATGGGTGTGAGATGGAGTAAAGGAGGGGTCCGAGGACTGAGCCCCGAGGTCCAGAGGTGTGAGTCCTGAGTGAGGGCAAGGGCCACAAAGGCTCAAAGAGAAATCAGAAAACACCAGCAAGGGCTTCCCTGGGGAAACTTAGAAGCAGAGGGAGGCAGTGAGTGAGACGTTGGGTTCTCTGTCCAACCTCCCATCATCGTATGGAAAGAGGTGTGGGGTCAGGGCGTGGCTGGGAACACCCTGGGGCATGCTCCAGGAGAGGAACTCCCATCCCACGCACTCTCATGAGTCTGCTTCTTTATAGCAAGTGGGAAGTCGGTCTTGCAAGTCAAGAAAAACTGGTCTGAGCTCAGGCACCAGGGGAATTGCTTGCAGTGCTCAGGGCACCTGGAGACCCTGGGAAGTGGAGACCATGTGGAATCATTTCTGCTTTGGGGGAGGGAGCCCCCTCTGGTGCTTACCTGCTGTCTCATTGCTAGAACATGGAGTGAGCCCTCAGGGTCTTCCAAGATCCATTCCCTGACCTCGGGGCTCATCAAACACACCCTGCCCAGTAGAGGTAGAAATCAACAGGGATAGAATAAAAAAAAAAAAAAAAAAAAAGGAATGAATCACCTGGGCTTATATTGGGACTTCCACTGGTTGTGGGCATTGCTGGAGAGACAGTGAAGAGGGAAACCCATGGTGGAGGCCAGGGCCATCAGGCCGTGGAGTCCCTGCCAAGCCTGGGAGAGAGCCCCAAGTTCAGAGAGAGGAGAAGCCTGAAGACATTGGACTTGCTCCTGCAGTAGCTGCCTGGGCTTCTTGACTTGGCTGATGCTGTTAACCCAGAAGCACCATGGGATATTGGCCAATGTGGCTGTTTCCCTGCCTGGCCAGCAAATAGTCCAAAGCTGTGTGGTTATCCAGAATAACCTAAGTTGAGTCACAATAACCCTCATGGCAGTGAGAACCCTGGCTGTCCCCATAGCAATTTCCTTCAGGAAAGCTGAGCAGGTATGGGTCATGGTTCTACCTATCTATGGAAGGAAAATATTCATTCATTAATTGGTGAGATCCATGTACTTAATATGAAAGAATGTCTTGTCAGTGGCACCAGAGGCTGGGTGCCTTTGCCTTGCCTACAGGTTTTGGGTTATCATGAAGGCTCATATATGCAGGTGGCATTGTGTCCCAGGAGAAAGCAAGGAAGACCTTGTATATAGAGTACAAAACAGTTTTGGGCATGCAAAGGGCACTTCTCAGTATTCTGCCAGTGGGCCTCAGCACCATCAAGGTGTGACACAATGACCTGTGGGTCAGATACCTTGAATCAAATTCCATGTTCACCCACAGCTGGGAGGCAGTGCTGTAAAGGTAGTTCCATCATCATATTGTATCATATCAGGAAATTCCAGCACATGAGAATTGTGTGCTGGAATTATACAAGCCATTGCTCATCAGAGCCTTGAAAGTCTAGGTGGTACCTGTTTGGTGGAAGAGACTAGAGGCCCAGTGCACCAAAATTTGTGCACTCGATGGGGAGGGGGGGGTCCTTCAGCCCGGCCTGTGCCCTCTCACAGTCTGGGACCCCTCGGGAGATAACGACCTGCTGGCGTAGGCCCACTCCTGGGTGGCAGAGGGCAGGCCCAATCCCTAGGTGCAGCCCCTGGTCGGGCTCAGGGCAGGGCCGATTGGGGAGTTGGGGCGCTGCCCCCTGTCACACTCAAGGCAGGGTCCATGGGGAGGTTATAGCGCCACCCCCTGTCACGCACAGAGCAGGGCCGATAAGGGAGTTAAGGCACCGCCCCCTGTCACCCACAGAGCAGGGCGATCAGGGGGTTGGGGAGCTCCCCCCTATCAGGCACAGAGCAGGGCCGATCAGGGGGTTGGGGTGCCTTCCCCTGTCACGAAAAGAGCAGGACGGATAGGGAGGTTGTGGCCCCGCCCCCTGTCACACACAGAGCCACAGGGCGATCAGGGGGTTTGGGCGCTGCCCCCTGTCACACTGCTCCAGGAGCCAGGAGGCCTCGCTGCTCAGCTGATCCCAGTGCTAGGAGGCCTCGCTGCTCCGCTGATCCTGGTGCTTGGAGGCATATTACACTTTTACTATATAGGATAGAGGCCTGGTGCACGGGTGGGGGCCGGCTGGTTTGCCCTGAAGGGTGTCCTAGATCAGGATGGGGGTCCCACTTGGGTGCCTGGCCAGCCTGGATGAGGGGATGATGGCTGTTTGCAGCTGGTCACACCCCCTTCAGGGTGGGAGTCCCCACTGGGGTGCCTGGCCAGTCTGGGTGAGGGGCTGAGGGCCATTTTCAGGCTGGCAGGTGACTGAAGCTCCCAACCTCTCCTTTTTTTCTTTTTTCTTTTTTTATTCTGGGATTTATTTACCTTCTATGGCTGTCACTGGAACTGAGAGCCGGCTTTAGCTCTGAGGCTCGGCTCCAACTCTGAGACCTTGGCTGCTGAAAGCAGGTATCTGGTTTGTTTGGGTTCTATAATTGAAACACTGTTGCAACTCCAGCTCAGCCGGCTGGCTGAAAGCATGGGGATTGTTTAGCTTCTATAATTGCAACATAGTTTCTTAGAGTGCAAGCTCAGAGCCCAGCAACGGCAGACGGGGAACCTTGGCTTCCTCCATCACTGGAGCAAGCAAGCCTCCTGTTCGCTTCAGCTGCCTGGCTGCCGGCCGCCATCTTGGTTGGCAGTTAATTTGCATATCGCCCTGATTAGCCAATGGGAAGCGTGTCAGAGGTACGGTTAATTACCATGTTTGTCTATTATTAGATAGGATGGAACTACCTGACAGTCAATGTGCCCCCCTGAGGGGTCCCGGATTGCGAGAGGGTGCAGGCCAGGCTGAGGGACCCCACCAGTGCATGATTAGGGCTGGGAAGGGATGTAGGAGGTGGGCCAGCCAGGGAGGGACCATGGGAGGGCTACAGGGTATGTCTGGCCTGTCTTGCTCAGTCCCGATCGGCAGGACCCCAGCAGCAAACTAACTTATCAGTTGGAGCGTCTGCCCCCTGGTGGTCAGTGCACATCATAGCGAGTGGTTGAGTGGCCTTAGCATATCATTAGCATATTACACTTTGATTGGTTAAACAGACGACTGGACAACCGGACACTTAGCATATTAGGCTTTTATTATATAGAATGAATGTATACAAGCCACTGTATTAGGTGCTATGGGGAGATATACAGATGAGCCAGATGCTGTGCTTGCCCTCAAGCATCTATAAACAAGTCAGAGGGTGAGGAGGGGATATAGAAATCTGTACAAATCAAGTGTCAGCGGGTTGTGGCACGTTCCGCTGTAGAAGTACAGATACAATGCCAGGAGAGTGCTAAGGAAAGAGATTCGGCACAGCTGGGTTGAAGGCAGCCTCCTGGTGGTGGTAGCTTTGGAAGAAGTGAAGAATTGTAACAGCAGAACGGGAAGAAAAGGGCTTCCAGGGGACGAAACCGTGTGCGCAGAGATGTGGATGCAGCTGGGGGACGGCCAGTCATCTGGTTTGGTCAGAGTTCCCGAGACCCGTGGGAGAGAGGTGATTTTAAGTAGGACACCAACAAGGCACGAAGTCACAGTGAGGTAGTGCTGCCCTTTCCAACCTCCTATGGGGAAGAGTCTCAGCTTGGTGCTAGCATACCTTTTAAGCACTAACACTTGCTAAATCTCCTTTTTTTCAACCCGAAATTCACAGGTTCAGATCCATCAGAAGGCAACCCAGCTCTGGTTGGAACTTAATAACATCACTTAGTTTCCATTGTCTCTATTTTGACAGTTAAGGTCTATTTCAGGCAAATGATGCTGTTTTTAATTTACAAATAAATTATTTACCTTGATTACTATGTTCCTTTACAGATACATTTATTTAAGGAAAAATAGTCCATTTAAAGGGACAATGTTGAGTTAAACATTCAGGTGACTTGTGACTATGGCAAAAATCACTAAGGTGGTACCCTAATGACTGATGTTTAGGGTACTTTGGCATAGAGTATAAAGCGTGTGAGGGTGAGAAATGCGGGGGGGGGGGGGGAGGAAGGGCGCGGGGAAGAGCCTGGAAAGGGGATAAGATCATGGAGGGCCTGAACACCAAGTAGGGAGTATGGGTTTTATTCTGTCAAACATGGGTAGACGTTGGCTTGAGAACAGGCAATGAACACACTCAGAGCCTGGCCTGGCAGGGCTTGCTCTGGCCTCTGGGTGCAGAGTGAGGAGGAGATCGGAGGGTGGGACAGCAGTGGGGAGACCCTTGGGAGACTCAAGGTGAGCAGGTAAATAGCGCTCTGAACCAGGGTTGGGGTGGTCCAACTGACGGGGAGGAAGGGCTGGGTTCTAGAGCCGTCAGGTTGTGTCATGGGATGCCATCTGGCTGGCCTGGTGAGTAGATTGCTTTTCTGGAGGTGACCTTTCAGCGCCCAGTCATCCTCTCCAGTGTGATTTACTAAGAAAATCCAATAGTCTCTGATGGGGTTTTACTGAGTAAAGGTAGCACCAGAAGAAGCCAGCCCACCCCAGCCTCCGCCCTCAGGGGGAATTGGTCGTGCACTCCGAGTAGATAGAGAAGGGGGACTCCTGTCTCCTCGGTCTGTGCTTCCTCTCGGCAAACATCTGCTGACCGCTCGACCGCTTGTGGTGACTCATTTTATTCCAAACGATGAACATCTGATTTTCTAAGACCTTCAGCTTCATTTCACTGAACATAAGCCGTTCAAGGATCTTATCCTGGAGGGCAAAGCAGGCGTGCAGTCTCTCGACTTCTCTCATGCTCATGGCGTTGCATTTGGGTTCGGCTTCGGGGGTCTTTCGTTTCTCTGTCTTTTCCTAAGCTCCCGCCAGCAGGAAAAGAGGGGAGGTTGGTTAATAACGAGAGGTCCCCCCTTCCCCTGCCCGGTGATATATAACTGTCACCTTAATGGATTCTCACAGCCAGCCCGCCAGGAGAGCATCGTGTGGGTGAGAGAATGGGGGCTCAGCATCATCCAGCTTGCAGGAGAGACCCCACACCCCCAGGACCCACAGTTCCCTCTGGTTCATAGAAGAACATAAAACCTTTAACCCAAATGTATCTGTCTCCAGGGCTGTGCATTCCCCAGGGCGCTGAGAGTTCGTCAGGCCCTGCGAAGTCTCTGCTGCCCAGTCTCAGCGTCTCAGGACACGCTCTTGTCTCGATCGTCCTCATCTGCCCCCTCACCCAGAGCAATAATACTTTAGCTGTTCTTTTTTGGATTCAACTACAAATTCCTGGTCTTTCCAACCCTTTAAAAATTAAATCTTTCAGACACACAAAAAAGTAAATATTACAGCAAATACCCACATCTCCACACTAGTGTAAGAAGTAAAACATCACAAATGCAATTGTTGCTCACTCTCCTAGAGTGTCTCCCTCCCTCCCTGAACGCATCTCAACTGCAATCCTGAATCCAGAGTTTACTTTTTCCATGTGGAAGTTGAAAAATCCTGCCTTAATGTACTTTCACTAAACATGTGCTTTTGGGGGGTAGGGGGTGGGGGGGAGGGGTAAGAGATCAACCAAGGGACTCGTATGAATGTATATAAGCATAATCAATGAACACAGACAGTAGGGGGGTGAGGGCATGTGCTGGGGGGTGGGAGCAGCTGGGGAGAGGTCAATGGGGGGGAAAAGGAGACATACGTAATACTTTGAACAATAAAGAATTAAATTTAAAAAATGTGCGTTCAGAAACAAGATAGGGTATTGTTTGGCATGTTTTTGAACCATATAAAATATGTCATAATTCATGTACATCTCTCCTATCTTCATTATTATATTTTAGCGATGTATCTATGTTATACACGTGTCTTTAGTTCATCCATTTTCTTTTTCTTTTTTTTTTTACATTTTATTGATTTTTTACAGAGAGGAAGGGAGAGAGATAGAGAGCTAGAAACATCGATGAGAGAGAAACATTGATCAGCTGCCTCCTGCACATCCCCTACTGGGGATGTGCCCGCAGCCCAGGTACATGCCCTTGACCGGAATCGAACCTGGGACCTTTCAGTCCGCAAGCCGACGCTCTATCCACTGAGCCAAACCGGTTTCGGCCAGTTCATCCATTTTCATGTTTTCCTTTAAAGTGAGTGTTGCTGTTGCCAAAGCATGTTGACGTCAAACATGAAGTGGCAGAGTCTAGGGTGGTCCCGACTTCCTAGCCTTGTGAAGGGTGAGCTGCAGAGCAAAGACTTAGAGGCATGGGTGCCTCAGCCTTGCCCCATTATCCTGACATCCGCCGCCCCCCCCCCCCGCCCCCGTCCCCCAGACCCCAGACTACCTGTGAATATCCCATCACCTTCAACTGAAGCTAAGGCTCCTCTTGCTCACCTGCTGGGTCTCTGGGGGGGTAGGCTTGAATTCATACTTGACCAGCCAGTTGCTAAGCAATAGCAGGAGGAAGAGGAACCCAAACAAGGCTGGCTTATAGCTGATCATCCAAGCCACCAATGCTCCTATGGTGCCCGAGGAATCAAGTATCTCGTGGAGAGTCCTAAAAAAAGACATTAGGTCTCCCAGCATTCTAGCTTGGTGGCACCCAGGCCCCAAGACCCAGCCTCAGTCCCCCCTCCAGGACAGTTGCCCCCATACCAGGAGTCATGGCTGCCCCTCCTCCGAGTCATGACCATCCCCCTCCCCCAGCCCCCAGTTGTTGCATAACAATAATATTAAGTACTCCTATGTCTTAATCAGCCACTATGTGCCAGACTTTGACAGGCAGTTTGCAAGCAACATCTCATAATGTCCTCATAACAGCCAAGTGATGTAGGCCTTAGCGATACTTCATTCAATCAACAGTACTTAAGGGCCTAGCTAGCCACTGAGAGTAAAATACCCAGTCACACAGTCCCTATCCTCATAGTGAGGGAGACTGCAAATAAAAATTATCCAGAATTTGGAAATAAGGCTAAAAGTTTACTGCAAGTTTGTTGACAGTAATACTAGAATATTATCTAACTGGCCCACCTGTTTGTCACCTGATGCTTTTGGGGAGGATAACTTTGTTTGACTTACTACTTAATATTGATTAGGGTCCCCACTCTGTAAAGTCAGATGTCAACTTTTATTGATTGGTTTTTAAAATATGTTTTATTAGTTTTAGAGAGAGAGGAAGGGAGAGGGGGGAGAGAGAGAATGTGAGAGACACCTAGATCGGCTGCCTCCTAAATGCCCCCCCCCCCTCCAGGATTGTGCCCTGACCCAGAATGGAACCGGAAACCCTTTGGTGCATGGGACAGTGCTCAACCAACCAAGCCACACCGTCCAGGGCCAGATGTGAACTTTTTTTTTTTTTTAATATATTTTATTGATTCTTTACAGAGAGGAAGGGAGAGGGATAGAGAGTTAGAAACATCAATGAGAGAGAAACATCGATCAGCTGCCTCCCGCACACCCCCCACCGGGGATGTGCCCACAACCAAGGTACATGCCCCTGACCGGAATCGAACCTGGGACCCTTCAGTCCACAGGCCGTCGCTCTGTCCACTGAGCCAAACTGGTTACGGCCAGATGTGAACTTTTAAAAAATGGGTAAGTTGCTCTAGCAATTCCACTTGGGCATATATATCCCAAAGAACTGAAAGCAGGGTCTTGAAGAGATATTTGCACACTCACGTCCATAGCGGCATTATTCACAGCAGCCAAAAAGTGGAAGCAACTCAGAAATCCACCAACAGATGAATGGATAAGCAAAATGTTGTATATACAGACATTAGAATATTATTCAGTCTTAAAAATGAAGGAAATTTTGGTACATGCTACAACATGGATGAACTTTGAGGAGATTATGCTAAATGAAATCAGCCAGTCACAAAAAGACAAAAGCTGCTTGAGTCCGGTTATAGGAGATATTTACAGTGGTCAAATTTATAGATACGGAAAGTAGAATGGTGGTTGGCAGGGGCTGGGGGTGGGGTGGGGGGAGTGTTGGGGAGTTATTGTTCAATGGGTTCAGTTTTTAAAGATGAAAAGAGATCTGGAGATTGTACAATCATGTAAATGTACTTAACACTAGTGAACTGTGCACTTAAAGATGCTTAAGATGTTTAGTTTTATGTTATATATATTTTACCACAATTTAAGAAAATGAAACTAAACCCCGTTATAGGCCTACCGCACTTAATTGTGTTTTGCTTTATTGTGCTTCACAGGTGTTTTGCTTTTCACAAATTGAAGGTAGGACCCTCCACCAGCAAAAAGATTATGACTGGCTTTATTGTGAAACTTGCTTTATTATGGTGGTTTGGAACCCAAACCACAAGATCTCCGAGGTATGCCTGTATTTCTGGGTAAAAAAATAGATAAGCAGCAAATGTATTTTTAAAAAAACACGTATTTCCTTATTGATTTAAGAGAGGAAGGGAGAGAGAAAGAGAGATAGAAACAGCAATGACAAGAGAGAACCACCGATTGGCCGCCTCCTGCATGGCCCCCACTGGGGATTGAGTCCCCAATCCAGGCATGTGCCTCTGGCCAGAATCAAACCTGGGACCCTCCAGTCCACAGGCCAACACCCTATCCACTGAGCCAAACCAGCTAGGGCGCAAATGTATTTTTTTTGTGGGGGGAGATAAATGCAAATAAGTTCTGTCTGAGAGAAAAGATAAGCCCCGAAGTTTAGTTTTATGGCATTGTAAGACATCAACGGCTTTTTCTTATTTAAAAACTAGAGGCCCGGTTGGGGGGGGGGGGGGAGGGCGGGGAGAGGCCACAGGACGTTGGCTGTGGGAGCACACTGACCACCAGGGGGAAGCTCTTGCGTTGAGCATCTGCCCGCTGGTGGTCAGTGTGTGTCATAGCGACTGGTCGACTGGTCATAACAGTCACTTAGGCTTTTATATATATAGTTACCTTGCAATCCTTTCCTAGCATTCTGTTTTCCACTGACCAATGACTATACAGTGGGGCCTTGACTTACGAATGTCCTGACTAATGAGTTTTTTGAGATACCAGCTGTCTCTGGCCGATTTTTTCCATTGAGTTGACAGAGTAATTTGGGTTAATGAGCTCCTTAAGGAGCTCGGTCTCAGAATGAATTAAACTCATAAGTCAAGGCCCCACTGTATATCAATTTTTTAATGTTCTCCTTTGAACCAGCTTTATCATCCTGCTGTTTCTAAATAATAAACAAATAAACAAACAAATATTTGACATGTGTTCACTATTTTGTAGAAACCGGTGTATGGGGGAGGGAGCGGACAAAGGGAATGGAGGTGTGAGGGAGCAAGGGCATGAACAAAGCTTTGGATGCAAGAGCAATCCTGTTGGACTCCAAACTGGATTTATTAATTACTGTCCATTTTATTGCCACGAAATTTGTTTGCTCTCCAAGATTTCCCCAGTACAATCAAGGACAATTATAAATAAGTGAGATTTCCCATCCCTAGGCCATATGCTCTTTGAAAGCAAGAACTATAATTAAGCCCTTGTCACCTATATTGGTTGAATCGACGCATAGGTGAATGAATAAATGAATGAATGAATGAATGAGTGAATGAATTTATAAATGCATACAAATCCCTGGATGAAATGGTCGCCCTCGGAGGTGTAGTCTGGCCCAGAAGCCCTAAGACAAGGCCGGTGTCGGGCCAGCTCCAAAGGCCAAGGAGACGCTCTGGGAAAGCACCGCGCTCTTTGCCATGGTGCCGCTCTAGCCGCGAGGACGCGACTCTATGGCAGCGGGAGAGGGCGGGGCCGTGGGTGTCTCCGGCCTTTTTGTCCGGACGCGACGGGAGCGCGCTCCGCGCCTGCGTACGCGACGGCGGTGGGCAGCGCGCGGCCGGGAGAAGCGGGGCTGGGCGACGCGGCCCCGATCCCACGCACCCGCGGACCCGCAGGCTGAGCGGCCCCCTACGGCTGTCAGCAGCCCGGCGGCCCGAGATGTTGTCCGGGAAGAAGGCGGCGGCCGCGGCGGCGGCGGCCGCGGCTGGCTCGGAGGCGGGCGCTGGGGTAGCGGCAGGCTCGGAGAATGGCTCCGAGGTGGCCGCGCCGCCCGCGGGCCCGTCGGGCCCCGTGGAGGCCGGGCCGGGGGTGGCCGGGGAGCGCACTCCCCGCAAGAAGGAGCCTCCGCGGTCCTCGCCCCCCGGGGGCCTCGCCGAGCCGCCGGGGTCCGCCGGGCCTCAAGCTGGGCCTCCCGTCGTGCCTGGTTCTGCAACCCCCATGGAAACGGGAATCGCCGAGACTCCGGAGGGACGACGGACCAGCCGGCGCAAGCGGGCGAAGGTGAGGCCCGACCCCTCCCTCCAACCACACCTCCCAGTGCCTCGCTTTCCCGAGGTCGTGCCGCCCCCCCCCCCCGGCTTTTCTGTCCCCCGCCCACCCAGCTCTCCCGGTGGGTCCATCTCCAGCCCCCCCCCCCCCCAGAAGCTGGATGAGGGAGGGAAGGTCGCTGCCGGTGGTGATGCGGTCTTTGTGCTGGGACCCGGCCCTCCTGGGAGACGGGGACTGATGGGGGGGCTCGTGCACCTTTTCATTTTCCCGAGTGGGAAACATGGCTCCCTGACATGGAGTTGTGGCTGGCGTGTTGGAGACTCGCATCGCTCGTTTGCCCCCAGATGTGCCTTTCAGCTGGGAGCCCTGGGGCTGTGGGTGATGGATGCTAAGGACGTGCCGTAGCCAGAGAGACCGAAGAGAAAGGAACCTCTTTTTCGTTCCCTGGATGTGTTGATGTGTGATAGTTTTTCTCTTTTCTTTTTATTCTCAGTGATTTTTTTTATTTTTTTTTACAGCTGAAGCTGATTAAGAGGGCTAATATCAATCAGTCTAGGTTCAAAAGTATGGGAAGGAAAAGATTTGCCACGGACTAGTACATGCAGACAATAGCAGCCTCGCCTCTCCGGGTGCCAGAAGCCGTGTTCAGAGCCTCATTAACGTTTTCTTTTTTGCTGAACACCAAGGGGCAGGTATGGCCAGCTTCATTTTAGGAATGAGTAAACCGAGGCACACAGTTTAAGCGACTGGCCCAAAGTCACAGCTGCTGAGTAAGTGGTGGAACCGGAATGTAAAGCCCTACACTTTGGTATCTGGTGATAAGGTCTCATCAGCCTCCGAAACAAAAGACCACACGGGATACCTACAGTGTATGGGGCACTGGGGCCGTACTAGAGCGCAGACTATATTTATTTATTTGTTTTTAATTTTTATGGAATTTATTGGGATGGCATTGGTTAATAAATTATATAGGTTTCAGGTGGACAGTTCCGTAATACATCATCTGTGTTTTGTATTGTGTATTCACCACCCCAAGTGCACAGACTTTAGACTTGGGCCTTTATTGGAGATTTCATGGTTCAGTTGAAAAAAACTAGAAATGTATGTACATATAATTTTTAAGTAAATATTTAAAATCATACAATTCATATAATTTTGTCCATACAAGTTTCCCATCTGTATATGATTTTTAAGTGGGTATACCAAGTCAGTGTGTATGAGGAACTTCTGTGTGTGTGTGTGTCTTACAGAGCATTATTGTCTCTCAGTTCTGGAGTCTGGAAGTATGAAATCGAGGTATCTGGAGGGTTGGTTTTTTTTTCTTAGGGCTGTGCGACTCTCCTACCTTCTGATAGCCTCAATATGAGGAGCCTCCTAAGATGAGCTATCAGATTGCGCTGCCCACTTCAGAGCTCTCTCTCCAGGAATACCTTGTGCTGAGTAAAAGGAGGAAAATATTTTGGGGGGCTTTTACCAAAGCATGGGTTAGAAAAGCACAGAGGGCCGGCCTGGCTGGTGTGCCTCAGTGGTTGAGTGTCCACCTATGAACCAGGAGGTCACAGTTCCATTCCCAGGCAGGGGGCGTGTAGGAGGCAACCGATCCAAGATTCTTTCTCATCATTGATGTTTCTCTCTCTCTCTCTCTCCTCCTCCCTTCCTCTCTGAAATCAATAAAAACATATTTTAACGAAATATGAAAAGAAAGAGCACAGAGGTTGTGACTCTCAGAAATGAAATAGAGGACAGAAACCTAATAGGGTTTTAATTTTACTATTTCAATGGAAAGTGTGGCCAGCAACCCATGTGATAAGATGGGGTTTTTTGTTTGTTTTTTCTTTTAGAAGTAGATGTTTTTAAAAGTGTGTTTCTTTTGGTTGGGGTTTTTTGTTTGTTTGTTTGTTTTTTTGAGAAAATTCACATACCATAGAATTTACCATTTTTAAGTGTACTACTCATTGGTTTTTAGCAGAATCAAAGGTGTGCAGCCAGCACCACAGTTAATTTTAGGACATTTTCATCACCCCTAAAAGACCCTGTACATTAGCAGTCAATCCCCATTTTCCCCTTCCCCAGCTCCTGATAACCACTGATCTACTTTCTGTCTCTGTGGACTTGCCTATTCTGGATATGTCATATACACGAAATCATATAATATGTGGCCTTTTGTGTCTGGTTTTAGCATGTTTTCAAGGTTTATCCATGTTGTAGTAGTACTTCCATTCAGTACTTGATAACTCTGGCCAAATAATATCCCACATTTTGTTTATTCATTTGATGGACACTTGGGTTGTTTCCACTTTTTTGGCTATTAAGGATAATTCTAGTGTCCCAGTGCATGGATTTGTGCACATTACAAGGAAAGTAATTAGAAGAAATACTTTAATACTGCTATTCGCGTCTTGCTAATGAAAAGAAAATTGGATTCTACTGAGTCTCCTATCTACCTACTCTAGGACTTCTGTGAGGATCAAATGAGATGAGGCAGGGGAAAATGCTCCACAAACATTTGGTTAAACTGTAAAATGTTTGCACCTGGCTAAAAAGCAAGTTGGGTTCCTAGGCTGAAGAAACTCCAAGGAGGCTAGTTGCTAGGGAAAGGAAGCCGGGAGTTACTACTTGGCATCATTGCCCAGCACCCACAGCAACCATTTTTCCAGGCTGGGCTGGGGGCCACATTTTGCACCATGGGGTCTTGGCAGCATTGGCTGAGATTGGTGGTGTGTCGCTCTAGGGTGGTGGCGGGGCCTGTGTCCCACTTGGGGGAAGCCGAGTGTTGGTTTGTCAGCGCCAGGTCCGTGGGGCCGTTTATTTTTAAGTGGCCAGTGTGCATCATGGCAGCTCCTCCGTTGAGCATCTGCCCCCTGGTGATCAGTGTACATCATAGTGACCGGTTGGACAGACGGACACTTAGCCTTTTATATATATAGATGTTTTCAGTTCTCTTGAGTATATACCTAAGAGTGGTATTGCTGGTATCTCTCGGTTTAACTTTTTGAGGAATTGTCAAACGGTTTTCCACAGCAGCCACACCATTTTACATTTCTACCAGTTGTGTATGAGGATTCCAATTTTTCTACATCCTTGTTGACAATACTGTCTGGTTATTATAGACTAGAGGCCCCGGTGCACCACATTCGTGCACTGGAGGGGAAGTCCCTCAGCCTGGCCTGTGCCCTTTCGCAGTCCAGGACCCCTCAGGGGATGTCCTTCGCGCTTCCGCAGAGGCTGGAGAGGCTCCTGCCACCACCGGGTCTTCTGGCTGAGTGGCACTACCCCTGTGGGAGCGCACTGACCACCTGGGGGCAGCTCCTGTTTTGAGCGTCTGCCCCCTAGTGGTCAGTGTGCATCATAGTAACTGGTTGTTCTGCTGTTCGGTCTATTTGCATATCAGCCTTTTATTATATAGGATAATAATAATGGATGTGAAGTGGTATCATTGTGGTTTTGATATACAGTATTACCCTAATGATGTTGAGCATCTTTTCTTGTGCTTATTGGCCATGTATATATCTTCTTTGGTGAAATGTCTATTCAGATCTTTAGTTCATTTTTAAATTGAGTTGTCTTTTTATTGTTGAGTAGAGTTCTTTATGGTGATTATAAAAGTTTTAAATTTTGATGTCCAATTTATCTCTCTTGACATTTTTGCTTCTGGTATTATATCTAAGCAAATATTTCCTAATCCTATATAATGATTTACTCCTGTGTTTTCTTCTGAGAGTTTTATAGTTTTAACTCTTGCATTTAGGTCTATGATCATTTTGGAAATAATGTTTTTAATATGGTCTGAGGTATGGGTTCAGTTTCATTCTTTTGCTTGTGGATATCCAGCACAGTTTGTTGAAGACTAGTCTCTCCCCCTTTGAATAGTTGGCATTGACTGACCATAAATGTAAGGATTTTTTCCTGAACTTTCAGTTCTCTCCTACTGATCTATAAAGTATTGTTTTGTTTGTTTGTTTGTTTTGTTTTAATAATTCTTTATTTTTGAAAGTATTACATGTCCCCTTTTTCCCCACCATTAACCCCCTTCAGTCCCCCTCCTGCCCCACCCCCAGGCTGCCCCAGGCCTTCAGCACCCTATTGTCTGTGTCCATATTCATACAAGGTCTTTGGTTGATTATCTCCCATCCACACACCCTCCCCCACCTTCCCTCTGAGTTTCTGCATTCTGTTCCCTGCTTCCATGTCTCTGAATCCACTCCGTTCATCTGTTTATTTTGTTCATTAGATTCCACATATGAGTGAGATCATGTGATACTTGCCTTTCTCTGATAACTCTCCAGGTCCCTCAATGCTGTCTCAAATGGTAACAGATTCTTCTTTTTTTACTGCTGCATAATATTCCATGTTATAAATGTACCACAGCTTTTTTATCCACTTATCTACAGACTAGGAGCCCAGGGCGTAAAATCGTGTGGCCTGCCCATCCACCCACCCACCACCCTACCTTGACACCCAAACCTCTCCACGTAGAGCTCCAGCGTGCCTGGCCCAGCCCCCTGACCCTCTGGCCTTCTCTGGCCGCTTCAAGCCCCAACCTCAGTCCCTTGAGTTGCCTCGTGCTGGTCCCGCCTGCTGCACTGTGCTCCTTCCCCAGGCAGGTGAGCGGCGGGGTGCTCTGAGTGTGAGAGGTGGGTGGTGAAGGACTGGTGAGGGGGGCGCTATGGGCCCTCACCCCCGCCCTCCCGGGCACGGGCCTCCTCCAGGCGCCTCCCCACTTCCACCCCATCTCCAGGAGCAACGCCCCGCCACACACGTGCAGGCAGCCTCCTCCTTAGCGGTCCTGACTGTGACACCGTTAGGTCCAATTAGCATATTACCTCTTTATATATATAGATGAGCATTTGGGTTGTTTCTAGATCTTAGCTATTGTAAATTGTGCTGCTATGAACAGAGGGGTGCATACATTCTTTCTGATTGGTGCTTTGGGTTTCTTAGGCTATATTCCTAGAAGTGGGATCACTGATTCAAATGGCAGTTCCATATTTAATTTTTTGAGGAAACTCCATACTGTTTTACATAATAGTTGCACCAGTCTACATTCCTACCAGCAGTGTACTAGGGTTCCCTTTTCTCCACATTCTCGCCAGCACTTGTCATTTGTTGATGGCAGCCATTCTGACAGGTGTGAGATGGTACCTCATTGTCATTTTGATTTGCATCTCTCAGATGATCAGTGACTTTGAGCATTTTTTTCATATTTCTCTTGGCCATCTGTATGTCCTCTTTGGAGAAGTGTCTCTTTAGATCCTTTGCCCATTTTTAAATTAGATTATCTTCCTTTTGTTAAGTTGTATGAGTCCCTTCTAGATTTTGGATATTAACCCTTTATCAGATGTATCATTGCCAGATATGTTCTCCCATACAGTGGGCTCTCTTTTAGTTTTTTTGATGGTTTATTTTGCTGGGCAGAAGCTTTTTATTTTGATGTAGTTCCATTTGTTTATTTTCTCCTTAGTTTCCTTTGCCTTAGGAGATGTATCTATAAACATACTGCTACAAGAGATGTCTGAGATTTTGCTGCCTATGGTTCTTACAGGATTTTTATGATTTCACAACTTATATTTAAGTTCTTTATCCATTTTGAGTTTATTCTTGTGTATGGTGTAAGTTGGTGGTCTAGTTTCATTTTTTGGCATGTAGTTGTCCAATTTTCCCAATACCATTTATTGAAGAGACTCTCTTGACTCCATTCTATGCTCTTGCCTCCTTTGTGAAATATTAATTGAGCGTAATAGCTTGGGTTGATTTCTGGGCTCTCTGTTCTGTTCCATTGATCTATATACCTGTTCTGTGCCAGTACCAGCATGTTTTCATTACAGTGGCTTTGTAGTATAACTTGAAATCTGGTATTGTGATTCCTCCAACTTGGTTTTTCTTTCGCAAAATTGCTGCAGCTATTCGGGGTCTTTTTTGATTCCATATAAATTTTTGGAGTATTTGTTCTAGCTCTGTGAGATATGTCGTTGGTATTTTAATAGGGATTGCATTGAATCTGTAGATTGCCTTGGGTAGTGTGGACATTTTAATGATGTTGATTCTACAAATCCATGAACACGGTATATTCTTCCACTTGTTTATATCTTCTTCTCTCTTTTTTCAGTGTTCTGTAGTATTCCAAGTACAGGTCTTTTGCCTTCTTGGTTAAGTTTATTCCTAAGTATCTTAATTCTTTTTTGTTGCAGTGGTAAATGGGATTGTTTGTTTTCATGTGTCTCTTTCTGTGAATTCATTATTGGTGTATAAAAAAGCCATCGATTTTTGGGTGTTGATTTTGTATCCTGCTACATTGCCAGATCCATTTATTATATCTAGTAGTTTTTTGATGGAGTCTTTAGAGTTTTCTATGTACAATATCATGTCATCTGCAAATAATGAGAATTTTACTTCTTTCCAGTTTGGATGCCTTTTATTTCTTCTTGTCTGATCGCTGTGGCTAGAACTTCCAGTACTATCATATATAATAAAAAGGCTAATATATTAAGTGCCCGGTCGTCTGGTTGGCCATTCAACCAATCCTATCTAATAAAAGACAAAAAGGGTAATTAACTGTACCTCCGCTACGCTTCCCATTGGCTAATCAGCAAGATATGCAGATTAACTGCCAACCAAGATGGCGGCCGGCAGCCACGCAGCTGAAGCGAGCAGGAGGCTTGCTTGCTCCAGTGATGGAGGAAGCCAAGGTTCCCTGCCTGCTGTGGCCCCGCTCTGAGCTCTGAAAGCAACAGTTCCAAAAGCAACAGAGTTTCAATTATAGAAGTTAAACAAACCCCAGATACCTGCTTTCAGCTAGCCGCGGCCTCAGAGCTGGGAGTGCCAGTGAAGGCAACAGAGTTTCAATTATAGAAGGTAAATAAATCCCAGAATAAAAGAAAAAAAAGAAAAAAAGGAGAGGCTGGGAGCTTATGTCACAGGCCAGCCTGAAAACTGCCCTCAGCCCCTCACCCAGACTGGCCAGGCACCCCAGAGGGGACCCCCACCCTGAAGGGGGTGTGACCAGCTGCAAACAGCCATCAGCCCCTCACCCAGGCTGGCCAGGCACCCAAGCGGACCCCCACCCTGATCCGGGACACCCTTCAGGGCAAACCAGCCGGCCCCCACCCGTGCACCAGGCCTCTATCCTCTATAGTAAAAGGGTAATATGCAAACTGACCCTAAGAGCAGAAAGACTGGGAATGACTGTTCACTATGACACACACTGACCACCAGGGGGCAGACGCTCAATGCAGGAGCTGCCCTCTGGTGGTCAGTGTGCTCCCATATGGGGGAGCTCTGCTCAGCCAGTACAGCGGTGGTGGTGGGAGCCTCTCCTGCCTCCTCAGTAGCGTTAAGGATGTCCGACTGCAGCTTAGGTCTGCTCCCCGCTGGCAAGTAGACATCCCCCGAGGGCTGCCGGGCTGCCAGAGGGATGTCTAATTGCCAGCTTAGGCCCAATCCCCCAGGGAGCAGGCCTAAGCCAGCAGGTGGTCATCCCCCGAGGGGTCTCAGACTGTGAGAGGGCACAGGCCGGGCTGAGGGGAACCCCCCCCCCCCGAGTGCACAAATTTTGTGCACCGGGCCTCTAGTCAAAGTATAATATGTTAATAATATGCTAAGGCTGCTCAACTGTTTGCTATGATGTGCACTGACCTCAGGGGGCAGACGCTCTGACCTGTAGGTTAGCTTGCTGCTGGGGTCTGGCTGTTCAGGACTGAGCAAGATGGGCCGGACACACCCTGGAGCCCTCCAGTGGTCCCTCACCAACTGGCCAATCTCCTGTGTCCCTCCCTGGCCCTGATTGTGCACCAGGGGGTTCCCTCAGCTTGGCCTACACCCTCTTACAATCTGGGACTCCTCGGGGGATGTTGGAGAGCTGGTTTTGGCCCGACGTCAGAACAACCAGTTGCTATGATGCACACTGACCACCAAGGGGCAGATGCTCAACATAGGAGCTGCCCCCTGATGGTCAGTCTGCTCCCACAGGGGAAGTGCTGCTCAGCCAGAAGCCAGGCTTATGGCTGGCAAATGCAGTGGCAGTGGCAGGAACCTCTCCCACCTCCACAGCAAAACTAAGGATGTCCAGCTGCCGGCTTAGCCCCACTCCCCGCCTAAGCCATCAGTCAGACATCCCCCAAGGGCTCCTGGACTGCAAGAGGGCGCAAGCCGGGTTGAGGAACACCCCCCCCCCCAAATGCATGAATTTCATGTACCAGGCCTCTATTCTATATATAAAAGCCTAAGTGACCGAACAACTGAACAACAGAATGACTGGCTGACAGGTCACTATGTTGGGGTGAAATGTCCTATAAATGTCAATTAAATCCATCTGATCCAGTGTGTCCTTTATTTATTTATTTATTTTTTAATATATTTTATTGATTTTTTACAGAGAGAAAGGGAGAGAGATAGTTAGAAACATCGATGAGAGAGAAACATCGATCAGCCGCCCCCTGCACACCTCCCACTGGGGATGTGCCCGCAACCCAGGCACATGCCCCTGACCGGAATCGAACCTGGGACCTTTCAGTCTGCAGGCCGATGCTCTATCCACTGAGCCAAACCGGTTTTGGCCAGTGTGTCCTTTAGAGTCACTGTTCCTTGCTAAGTTTTTGTCTGGAAGATCTATCCAGTGAAGTCAGCAGGGTGTAAAAGTCTGCTGTTATGACTATATTAGTGGCCCGATACACGAAATTTGTGCATGGTGGGGCGGGTGTCCCTCAGCCTGGCTTGCACCCTCTCCAATCTGGGAAATCCTCCTTGCAATCTAGGACCGCTGGCTCCTGACCGCTCACCTTTCTGCTGGCCCGATCACCCCTAACCCCTCTGCCTGCCAGCCTGCTCGCCCCCAACTGCCCTCCCCTGCCAGCCTCATGGCTCCCAACTGCCCTCCCCAGCCAGTCTCCTGGAAGGTCTCCTTGTCTAATTAGCATATTATCCTTTTATTAGTATAGATTATTGTCAATCCCTCTGTTAAAGTCCTCTAGAAATTTTTTTATATCTTTAGGTGCTCCTATATTGGGTGCATATATGTTTACCAGGGTCATATCCTCTTGTTGGATCAATTCCTTTAGTATTATATAGTGACCTTTGTTGTGTCTTGTGATAACCTTCATTTTAAAGTTTGTTTTGTTGGATGTGAGAATTGCTACTCCAGCTTTTTCTTTTCCATTTGCATGGAAATTTTTTTCCCATCCCTTCACTTTCATCCTGTGTGCGTCTTTTGTTCTGAGGTAGGTCTCTTGTAGACAGCATATAGTTGGGTCATGGTTTTGTATCCATTCAGCTACCCTATGCCTTTTGATTGGAGCATTTAATCTATTTTACATTTAGGGTTATTGTTTTTTTATTTTATTTTATTTTATTTTATTTATTTATTTTTTTTATTGCTTAAAGTATTACAAAGGGTATTACATATGTATCCATTTTATCCCCCCGCCCTAGACAGTCCCCTAGCCTTCCCTATCACCCAGTGTCTTATGTCCATTGGTTATGCTTATATGCATGCATACAAGTCCTTTAGTTGATCTCTTACCCCCCTACCTCCTGCCCCCCAACCCTCCCCGGCCTTCCCGCTGCAGTTTGACAATCTGTTTGAGGCAGCTCTGCCTCTGTATCTATTATTGTTCAAAAGTTTATAATGGTCTCTATTGTCCATGAATGAGTGAGATCATGTGGTATTTTTCCTTTATTGACTGGCTTATTTCACTTAGCATAATGCTCTCCAGTTCCATCCATGACGTTGCAAATGGTAAGAGTTCCTTCCTTTTTACAGCAGCATAGTATTTAGGGTTATTGTTGATAGGTACTTATTTATTGCCATTTAAATTCTATATGCTTAGGTTTCTCTGTTTCTTCTTCTCATTACAGCAGTCCCTTTAGCATTTCTTGTAATGCTGCCTTGGTGGTAATAACCTCTTTTAGCCTTTTTTATCTGGAAAGCTCTTTATTCCACCATCTATTTTGAATGATAGCCTTGGTGGATATAGTAATCTTGGTTTCAGATCCTTGCTTTCTATTACCTTGGGTACTTCATGCCATTCCCTTCTGGCCTGTAGAGATTCTGATGAGAAATCAGGTGTCAGCCTTATGGGAGCTTCTTTGTAGGTAGTAGTTTTCTTTTCTCTTTCTGCCTTTAAGGTTCTCTGTTTGTCTTTAACTTTTGGTATTTTAATTATGATGTGTCTGGGCATGGGCCTGTTTGGGTTCTTCTTGCTTGGGGTTCTCTGTGCCTTCTGAACTTGTGTGACTTTTTCCTTTACCAGGTTAAGGAAGTTTTCTGCCATTTCTTCAAACACGTTTTCTATCCCTTTCTGCCTCTTCTGGCACACCTGCTATTCTAATATTGTTACATTTCACTTTTCCCACAGCTCCCTTAAGCTGTCCTCCTGTTTTTAATTTTTTGTTGTTGTTCTCTGAGTGATTTTTTCAACCTTATCTTCTAATTCACGGATTTGATCCTCAGCTTCCCCTAACCTGCTGTGTATTCCTTCCAATGTCTTCTTTATTTATGTTATGTCATTCTTTATCTCCAACTGTTCTTTTTTCTTAGTTACTATAACTTTTTTCATGGTGTTGAGCATCTTTACCATCATTACTCTGAACTCTGTTTCAGATAAGTTCTCTGCTTCATTTATCTCTTCTTCTGGAGAATTCTTTTGTTCTTTCATTTGGGGGTTGTTTTTTTGTCTCCTCATTTTGGCAGTCTGTTTGGGTTTGTGACTATGTATTAGTGTTAGAAATAAGTTGAGCCCCCCAAATCAGGGGTCCTGGTAGAACACACAGCATACTCGGGAGCCAGACAGCAAGGCAATATCTTGAATCTGCCAAAGGGTATGTACCAACACAGAGTCTGGCAGGACATACATTGAGCAGGTGGTCTGCTTGGGCTTTTATTTCTGACGTACGTGATTTGTCCCTCACTTTTGATTGGAAGAGCTTAGGGTCCCAGTCTTGCACGATTGGCTAATTTAAAGGAAGGGGTGACCTTTGCCATTTCAAAATGGTGCCCCCTCAAGGGAGCTTCAAGTCACTAGAGTAAAAAATGGCAGCGAAGTCACAGGGACCAAAATGGCGGTTGCCTCAACTCCCTTTTCTGACAGAAAAGATTGCTTGTTTATTCTCACATTAGGTAGATCTTCTATGACTCTCAATCTCTAGTGTAGGACAGTGTCAAACACTGTTTCTGGCTAATTAGATCAGGCAAAGACTCAAAGCCTCTAGAGCAGCGGTCACCAACCATGAGGTCCGAAAGGTTGGCGACTGCTGGTTTAAGGAAACCTTTGGAGCAGCAGTTACCAACCGGTGGTCTGAGAAGTCTGAAAGGTTGGTGACCACTGCTCTAGAGACCACCTCTGCCTATAAACTAACTGGATTCCAACTTGAATTGCCCTCAGACAGTCATCATGAGGTGTGGCAAGGGTTTTTTTCAACAGGGTGGGGCAGGTGCTTCTGCCTTGAGGCTAATTGTTATTTTTAATCTCTTTTAAACTTTATTTATTTATTTATTTATTTATTTATTTATTTATTTATTTATGTTGTCTAAAGTTTTACATATGTCTCCTTTTCCTCCAATAGCCCCCCCCCCCCATCTATTTTTAGTCTCTTAAGTGGCCTCAGGACAAGGTGTTTTCCAATAGGGTTGGTCTACTGCTTTCCCCCCAGGCAAGGCAAATGTCTGTGTGGGAAAGCTGTCTTCCGCAGTCTCTCTGGGGTCTCCACTTTTGGTCTTCGGGTATCAGGGTTCTTTCCTGCGAATCTTCTGTTGATTATTCAAGAAGTTCTTCTGTATTTTAGTTGTGATTCTAGTTTGTTCCCGGGAGCATGTCCATGCAGCATCCATTTACTCTGCCACCATTTTTAATCCTTTAAAGTATTGTTCTTATGCCATTACCACACTGTCCTGATTATAGTAGCTTTGCAATAAGTTTTGAAATCAGAAGGGTGAGTTCTTCAAGTTTGTTCTTTTTAAAGATTTTGTCCTTTGTACTTCATGTGAATTTTAGGATCAGTTTATCAATTTCTACAAATAAGATAGCTGAGATTTTGATTGTGGTTGCATCGAATCTGTAGATAAGTTTGGAGCATGCTATAAGATTTCTTTGTAATTCACCTGTGTTTAATTCTTGTTACCCTCTCTTTCCATTGTGATTAGCTTTGAAACTCTGAAAAGGAAAATGAGTTATGTATTTATTTGGGGGAGCAAGGAGGAAGTAAGGAACTAGGAAACATCTATTCATAGCCAGTCTTGGGAGCCAGAGGACACAGATCTCAAGGGTAGAGCATCCATAGACATAAGAAGCAAGCTGAGTCCAGTGTACACAGGCATTTGCTTCAGAAATTCTGAGGTGTATTCAAGGGATATATCTGTATTTGTTGGGTTGGAAGTTTTTTCAGTTTTGAGAACACTCTTTTTAAAAATTACATATTTATTTAATCAAAATTAGGTTCAGGATATTGGAAGCAGTCCTTTTCAGTCAGAGGGTCCTGAAGCTAGTTTCATTAGTATAAAATTAAATTCACCTCTGAGTGTATATACATTGACATTATGGCAACATATTTAAGGTTTAAAAATGGTAGATTGGGTTGGGATTTTAGGAACACCAAGCATCTTCAGGAATGGTGGCCTTCAGCCGGGCCTTAAAAGGGCAGAATTTAGAAAAGTATTCTGGAAAAGGATGGGCTTAAATTTTCTTTCTTTTTAATTTGATTTTAGGCAGAAAGAAAAACATCAGTTTTGTTGTTATACTTGTTTATACATTCATTGATTGCTTCTTGAATGTTCCCTGACCTGAGTTTGAACCTGCAGTCTTGGCCTAATTGGGACAATGCTCTAACCAACTGAGCTACCCCACCAGAGCGGAGTTGAGTTTTCTTTTATGACTCATTTATGCCAGGAAAATAAACCTTACCTGTAAGGTTATTGGGTTTAGATATAATATAAACAAAATGCTTATTACTGTGTCTGGCATACAGTAAGTAGGTGCCCAGTAATATAGTACTACCGATGGGGAAAAGGAAGTGAAAAATGCTTAGGATATAATAGGAATTTGAGAAGCAAAAGGGAGCCCAGAGTGGATAACTGAATGTTGGGAACAATGGGCAAATGAATTTAATTGGAAATGAGGTTTTTCTAGGAGCAAGATAAATTGGAGGAATCAGTAATGTTCATGTTGCAGAGTTGTGTCTAGAGCACGGGTGGGCAAACTTTTTGACTCGAGGGCCACAATGGGTTCTTAAACTGGACCGGAGGGCCGGAACAAAAGCATGGATGGAGTGAACTAATATAAATTCAAAGTAAACATCATTACATAAAAGGGTATGGTCTTTTTTTTTTTTAATTTTATTCATTTCAAACGGGCCGGATCCGGCCCGCGGGCCGTAGTTTGCCACGGCTGGTCTAGACTGTAGAGAGCCAAACACTAGATCTATGCTGTCTAGTATGGTAGCCACTAGCCACATTTAGCTATTGAATACTTACTATGTAACTAATATGACTGAGGAAATGGAATTTTTAATTTTAATTTAAACTTAAATAGCCATGTGATAAGTACTCAGTAGCCACATGTGGCTAGTTCTACCATATTGAAAACACAGATGCAGAACATTTTCATTATCATAGAAAATTCCATTGACAGCACTGCACTAGACTAGCAAGTGCAGATCATGGTGCTGTGAGAATTCAGAGCAGGAGACAATGTGTTTGTAAATTTGGAATAGTGAGGGAATAATATGTGGAGGTGGTGGGCCTTGATTTTAGGCATTGGATTAATAAAAAAAGGTGGGAGTAGCTTTTAGGGAGTTTAGGGATGAATAAAACAGCATTAAGTACTTGTGGACTAGTGTGTTAGCAAATGATTAGAGGTAAGTTTGACTATATACTAGTAGTTAGAGCTAGAGAGTTTATATGTTGGTTTAAAAGGTTGGCGTTCATCTGTTAAACTATCAGAATATATCATGGATTTGGAAAATTAATCTGGCAGTTGTATCTTAGTGGAATGAAAAGAAAGAAAGATGAAAATAAGCAAAAACCCCCCAAACAACTGGAGGTTTAAGATGATCGGGAAATGAATGAATCATTGTATCCAGGGTGTGGAAGAGACTAGAGATGTAAATTTGAAACTTGTTCATGACACATATCCTCATATTGGGACATCTTTTTGTCGTTGGTTTAAGAACATGGTTGTACAATCTCTGAAGTCTTTGAGGATTTTACTTAAGGATGAGAGATTCCCAGGCCTTTGTGTTCAAAGTATCTATTCCTTTTCTCAGAAAATAATTTTTAGTTTTAGAGTGTATATGATTCTTTCAGGTGGTTTTTAAACTTTTTAAGTGGAGAAACACTTTTTTTTTTTAACAAAAGGAAATTTTATGCAAAACCCCAAAATAAAATACTACTTGCCTGTTTTATATTAGAAATTTAAATTTATTTTAGTTGTCTTTGAGAAAATGAGGCTATTTCGATAGAGCCAAATTTAAGAATGGAGGTTAAGCATAATAGTTGCAGTCTTCTTTCAGCCTCAGAACCCAATTTTATCTCTGTATTTTGTTCATGATTATTGTAAAGATCCAGTACTGATTGATAAGTAGTGCAAAAGGTTGTTTTCGTTTGTTTAGCTTGTTCTGCCATCTTTTTTTTTCCCCAAGAAAAAATATTTTAAATATAATGTTACATGCAATAAACCTTAATATTTCAAGAAAAACAATTTTAAATATAATATTAATGCAATAAAAATTAATATGTCAAGAAAAAAAGGTTTTAAATATAATATTACCAAAAGTGTACTAACATAGTATAATATCACAAAAGTTGTAGAAAATATTAAAAATCTGCAAATAACAGGATTACTTCCATTCTAAAATATTTTTTTCCTCTGGCTCTATTTTGGTTCATCAGTATTGTTTATTATATTCCACAAATGAGTGAAATCATGTGCTACTTATCTTTCTCCAACTGGCTTATTTCGCTTAGCATAATGCTCTTCAGGTCCATCCATGCTGTTGCAAATGGTAAGAGTTCCTTGTTTTTTACAGCAGCGTAGTATTCCATTGTGTAGATGTACCACAGTTTTTTAATCCACTCGTCGGCTGATGGGCACTTAGGCTCTTTCCAAATCTTAGCTATTGTAAATTGTGCTGCTATGAACATAGGGATGCATATATCCTTTCTAATTGGTGTTTCTGATTTCTTGGGATATATTCCTAGAAGTGGAATTACTGGGTCAAATGGGAGCTCCATTTTTAATTTTTTGAGGAAACTCCATACTGTTTTCCACAGTGGTTGCACCAGTCTGCATTCCCACCAGCAGTGCAAAAGGGTTCCTTTTTCTCCGCATCCTCACCAGCATTTGTCGTTTGTTGATTTGTTGATGACAGCTATTCTGACGGGTGTGAGATGGTACCTCATTGTCGTTTTGATTTGCATCTCTCGGATAATTAGTGACTTTGACATGTTGTCATGTCTCTTGGCCTTCTGTAGGTCCTCTTTCAAAAAGTGTCTATTTAAGTCCTTTGCCCACTTTTTGATTGGATTGTTTATCTTCCTTTTGTCAAGTTGTATGATTTCCTGGCAAATTTTGGAGATTAAACCCTTAACGGAGATAACTTTGGCAAAGATGTTCTTAGTGGGCTTTCTTGTTGTTTTGTTGATGGTTTCTTTTGCTGTGCAGAAGCTTTTTATTTTGATGTAGTCCCATTTGTTTATTTTCTCCTTAGTTACCATTGCCTTAGGAGCTGTATTAGTAAAGGTATTGCTACGACATATGTCTGATATTTTGCTGCCTATTAATTCTTCTAAGATTCTTATGGTTTCCCGTCTTATGTTTAAGTCCTTTATCCACTTTGAGTTTATCTTTGTGTTTGGTGTAAGTTGGTGGTCTAGTTTCATTTTTTTGCATGTATCTGTTCAATTTTTCCAACACTATTTATTGAAGAGACTGTCGTGATTCCATTGTATGCTCTTGCCTCCTTTGTCAAATATTGAGTGTAATGGCTTGGGTCGACTTTTGGGTTCTCTGTTCTGTTCCATTGGTTTATGTCTGTTCTGCCAGTCCCAGGCAGTTTATTTATTTATTTATTTATTTAATTTCTTAAAGTATTACAAAGAGTATTACATATGTCTCCTTTTTTACCCCCTTGACATTCCCCCAGCCTCCCCTACTCCCCAGTGTCTTGTGTCGATTGGCTATTCTTATATGCATGCATACAAGTCCTTCAGTTGATCTCTTACCGCCCCCCCCAACCCTCCCCAGGCTTCCCATGTAGTTTGACAGTCTGTTCAGTGCTGCTCTGCCTCTGTATCTATTTTTGTTCATCAGTTTATAATGGTCTTTATTATCCATAAATGAGTGAGATCATGTGGCATTTTTTTCGGCTTCCCCGGGGCCATCTCAGCCTCACAGGGGCCCTCCCAGTCTCACAGGGGCCGTCTCAACCTCTCAGGGGCCGTCTCAGCCTCACAGGGGCCCTTTCAACCTCTCAGGGGCCGTCTCAGCCTCACAGGAGCCGTTTCAACCTCTCAGGGGCCATCTCATCCTCATAGGGGCCGTTTCAACCTCACTGGGGCCGTTTCAACCCCCAGGCAGTTTTTGAGAACAGTAGCTTTGTAATATAGCTTAATATCTGGTATTGTGATCCCTGCTTTGCCATCTTAACACATTGTTTGCGGGTAGTTTTTATTGCGCGCTAACAGGTGGCGCGGGCCATTTTTGCTAATTTTTTGCGCAAATGGCAACGTTCAGTAAAATTACGATAACTTCAGTTTACGTATTTATACGTTACCCGCATTCTACCGCTAGTCTATAAAAAAACGTATTAATACGTGTCCCGCGCTCTACTACCAGTCAACGTAAAACGTATAAATACGTTTCTCGCATACAATGTGTTAAGATAGTTGAAAAGAAATGGGCTCTAGCTGGTTTGGCTCAATGAAGGCCTGCAGACCAAAGGGTCCTGGGTTTGATTCTTTCAAGGGTGCATACCTTGGTTGCAGGCTCCTGGTCAGGGCTCATACAGGAGGCAGCCTATCAATGTGTTTCTCTCACATCGATGTTCCTCTCTGTCTTTCCTTCTCTTCCACTCTCCCTAAAAATCAATGGGAAAATATCGTCAAATGAGGATTAACAACAACAAAGGAAGGAATGAAGAGAAAGAAAAGTGTGTGTGCGCGCGTGCGAGAGAGAGAGAGAGAGAGAGAGAGAGAGAGAGAGAGAGAGAGAGAGGAGAAGAGAGAGGAGAGAAGAGATGGAAGAAGAAATTTCATCCTCAGGGCTCTCCAAAATTGTTACCAAACAGTACAAGTTCTTGTGTTGGTGATTTCTTAAGGTTTATCATTTGTATAACACATGAGTGTGTATGTGTTTTAAAAATTAATTACGTGAGCCCTAGCTGAGTGGCTCAGTTGGTTGGAGTATCGTCCTATGCACCAAAATTCGCAGGTTTAATTCCCCATCAAGGCACATGCCTAGGTTGCGGGTTAAATCCCCAGTCGGAGCAGGTATGGAAGACAACCCATCGATGTTTCTCTCTTACATTGATGTTTCTGTCTCCTCCTTCCTCTCTCTAAAATAAATAAAAACATATCCTTGGGTGAGTATTAAAAATTTTAAATAAAATCCTGAAGAATCCTAGGGTTCTGTGGAACACAATGTTGTGTTACTTTTTTAAGTTCAGTAAACCCTCAATTTTGCAGTCCTTGACTTAATGAACTTCGGATTGAATGGACAAAATTTCCGGTCTGTATGTCATATGTGAAAATTAACATCCTGTTAATTTAAAAGTGGTTTTGACCAAGATTTGCTTATAATGAACAGGTTATTTTTTGTTATTAATTCACTTATTTTTAACAAATTTTAGCAAATAGGCCATATGTTGGGGAAAAAACCATAGTAATGTCACTGTATCTACAACTATAGTCTACATGTTTAAATCCAAGAGTCACGCTGATAATATTCTGCAAATAACTAGTATTTGGTAATTGGTCTGTTGTCTCCCAGTAGGACTTTCTGCAGCAATTTTAACACCTGCAGGGAGATGTTCCCACATGCACTAAGCATGCCCCAGCTGTGTACATTTGCTTACTCTCTATGACTGGTGCATTTACTAGACCTATTCAGTATAAATTTAAAATTACAGTAATACATATAGAACACTTTTCTGTGAAATTAAACTTTGCATGCATACTTAATTTTAATTACACAAACATGTCTACATAAGTAAAAACAGGTAAACTAATTTGTCAACTTTTTAAACATAGGCATTTGGAAAAACTACTTATATAATGGACTTTCATCTATAACAGACATCCCTTTGCCCAAATTAGTCTGTTAAATCAAGGTTTTACATATAGATATCTTTGCTCCTACCTCTAGGTATTTTTCTAATCTCTTTATTTCCTGAAAACCAAGAACTCTCTAAACTAGCCTTTTCCAAATGTATCCCTTGTTAATAGTTACTACTTTATCAAAGCAGATTAAACAATTTTAAAAAGATAGTTTTTACTGCAAAATTTCTCAGTACTTTTTTTCTTATTTGATTTCAGAGAGGAAGGGAGAGGGAGAGATAGAAACATCAATCATGAGAGAGAAACATTGATTGGCTGTGTCCTGCACGCCCCCCACTGGGGACCGAGCCTGAAACTTGGGCATGTGCCCTTGACGGGAATCAACCCGGGACCCTTCAGGCCGCAGGCCTAAGCTCTATCCACCGAGCCAAACTGGCTAGGGCTCTTGGTACTTTTTAATCTGCTTTATGACTCTGGGGCCTGTAAAGATTATAATGTTTCTCAAACTTATCTTAGCTTCCTTTTTCCTTGAAAGGGCGTAGAATCTAACTGAACTGCTGTAGTAGAAAGAATTTGATATTATTCTGTGTTTGTCTCAGAATTTGCACATTGCCCAGTTCCGTGGTAGGTATTTATTAAGTGATTATTGATTGAATGAATAGGATTGATGGGCAGGGGATTAAAGTGCTGAATCTTTGGGGGAGCGAGGGCTAAAAGAATAAAAGAAACTATACAATACTAGCATATATTACATTTTCTGACCTGTCTCCCTCTGAAACTTTTTTCCCTTTTTGTTGCTTTTTGTACCTATTGTCCTGAGGTGTCTGTTTCTACCGTTTATCTTAGTTAATAGGATAAACTTTACATGGCTGGAGGTTTTATTGTAAAGTCTCTCTATGAGATGGCTACCTGATTAGGATATTTTATTTGCAACTAGAGTTTCTGTTTATTTAGTCTCTGGAGACTCTCATTCATAATCATTTTCTCCCCTGTGCCATGTACTCAGTGGTCAGTATTTGATGGATACTTGTGTTAAATAAGATTCTTAGAGCACGGGTCAGATCTATCCAGTTTATCCTTAATTTTTGTTTCCATTTTCTGATCCAATCCCTGTTTTCAGTAAAACTCTTAACCTCCTCTAGCTACTCACTGATACGTGCACACGCTTTTTTTTTTAATTTGGGAGTTCTAGAGAGCCTCAAGTCATTGATCTGAATGTCAGTGCTCTGATGTAAAAGATAGATATTGGGCTAAATGTGAACTGACACAAGATTGTTTCATGAGAGATTTTGTTTTTAATTAGCTACCTATTATGAGTCAGCTTGTTCCTTGTATTTGTTTATTTCCCTTAAAATTTAAAGTTAAAAAAGCAATTCACATTCACTGGTGATTCCAAATTGAGTCCCTAACTTTAGATGTTCACTGTATTTAGCTTTCTCTGGTATAATCTCCATATAGGTAGAGTACAGAGAGATGGACGAAAGCTTGGCCAACCTCTCGGAAGATGAGTATTATTCAGAAGAAGAGAGAAATGCCAAAGCAGAGAAGGAAAAGAAGCTTCCCCCACCACCCCCTCAAGCCCCACCTGAGGAAGAAAATGAAAGTGAGCCTGAAGAGCCGTCTGGTGAGTTGTAGTCACCAACCAGTTTTGTTTTATCTTAGAAATAAGAATAAATGGATTTGTTCCTATTGTGCATGTTATTTATGTCTTTAGCTTTGGTTTATATTCTAGACATTGGCCATGTGTGTCTTAATTGTGTGTGTATACCTGGTACACACACACATGCATGCATACATAGTGGTACTGATATTCTTTCTGTGTGTGCCTATATATACATATATATAGTAAAGAAGGGGGTGGAAGAGTAGTGGCGGTCAGTATAAAGCATTTAAAAGTTGGAGAAAATAAACAATTAGAGGAAACACACAGAAAGCCAAATCTAAAGAGCCAAACCTCTCAGTGATAACTGATTCAGAATTTAGAGATAGAATGGTTCAGAAATTATTCTGGTTAAATTATGCACTTACCAAATGGATGGATAACTTTCACGGTGTGGATTAGTTTGAGAAGGGTTTTTTCCTGGTGAAAAATTAAAAAATATATTCTGATGTAAAAAAGAACTAAGTACCTTTTATTTAATTATTGAGCCCTCCAGTGGAAGGAATGGTATAAGAAAAGGCTATGAAAAGATTTTAAGCTCACACAATCTTATGACATGGAAAGATTATTAGAGTCAGAGCTTCAACTACCTTTAAAGAATTCTCACTGATACCTCCTTAGTCTTGAGTCCTACTGAGGACAGCCAGACCAATCAGCGATATCTGTCTATTTTGGAGAGACCAAACAGAAGTGACAACTTAATTAATTTTTCATATCTTCTGTCCTTAATGGCATTTCAACTCTTCTTGCTTTTAAATTTTTACTGTGTTCGCTTCAAAATACTTTTGATATTTGCAGTAGCTCCAGGACCATTCACCTCACCAATTCTTTTAAAAACAAAAACAAGCCTGGAGGTAGTGGTTCAGTGATTGGGCACATGCTCAGGTTGCCCTATGATCCGCAGTAGGGGGTGTGCAGGAGGCAGCCGATTGATTCTCTCTCACTTTGATGTTTCTATCTCTCCCTTTGCCTTCCCTCTCTCTAAAATCAATAAAAAACATTGAAACAAAATGCTTGTTTCAGATCCCATATGTTATATTTTGCATGATTTTCATAGATACCTAGATTAAAGCATATTTCATTTGAGAAGTTTTATCTTTTTTTTTTAGCCTTTAAAACTTTTGTTTTAATATTTCCCTCTGTGGTGTATATAAATCACCACACTTGTACTTTAATAAAATGTAACAAAAGAATATACAGGGTGCCCCCCCCCAAAAAAAAAAGTGTATACACACTTTCACAGCTGATAGCTCAGTTTTGAAAATGAAATGTATTTTAATAAAACACTGCCTTTATAATTATTCAAAGTGTGTGTATACATTTTTGGGGGGACACCCTATAGTTTTAGCGCATTTAGAAAAAGATCATTAGATTCTGTGTTCAGTTCATCTCAGGAATCAGATTTTCCTAGAATGGTTTTCCTAAACTTTCTTAGAATGACTTCTTGGACAGCTTCTTATTGGATTGTATATATTATCTTTGGGACTAATGTTCCTGAGGCAAATGTAGTCACCTCTGTACCTCCACACCTCTCTTTTTGTTCCCCTCCTCTCTAAAAGACTTATGTATAGCTTTCTTCCCTTCTTCTGTCCTTGCCTTCAACTCTTCTCTTGACTGTATACTTCTTTCTTCTGTATTCTTTGCTTTCTTGCCTTTTTTTTTTCTGCCTTTGCTGTAGACTTGCTAATGTGATACGTGGGGACAATCCTTTTGCTATGTCATAGCTCAAGAGGTTGTTCAAGGACTCTTAAGTATTACTCAGCGGACATCTAATATGCTGCTTCACCCTCTTTTTTCTGGTTGTCGGTGTCTCCAGCAAATAACTGATTTACATTGGTACCATATTGATACTTTGTCTTCTGAAAAATTTAAACCAAGTCTCATTTTGATGTTTTCTTTTTCATAAAAGCAGCTATTTATTTATTTGTTGTTGGTTGGTTATCTTTTTTCATAAATATCAGGCACCCCACAAAAAGTAAATATCTGAACACAGGGATTTAGGATTTGGGGAACTGTCTTTTATGCTATTATGTTCTAGTTCACTTTAATTCAGTGGTTTAGTCTAATTATCTTAATATTTGGGGGAAAAGTTAAAGTTTGTTTATTAAGTTTAGGAGATGTGCTCAGAGATGTGTTGATAACAACCAGAACTTGCCAATATATTACATGTGGTTATGAAAATTTATAAAGTTTTTTTTCTTTAAAACAACTTTTAAAAAAATTCCAGGGTGAATGAGGGAAGTACTTTAGCCAGAAAAGTAGTGATGCAGTTTACTAGTTTATATAATTTAGAAATAGATTGGGCCCTGGTGGTGAATCATAAAATATTACCAGGTGAGTCCAAATATTTAGAAACTGTCCAGAGTTTCCAAATCTTTTGTCTTGTCAGAACCAGTTCTTCTACTTCAGATTTTATTCAGAAATTGAATGGGAGCATTGCCATATGGGTATCTTAAAATCTTGAGAGAAGAGGTGGGTCTGATTCTTTACCAGAACTTTTCTTCATCTCCTTTTAGGTAATAACTAGAAATTAAATTACTCTCTTAAGCTGTGTAAGTAAGGTTTTAATACATTTCATTCTTACCAACTTTTAATTTGTTTAGAAAATTTAGCTTTGCTTTTTCCACAGTGTTAATCTTTAGAAGAATAAAATATTTTGTTGATTATGAATGCTCAAGGTATTCTGAAGTCAGTGGGTCAGACTTCATTAAACTGTTGATTAACTCTTCAAATTGATTTTGTTAGATATGGTTATTAGGGGTGGTTAGCTGATCAGGGACAGCTCTGAACTATATATAATCTGTTTTATTCAATGACTGTGGGAAGAATCACTTTGTCTCCTGTTTATATTCTTACAAGAACTCTTGTAAGAATATAAACAAAGGAAAGTACCTGTTCTCTCTGTTTCGCATGATAATTTTGGAAAGAGATATTGGCTAGTAAACAAATTATAAAAATAATTTGTGAGAGATTGGTATGACTGAAATTTGTGTGGTTTTAATTTTGGGGCCCAGTTCATATAATAGTCATACTTTAGGTTGCAAGTGTTTTTTAAAATCAGATAAAAGAAAACATAACCTGAATTAGTAAAGATAATAAATTGCAGAAAATATGTAAAATGTATGTGAATGGGTAAAAGAATTTATCTTAAAGTTCAATGAAATTTGATCACCAACACTGATATGAAATTATCCACATGATAAAAGATCCAATGACCAAAATTATTTGTTATAAGGTGTCCTCATCTCCCCTGCGAGGCAGTCATACTGATTACGTACAGTTAATACAAGTGCTGGGTTTGGCAGCATCGGATAGTTATATGGTCAGAGTTCAGGTGAATAATTATTATTCATGTAGTAATGTCATGCTATTATTATAGCTTATCCCAGGCTTTTCTCTCATCTTGCCTACAAGTGCAGTCAGAGAGCAGGAGTAGCTTTCAAGTTCAGTGACAATTAACTCAGATAACCTCCAAAGGAAAGATAGAATTGTGTTATACCCAGTAGGAGACCTTCTTGTAGATTTACCAGAAGTTGCTGGGAAATTTATTCCTGCTAGAATTGTTGATGTTGCCATTTTGGCCTGCCAGTGTCAAGTGCCTGGAATCATTTGAGTTCCCGTTATATGAGATATGATGTATACATTTACAGAACAGACCTAGGATTAATTTTCTTGTCCTTTTTTGGGAGGCGGGGCATGTAGCATCTTTTCAGTGTTCTGATTTGCAACTATGCTTACTGGAGGGCTGAGAAAAAAAGTGTCACAGGCTGATAAGGTAACCTAGATCAGTTTAACTAAATTTTTAAATTTGAGATAACTATAAATGAACCGAGATTTATATCAACACATAGTCCCCACTCTCAGATAATTTATAGCTTAGTATGAGACACAAATGTACACATAAATGTAAAATAGAAGGCAAAATACTCTTAAACATTACATTTCACTGTAAAAATTTGGAGGCATAAAGGGTGGGAGGGAAAGTATGGGAATTGATAGTATGGAGAGGAACATTAAAAAAAAAAAAAAGATAGAGACATTTTCTGCACAAAATAAGACTCCCCCAAAAATAGTAGGTCCTCATTTACTTTATTTCACACACATCTATACTAATAAAAGGATAATATGCTAATTAGACCAGACATCTTCCGGACGTCCTTCCAGACAAAGCCACAGTGGTGAGGGCCGAGGCAGAGGCGGTTAGGGGAGATCAGGCAGGCAGGTGAGCGGTTGGGAGCCAGCAGTCCCAGATTGTGAGAGGGTGCAGGGTGGGCTGAGGTATCCCCCCCCCCCCCCCCCCGCCCCTGTGCACAAATTTCATGCATCTGGCCTCTAGTTAATTATAAAACTACCGTGCTTTGTTCTAGGCGCAGTGCTGGACTCTGAGAGTTCAAAGCTGAACACTGGGTGCCCCTGCGAATAATTCAGTCTAGTTGAGGTTTACAATGAGCTGCCTACAGTGAAGAAACAGTACAATCAAAGTGTATTCATAGTATGGGGAGAATTCAGGAGTTTTTAAATGTTTTTCCCAAGATTGGATTTTGGAAGTTTTACATTAAACATGAAGAGATGAAGTTGGGCTTTTATGAGGCAGTTTGAGATCCTTTTAACTGATTTTGACTGATAAGAACCATTGAATCAGATACTGCCAGTTTCTGTTTGGTCTTAGAGACTGAGCTGCTTTTTCTAATGATTTGATTATTTTGTTTTATTTTTTATTAAGGTAAAATAGCATTTTGTTGAGCTGAGAAACTTTGTTTTTATAAATTCCTTGAATTCATCTTGCTACCATTCTTTATTTGGTCTGATCATAGTATAATATAGGAACAGGATACTTTTTCTATGAGGATTATCTCACCTGCAAAATGAGGACCAAATGAGAAAATATGAACTCCACCTTTGTGTACAAACATCTTTGTAAACACAGAGTTGAACCAGGAATAGGATGGATTGATGTCTTATTCAAGCAATATGTTTTAGTTCAATATGTTAAATGACAGTGTAACCCTAGCCTCTGTGATTGTTATGCCTTATCCATTTTCACTGTCACATTTTTATTCTAGTGGATTTCACTTCACGTCTAAATGATCTCCTTTATTTATTTAGGTTATCTTTTCCCTCTGATTCATCTGGTACAAAGTGACCAGATTAGCTTAACGAAAATATCTTGTTTTGCTGCTTTCCTGATCAAGATCATATAGTTCTGCCCCTTTACTATTTAAGATCAAATTTAGTTGTGGGCACTAAAGGTGGCTCATTTTACCCATCCTGCTTAATCTCCCACTGCTTTTTGGGACCATCTCCTTCATTAATGGGGAACTGGTTCCCTGCACATACCATGTCTTGTGCTTTTCTCCTTTATTTTGTCAAAGTTGTGGACCATGCTGGTGATTTCACTGCCTCTCCATCTATCCAGATCTCTTTGGATTTCTTCAGAAAAGTTTCCCTGGTTCTTTTCCAAGTTTGTGTTAGCTTCTTGTTTCCTTTAAAAAAGAAAAATTTCTTTCTGGATATTTTTCATCTTTCCCCAATTAGATTAAATTCTTTTAAAATCGGGACTCAACCTGTTGTACTTTTGTACTTGTGCTTGGCAGTTTTGGGATGGATATTCAGTAAATACTGAATTAGATTATTAAATAAGAAACCAACTGATTATTAATATAGTGGAAACTTTATTTTCTAAGATGGGTTTAATGTTAGAGTTTGTTTGTTTTCTGTTCAGTTTGTCAGGTTTGATTGAAACCAGTAGTTTGGCAGTCTCTTTTATTCTGTAAATTTAGTAAAATTTTGATAAATTTATTTTCTGTTTAAAAATTGTTGCTTCCTAGATCTAGAAGTTTCTCAAATGTTTACAAAAGTTATCAATTTGGATGTGGTTCTAAGAAACTAGTCAAAATGTGAACCTGTTGGTCAGCATGTTCCTGAGAACAACAAACTAATGATTTTTACATCCATGCTTGCTCAATAAAAGTATTTCAAAGCCATTATAGACTTTCTTTTAAGATATTGAAAGAGTGGTCTCTTGAGCATTTGACTCAAGATGAGAAAAGATCCAGTAGTGTCTATAGCAAATACTTAACTGTTTAAGAATGACTTAACAGATCTGCAGAAGGTTTATTAGAGGGCAATTGAGAGGCTGCTATGTAAGATAGAACAAAAAGATTTTATTTTCAGTTTGGAGAAGATAGGCATAAATAACCTGTATTAAGGATCTCTACTCCAAACTTGAGGGTCTGTGTGTGTAGTGAAGGGGTGAAAACAAAAGGAAGTCTGTGAAGTAGTGTCAAAATCAGAGTAATATTAAAAAGTTGCTTTGGTATATTTTTGTTTTCTATTTTGAATTTGAACTCATGGAAGATAACTGTACTTGCCTGCTGTTCCCTATCATTGTGCCGCTGTCAGAAGCAGAGCCCTAGGCTGGAAAGACCCAAAGAGCAAATGAGTATTCCATTTTTATATGTTTTAATCGGAGACACTACCTGGATGGAGAGTTACCTTCAAATGTTTCTATGTGTGCTGTTTTTAAGAAAATGATGAAGAATTGGTCTAGAATACCAGTGATAAAGATGATAATGTTTTCAGATGTCTTTGGAGAAATGGACGCTCAAAAACTCATGAGTATATTATGATTAGAGAAAAAAAGCAACCTCATCTCTACTTCTTTCAAGTCAGGAGATAAATCTCTTTGTTTCTTTGCTTAATTTTAAGCACTTATTGTTTTTCCCCCATCATTTCTTACATGTCTACTACATCAACTTCTGCTTGGCTTTCTCCTATTTCTCTGCATAAGCCATATTTTGGATTTTTATACTCCTCCCACATCTTTTGACAAAAACAGTATCTTTTTTTAAAGACTACCCTACCTAGTTTGTAAAGGAGCAACCTGTTAACTTTTAAAGCACATACGTCAGGAGTAAGAAAGCCTTATTTCTATTCAAAGTACCACTGACCGGGGAAAAAGATCAGTCAAGAGCTACCCGAAGGTTAAAATAAGCTAATTAGCAGACAACATGGTATATAGTGGAAAAAGAGGAAAATGATTGTAGGAAGGACAAAATAATTCAGGCTTAATGGCTGGCTTGAAAGGTTTTTGTTTTTACTTTCTTTTTTTTCCTAAAAGTGGTTCCAGGCCTTCATGACATTGATGTTATTCTTTGCCAAGCTAGGAAATACACTTTGAGAGAGGAACTGTATTATTCCTGATGCCTAAATGTTATTCTTGGAAACCATATTTATTTTCTTGTTCTGAGCCCTTCTCTTCCCTTTTTTAAAATATAGTTCAATATTTTGGTCTAGCTTGGTTCTATTTGGAACTAAACAAAATAATGACAATTTTTTTTAACTTTGGAAGATTTTTGTTTTTATGAACAAATCCAGAAGTCAGTAAAAATGAACATTATTTAAGCTTTAAAAATTAAATTTTAAATGTAAGGCCTGCATTTTCAAGATACGTTTACAGATTGGATTATGTAATTGGAGTCATCCCTTCTTTTTTAAAAAAAATATATTTTATTGATTTTAGAGAGGAAGGGAGAGGGAGAGAGAGAGAGAAACATCAGTGATGAAAGAGAATTATTGATTGGCTGCCTCCTGCACGCCCCCCGCTGGGGATTGAGCCCACAACCCAGGCATGTGCCCTTAGCCAGAATTGAACCTGGGACCCTTCACCCAGCAGGCCGACACTCTATCCATTGAGCCAAACCAGCCAGGGCATCCCTTCTTAATTATTATGCCTTAGGCCTTGTCTGAGAAGCATAACCTTCTAGAACGTAAAGGACCGTTCAGATAATAGCATAGTGAGATACTGTGGTTTTGGAATGATATTCTATTCTACCTTCAAAGCAGAGCACATACTTTCTAGCAGTACATTTTAATATTGTAAAAAAAATCATTTCTATCTAAACACGTTCATATACTTAAAGATGAAGATGTCATTTTAAGGCTTATAGGCCTGTAAGCATTCTTACAGCAAGGGTGCTATGTTAGTTTCACTTTGCTACCTATTTCTTTTAACTCAATAGTAGAATAATCTGCTTTCTAGTTGAAATTCTTTTAAAATAAACTGTTTAAATGAAGCTTGTCCAGTTTTTAGATAATTGGGGGATGGTCTTTTCATGTCTTCCAAAGATCACAGTATTTTCCCATAGTGTACCAGGTGGCTCAGAGTTAAAGAGGATCATAGCATCCGTTTTGGTGATAGATTTTGGAAGAGTCTGGAAGATAATTTATTCTGACTTTCTCAGATTGAACTTTCAAGCTTGATACTTTTCTTGAAGTTAGGAAAAATTTTCTTAGCAGGCTGATTGTATTTGGCATATGAGAGTAGGCCATCTTATTATGCTGTATTTTAAAGAAAGCACTGGCATATTCAGATCTAGGATTGAATTCTGGTAAAACTTTTTTGTAATTGAATTTTTTTGTTACATACTCTGCTTTGAAGTCAAGGGAAGAATTTTTCGTTAAAATAAGTCTTTTATCATATATATATATATTTTTTTTTAGATAGAAAAGTAAATATAAGAGATACTGATCAGATGCTGAATTGCTGCAACTTAAGATCCTAGAGCCCATGTCACACCCATTCTCAGTCTACCGATAATTAGTAAAAGACATTGGGAATCCCTTTTCCCCCTACCCAACCTTGACTATTAAATAAGACTGACAGTAAGGATTTAGCAATTAGAAATATTATGTACTTTGTCTTGCTACCTTTCAATAAGAACCAGTGTGTAAAGTTGAAATTTCCTAACCAGAAATTTGAAGACTATGATGTGATTCCCTGGGCCTTGATTCCAAAGGAGCTCTCTGAATATGGGTTTACTAGTTGGTGGTGAATTGATAGTCGCCAACTATTAGGCCTTTATGTCCAGATATTATCTCAATTTATGGAGTAAGGTCCCTGAGTTCTCCTCTTTCCTTCCACAGGGCAAGCAGGAGGACTTCAAGACGACAGTTCTGGAGGGTATGGAGACGGCCAAGCATCAGGTGAGGGTGGCTTAGATGCTTGCCACTTAGTAGCAAGAGCCGCCAAGTCAGGGATTGATGCTTGCAAGTGTTTTTGGCTGTGGTATCCACATTTTAGCCAGAAGCGCAGGGGAAATTTAACCCACAGGACAGAGTAGTATTAGGAGAGAGTGTAGCTAGAGCAAGGCAAGCAAAACCTTTTGAAGTCCTCAGGCCGATCTCAGCCCTCCGCTCTTTGTGTTTTTAAGGAGATGGCGGATACTTTTCTCCCCAGCAGCTTATGTAGTATCAGTAAACATGACATAAAACATAGACTTAGGAATCATGGGACCTTTAAAAAGAAATATAGCTGTATAGATAAAGAGGACAGTCTGTAGGCTGAAAGTCTTTTAAAAACAGGACAGAAAGGCATTCTAGGACTAGTCAGAAATTATGCAGGCAAGTGACTCATTTTAGAATGGTTGTTGCATAGTGTCGGGTAAATTTTTTTCAACTAACATTGCACAGATAATTATTTTGCAGTTTAAACATTTTGTTTCCCGCATGAAAATTATTTTTTAAAGTCTGCTTTGAGATGCTCTTTATTTTCAGATCAAACTATGGGATTTTTACTTCTGGGGGAAATAAAGGGTTAAATGACTTTTAGGACCCATTTGGAACAGTGAAAGTTTGGTCCAGGAATCCAAAGTACTGTGTCTGCATTTTATCCTTTGCCTCTTAAAGAATGTTTTTGTGTTCTGGTGTCAAGGCTGCTTTTACATATTGATACAATTGGAATAGGTATTACTCCATTTTTGTAGTATGTCATTTTTTTCAATTGTTACTTAAACTTTAAAATTATTTCTCTATTGTAGTTTGTGTGCAGCAGGTCCAGGGAGTATTTGTACTTTACTCTTGGAGCAAAAATAGTTCAGCATTATACAGAAATTAATATTTAGGGGATTCAGAATATTAGAAACAGATTTCTTTAAATGCTAGCCCAAGGATTGGCAATTGATACCCAGTATATGGTTATTTTAGAGGAGTTAAAAATCCTTATTTAGCCAAACTTTCAAGAATGTTTTTCATCGAAGGATGCACAATTGGATCTCCCGTGGAATTGTTGAGGGTCAGGGATAGCCTTTAGAGCTTTAATCTTGAAGAACTATACTGAGTTTTCTTGTTGCTTTTTGTTTTGTTTTTATGTGAATAAATTTACTCTTGCTGAAGTAAACAAAACATTGTATTGCTGAAAGTAAAAGCACACTTTCATATAGAGCTGTGGTGCTACAGACTTAACGTGAGTAGAACATGAGTTTTAAGTGTTTCCAGAAATGGTGGTGACTATTCTGAATCCTTCAAGATCTCCCTTCAGGCCTTTGTCATGTTCAGAAACATGCATTTGTGCGATGATCAATCAGTATTAGAAATGTGCTTGTAAGTGATCAACAATCTTCTCTAAATAAAGCCAGTGACCCTCATGAGTGTCTTGGGACAGGGATCATATCTTGACTTTTTAAAAATCCAAATCAAGTTGGGGTATACATCCTAAATCTTAAAAATTAGAAGGGAACTTGAGGTCATCTTGTCTAGCTTCCTAGACAAACAGAAAGTATTGAATCACCCCTATTTTATGGTTTAGGACTGGAAACAAGGTTAAATGACTTGACCAGGGATACACCAGCAGTTGGGGGAATGAGAACCCAGAGGTCTTGTTTCTTAAGCATAGACTACTCATTACACACTCCCTCCTAGAATCACTTAAAATGCGCATTTACCCGTAAAAAGAAAACATCTAAAGCATAAGCAATCATATGAGTCTCCTCTTTTATTCTTTTCTCTCCTTTCCTTCATTCTTTATTCTTTTTATTTGTAAACTATTATAAGACTGAATATGGTACATCTATAGTTGACTGACTTTAAGTAGTCTTTGATATGTAGATCTTATCAGGCTTTTGTTTTCACTCTTTAGTCAGAAACCTAGTTATGGTTAATTTATCTACTTTATGGGGTGGAGAAAAAAGCAAGTAACTCTCATGAAAAAAACACCTTTCTTTATTAATTTTTGTATTTCTGTTTCCTTACTCAAAATGCTGCTGTTACATCAGAGTCAGGATGGGGGAATGAGTTCATGGAACAGGAGGCATACATCTTTATCTGTCTCCCCTCCCCTTTTCTGCCTTTAGAATTGACCTATCCAGAGAGATCTAAATTAGTCCCTTAAGTAATTTAACTATTTTTACTATGTTTTCAGAGAAAGTGTTGAGCCACTCAGACCATTAGAAAAAGTAGTTGTGCTTGTAGAATGACTGCATTTTTAAAGGTGAGCTAGAATTTCCTGTGTAAAATGGTGAGAAAGAGTAACTGAATAAAGGGCAGAATTGGTATGTAGGCAACATTGGGGCTTTTTAAAAATTAAATGGCATCTTTGAAACAGTCTCAATTTCTAGAATACCAGATTCTGATAAGTGCACACAAACACCAAGTTTAAACTGTATTCCAGAGGCAAGTGTAAATTATTTTTGAATTATCTATACTACTGATAACTTCCTTTTAATAAGGATATTAACAACTGTACTCTTTAAGATTTTCCCTCTAAAGGAGACAACTTAAGAGTTAGATTATCCAGAGTGGTCCGTTAGTTCATTTTGGAAATAGCCTATAGAAAGGATGTTTTAATTTAGCTTCTGAAAATAAGTTCCGAATTAATTTTTGTTTCTTGTGAAAAAAGGTTAGGTTTTTTTTCTTGCAGGCTTTTCGCCTTGATTTTAATAGTGGCTTTCTTTCCTTGAAAATAATAGTCTTTATTCCTAAAAACCAAAAGGAAGGACATAATTACCAACATTTTTTTAAGAGATCATTTTTCATTTTTAAAATTGATGAAGTATTTAAGAAAGCCAGCTTTTTTAGATGTTATGGAGAAGACTATTATTCCACAGATAATGGCGTCTTTAAATGGCTTCTTTAAGTTCCTTTTTTAAACTTTTGATATTTGATGTAAAGATACTTTAAAACTGCCACATGACTTATATAAATAAAATCTCTTAATTGTTACATATTCTCAAGATTCCCAAAGTTAGCCAGCTGCATTAGAATGCTTTTTTAAAAATATTTTAAAATTGATTTTAGAAAGAGGAAGGGAGGGGGTAGAGAGAGAGAAACACTGATATGCTGCTTCCTGCACGCCCCCTACTGGAGATCCAGCCTAGAGACCAGGCATGTTGCCCTGACGGAATCAATCTGGTGACCTCTTGGTTCATGAGTGGATGCTCAACCATCGAACCCTATCTGCTGAGTTATTAGAGTGATTTTTTTATGGTAACACTTGGAATGAGGAGCCAGGTGTGATATTAAGTTAAGTGTTTTTTTTCTACATGGTTTTCCTGTCATTGACAATAGTATTTTGCAATAGGATTGATGTTCAGTGACCACCAATTAAATATAGAGAAGATAATAGCTAAGAAAGAAAACTACCCCTGTTTTGGGGAGGGAGAAAAGTACAGTTTATAGAGTTTATTGATTTTCATGTTAATAGTAGACACTCGTGAAATAAACCAAGAAATAAACTATTAAGAGATATTTGGTTCAAATACTCAGGATTATTACTATTGTTATGTAGGTAATGCTCCTTATAATATGACTTTTTTTTAAATCTTGGTTTTGTTTTTTGTTTATTTATTTTGATTTGGTGATAGGGGACTAGAGACATCAAAGCTGTAGTTTTAGAAAATTTCACATTACTGAAAATAACCTATATCCCCTGATAGTCAGCATTTCTTCTTTTCTTGCCTTAATTTCATTCTGTATCCTCAGCAATATGGCTCTTACTGATTATTTTTTTCTTTAGGAGTAATCAATTATCCTGATAGTCTTTAATTTTAGGTTGGGATTCATTAAATGTGAGAATTGTTGATTTAGTAATTTGAACAGTATTTTCCCCTCATTATCTGTTGTGGATAGATAGGTTTTTCTCCTTGTCTCCAAGAACAGTGTTTCTTAATGTGCAGCCCATATTAGCATTAGGCATTTTTGTTTGACCTCTTGTTAACCATTTTGTTTTTCTAGGCAGTGTTTGAATGTCTTTGTGGCAACACCTAAATAGCTTAGCTATAATTTTCCAAGTTGTAACTTTACCTGCCTTGTTCATTTTATTCTTCTAATCTTACTAATATCTTTTCCTTTAATTTTGCTTCCATTATCAGTGCTTCCAACTTCTTAAGTGCTTTAAAGTAATTAAATATAGATACTTGGTACCTATTTAGTTACCTATATGTGATTATTTCAATGGCATTGAATTTTAACACTCTTTGAATTGTGTCTTGATAATTCTTAAGCTGATGGTTAAGTATATTTTATAAAGTGATCTTAGAAATATAAAGTAAAATGTATATAAATGTATGTCTAAGGACATCTTATAAAGATGTACTTAACTTTCAGCATATAAAAACACCAATTTAATACCCAATTTAAAGAGTTCAAAATAACATTTTACTTATAGAATATGAGATATACTACATATATATGTATTATATATACTACATGTGTATGTACTATATACTATATGCAGTACCATATTTTACTTGCGATACATAATACACCATTTCTAATGTTTCTGCCAGAAAAGGTAAATTCCTTACCGCCTTCTAGCTCATCATTGTAGTCTGCTTAACTTCTCTCACTGCTTGCCAGCATCGAATTACGGGAACTAATGGGGATGCCATTGATGAGATTGCGTATTTCATACTATTTGTTATTAAACCTTAGAGGCCTCTTCATGTTCCTTGCTCTAATCCTCAAAGAGGGCAGGTTATTGTGTTTTTCACTCCATAGCCTCTTTTTGCTTTCTGTTTATGTATTTTCCTTAAAATTTATTGTACACTATTAGTGATATTAATTTTAATTAGCATATTCTCCAACATTATCAAGTTATTTTGTCAACGAAAAAATAGTCTGATACCTTGTCATGTTTTATAAGGTGTATTGTTTGACTCAGTAAACTGTAATTTTGGAGTGACTAAATTTTAAGGATGTTTTAGCTTTTGAGCAAATTATTTTTTAAAGGAGGTGAGTGAGATCAGGCTGTGAATGAGGCAAAGCTTTACAGAGGTTCTCGGGTCCAAAAGGAGTTTGAGGCATAATCATTATCCCTAATTCTGAATTCACTTGCAGTTTTCCCAGAAGTCCTTTGCTTGCTTTGCTAGGTGTGGAGGGTGCAGCGTTCCAGAGTAGACTTCCTCATGACCGGATGACTTCTCAAGAAGCCGCTTGTTTTCCAGACATCATCAGTGGACCACAGCAGACCCAGAAGGTCTTTCTATTTATTAGAAACCGCACAGTAAGTTCTTTTTTCCATCTCATTATAAAAAGTGCATATTACTTTTAGAAAGAATATGGGGGAAAGAGAGTACAAAATTAGTGTGTCTTTTTTCCCCTTCAGATATTTTTAAATTTTTATATGTGATTGTTTTTGTAAAATTGAGATCTTGCTTGCTCTCATTCTTTGGTTCTTTTTCATTCCTCATAGCCTCATATACACAACAAGAATGTTTACACGTTTTTAAAAAAATACTTTTAATCACTTTTTCTTTCTCAGGATAAGAGAAACCATTATTCTGTTCTATTTATCTGGTTCAACATCCTCCTCTGGCTAAATAGAATTGATTTTTAATGTTTGCATAATATTTTGTCTGACAGTCAAGTCATAGTTTAACTGTTGGACATTTTAGTGTCCATTTTTACATGTTATAGTTGACCTCTGGACAGCTTTTATACATTCTTGACTCTATCTCTTTATTATTTCCTTATGATTGCGTTCTAAAAGAAAAACTACTTTGTTAAAATGTATGTATGGCCGCTTACAAGGTGTTTTTTGTTTTGTTTTTTAAATATATTTTTATTGATTGCAGGGAGGAAGAGAAAGAGAGAGAAACATCAATGATGAGAGAGAATCATCGATTGGCTGCTTCCTGCACTCCCCCTGCTAGGGATGGAGCCCATAACCCTGTCATGTGCCTTTGACTGGAATTGAACCCTGGACCCCTTAGTCTGTAGGTCAATGCTCTATCCACTGAGCCAAACCAGCCAGGGCAAGGTTTTTTGTTTGTTTGTTTTTAATGTTTTTTATTTTTATTTATTTCAGAGGACGGGAGAGGGAGGAAGAGATAGAATAATTAATTGGCTGCCTGCCGGGCATGTGCCCTGACCAGGAATTGAACCTGGGACTCTTCAGTCCGCAGGCCAACACTCTATCCACTGAGCCAAACTGACTAGGGCACCCCTTAAGTTTTGATACAGGTTCCCAGATTGCTTCCCAAAAGGGCTGAACCAGGTGACACATCCATTGCCTTGTCTCTGTTTTGTTATTAAAATGATGATAATCTGTGCTGCTGTAGTAGACCAAAACTATTTATTTCTTTTACGTTTCTTGGATTATTTAAACCCACTGCTTTTTTACATTTATTAGTTATTTGTATTTCTTCTATGAATTTTCTTTCATATCCTTTATTCCTCAGAAATTTCTTAACCATAGAGTAGAGGAGGGCAACGTACTATTCAGAACATTTTCATTGTACTCTAGGGTGATAAAAAGCAAACTTGTAATTTCAGTTATTTTAAATTTAGCTCAGTGTCATTTTAGCATGTCTGCTTTTTAGCCATCACTGACTTCTTTATTGTGAGTGGTAGGTTGCAAAATTACTGCTAAATTTGGATTGTTTAGGTAGTGGGATTGGTAGGTTACACTGCGTTTTTGTAGTATAGAATAAAGGTTCTCTTTTGTGGAGGAAAAAACAGGTTGATTTTTTAAAATGTGAGTGGAGCCCCACCAGCATGGCTCAGTAGTTGAGCATTTATCTATGAACCAGGAGCTCACAGGGCACGGGCTCGATCCCCAGTGTGGGGCTTATGTGCAGGAAGCAGCCAATCAACGATTCTCTCTGATCATTGATGTTTCTCTCTCTCTCTCTCTCCCTCTCCCTCCCTTTCTCTTTCTCTTTGAAATAAATATATATATATTAATGTTAGTGGAAAAATTTTTATGTGTATTTCTGAGGTTAATTTGTCTTATAATTGAATCCACGTCTATGTGTAGCATAACATTTGATCTAAATGGATCTTTTTAGACAGAATTATCTTTGTGTACACACACACACACACACACACACACACACACAGATAGATAGATAGATAGATAGATTTTTTTTTTTAAATTGATTTCGGAGAGGAAGGGGGAGAGAGAGAGAAATATTAATGACTAGAGGCCTGGTGTGCGAATTTGTGTGCCAGTGGGGTCCCTCAGCCTGGCCTGTGGGATCGGGCCGAAACCAGCTCTCATACATCCCCCAAGAAGCCCCGGATTGCTAGAGGACGCAGGCCAGGCCGAGGGACCCCACTGGTGCACGATCAGGGCTGGGGAGGTATGCGGGAGGTTGGCCAGCCAGGGAGGGACCACGGGAGGTCTCCAGGGCATGTCCGGCCTGTCTCGCTCAGTCCCAATCGGCCGGACCCCAGCAGCAAGCTAACCTACTGGTCTGAGCGCCTGCCCCCTGGTGGTCAGTGCACATCATAGCAAGCGGTTGAGCGGACTTGGGGTATCATTAGCATATTACGCTTTGATTGGTTGAACGGACAACCAGACACTTAGCATATTAGGCTTTAATATATAGGGTGAGAGAGAATCATCAGTGGGCTGCCTCCTGCACACACACCCCTGGGGATTGAGCAACCTGGCCATGTGCCCTGATGGGGAATTGAATCATGACCTCCTGGCTCATAGGTCGACACTCAACCACTGAGCCACACTGGCTGGGCAACCTAAGCTTTATTTTATAGGGTTGAAGGAGGAAGAGGCTTATTTTGCGGGATGAGGAGCTTGAGCCCAGAGTGTACTTGAGGAATTCCATTTTCCCTTGACAGGCCAGAGGAAAGTGGAGATGCTATGACTTTGGTTATATTTCTTAATTGGATTTATTTACAAATGACCAAACTTCTTGTTCATTGAAACTTGTCTTTGGAGCAGTCTTTATTAAGTTTTAGCTTAAGACTTAAATATAGTGGTATGCAGTTGGTCTTACATTTTAAAGATGTATATTCAATTTGAAGAGAATTCATGGTACAGCTCTTTGATTGTACCACAGTATTTTTCATTTCTCATCTTACTGCTTTTTCAGCAGCATTTGAAATAATTGACCACTCCTTTTTTCTTAAACACGTTACTCCCTTAGCTTAACATAGTGTTACTAGAGGCCCAATGCACGAAATTTGTGTAAGAGTAGGCCTTCCCCTGGCTGCTGGCACTGGCTTCCCTCTGGCACCCGGGACTCAGGCTTCCCTCCGGCTGCCCACAGGCACCCGGGACCCAGGCAGCCATGGCTTTGTCCAGAAGGACGTCTGGTCTAATTAGCATATTACGCTTTTACTAGTATTATCATAGACTAGTAGCCCATCGTGAGATAGTGCGCACAATAGGCCACCCGCCACTTCTGTGGGAGCCAGCAGGAACCGCAGCGTGCCGCCGGGAGCCACTCTGTTTCACAGGAGCCATGCGGAGCCGCGCCACTTCCGCAAGAGGCAGGAGGGACCCACGCCGCTTCTGCGGGAGGTGGGCCTGTGCTCAGCCGTGGAGGCTGCGGGCCGGCCCCCCTGTCCCTGTCCACTCTGGCTATCAGGGGCCAGCCTGAGCCGGGCACAGTGGCTTGCCAGCCCCGTCTGTCTCCATCTCCACTCCAGGCCTCACCTGTGCACGCAACCTCCTCCTGTGGTCGTGACCCGTTAAGGTGCCCTGGCCTAACTTGCATATCCCCTCTTTATATATATACTAGAGGCCTGGTGCACAAAAAATTGTGCACTCAGGTGGGTCCCTCAGCCCGGCCTGTGCCCTCTCGCAGTCTGGGACCCCTCGGGGGATGTCCACCTGCTAGCTTAGACCCGCTCCCCGGTGGGGATCTGGCCTAAGCTGGCAGTCAGACATCCCTCTGGCAGCCCGGGAGCCCTTGGGGGACATCCACTTGCCAGTGGGGAGCAGGCCTAAGCTGCAGTCAGACATCCTTAGCACTGCTGAAGAGGCGGGCGAGGCTCCCGCCACCACTGCTGTGCTGGCAGCCGTCAGCCTGGCTTGTGGCTGAATAGAGCTCCCCCTGTGGGAGCACACTGACCACCAGGGGGCAGCTCCTGCATTGAGCGTCTGCCCCCTGGTGGTCAGTGTGTGTCATAGTGACCAGTCATTCCCAGTGGTTCTGCTGTTAGGGTCAATTTGCATATTACCCTTTTATTATATAGGACTAGAAGCCTGTTACACAAAGATTTGCGCAAATAGGCCTACCTTCCCCTGGCTGCTGGCACCGGTTTTCCTCCGGCATCTGGGACCCAGGCCTTTGGTCCGGCCGCAGCGGAGAAGCCAAGCCTCTTCAGTCTTCTCTCTTCACTCTTCACTCCAGCTGGAGCCTTTAGTCTTTGCTCCTCTGCACCTGTGTATGCAAATTAACCACCATCTTTGTTGGGTTAATTTGCATAGTCGCTCTGATTGGCTGGTGGGTGTAGCAGAGTAACACCAATTTGCATGTTTCTCTTTTATTAGTGTAGATATAGATGATTTTCTCCTGCTTCCCTGGCTGCTGTCTTCTCTGACTGCTTTGTAGGCTTATCCTTGAACAACAGGCCATTATGTGAACTGGTTGGAATTCCTTAAGGATCCTAAGGTCCTCTCCTGTCAGGACTCCTCTTCTACACTTTTGGCTTCAGTTATCACCTATATGCAAATTGCTCTAGATCTTAACTCTCCTATAAGCTCTGGCTATATATGGAGATACCAGTCTTATATCTACTCTTGATCGTCTTGAAACTAAACTCATTATCTCATCTTTCAGTGATCCTTATTCAGTGAATGGCATACTGATTCATTTAGTTGTACAAGCCACAAATGGAGGAGTTTTCCTTGGCATCTTTCCCCCACCTCTGTATATCTAATTGATCATTTTATTTTGTTGGTTGTACCTACTCAATATCTATGGTGTCATGTAATCCAGGTTTAAATCCTAGTTGCTTCCTACCAGCTGTATGATCTTGGCAAGTTACTAGGTATTTTTTTTCTTTCTTAGGTTAAATATCTCTGAGTCTCTTCAATTATTTGCTCATTTGACATGTTTTTGTGTTTCATTAGTTTCTTTGTCAGGAATATAACCCCCATTGTTTAAGTGAAAGGAAAGCCCGTATTTGGGCCTTAAAGTTAAAATAATATTTTAAAGTAGAAATATGGTATACATCAAATTGTGTGTAATACAATTTCTATCATTTAAATACAGTTGCAGTTGTGGTTGGACAATCCAAAGATTCAGCTGACTTTTGAGGCTACTCTCCAACAATTAGAAGCACCTTACAACAGTAAGTAATGTGTTCAGTAGAACTAGTTTTGGACTGGATTATGAAAATTGACATTTCCTTCCAGGAACCTCATGGCTCCTTAATCTTTTTAATTTGTATTTTCATCTTATTTCACCTTGTACTGTGCAAAAATGAGCCTTGTAGAAGAGCTGTTTTGTATGCTTGTAAGTGTTTCCTGGTTTTTAGATTGTAGCGACAGATGAGTGAGTTTAAGAGACTGCTGTGATTTTCCTAGGCCTGTGTTCCAGCTTTACTCCGTGGAGTACTTCGTTGGCGTTCAGTTGACTGGCTACCTAGCTTTCTCATTTCCTAGTTGGCAGTAACGAAATCTTGTAAAGTTTTTGCCAAAGTAAATGGGCATAATATTACATTAAGAAGGGTTTGTTTTGACTTTTATTTCATTGTAATGGAATCTCATTCTTAAAAATTCCTAATTATGTGTTACGCATTTTGTACTACCTCATAAACTTAGTTCTAAGAATCACTTTTCTAAAGGAGTCACATGACCTGAAGGTTGTGGAAAAGATGTATAGAATGCTTTCATGATGGAGAAATAGAGTTAAAAAGTATTTTGTTTAAACTGCTAAAAATATAAACATGTTTTTAACTTCATTTATTCTATAGGTGATACTGTGCTTGTCCACCGAGTTCACAGCTATTTAGAGCGTCACGGTCTTATCAACTTCGGCATCTATAAGAGGATAAAGCCCCTCCCAAGTAAGGACCTGGCCACTGCATTCCTGATTTTGTTATCGTTCTAGGACTTGGTTTTATTTCCAGGAGGCTTTTAGCATTTTATTTTGATTTCTAAGTCTATATTTGGAGTTAAAATATTCCAGAGTTCATCTTAAAGGTCAAAATTAAAAATTTTTCATAAATGCATTTTCTATAATTTCTGGTTTGATAGGTACTTCGTAAAGGTATTAGATTTCCAATTTAAGAAGAATCAATTAAAATATAAAATTTATTAAAGATGAGAGAAGTGAGTTATAAAAACAGGAGGTTGGAGGTTTTCTCTCATTGACTAATTTTTTTATACTGCTGAAGTTTGCATTTTTTCTTTTTACATACTATTTACCCCTTTCACGGTCTCCAGATAATATCTGCCAAGGATCCAGGAGATAGGGATATTTTGAGAATTAGTTAATTAAATAATTAGTTGTTTTAAAAATACATTTATTTTTGATACTTTAATCATTCTTCCAAAAGGGATACTGAAGACTGTAGAAGTCAAGCTTAAAGAAAATAGCTTTGCCCTAACTGGTTTGGCTCAGTGGATAGAGTGTCAGCCTGCGGATTGAAAGGTCCTGGGTTCTATTTCGGCCAAGGGCATGTACCTTGGTTGTGGGCACATCCCCAGTAGGAGGTGTGCAGGAGGCAGCTGATCGATGTTTCTCTCTCATCGATGTTTCTAACTCTCTATCCCTCTCCTTTCCTCTCTGTAAAAAAATCAATAAAATATTAAAAAAAGAAAAGAAAATAGCTTTAAGGATAAAGAGGGTGGCTGATTAAATTGTCATAGTGTAATTGTGAGGTAATGAAGCAGGTTACTTACAGTAAATTAACAGGTCACACATACTAAAACACATAACTGAAAAAATTAGAAAGTAAATCCCAACATAAAGGATTTCACTGATAAATTTTCAACATTGAATTAAAGTTTATGAGTTCTGTATATTTGCTAATTTATATTCAGACTAGTGGCCTGGTGCACAGATTCATACACATTGAAAGGAAATTAATTAGAAGAAATATTTTAATAATGCTATTCACCCTTTCTCTATAATAGAAGTGTCAGAGATGAAATAAAATTAGTAAAATGTATATGAAAATAATATATAAATTGATAAATAAAAACAACATGATAAAACAATAATGAAGACATGTAAAAACATAAAAAACAACAAAAACATGATATAAAAACAATGATAAATTGATAAACTTATTCTAATATATTCCACATTAAGAGTAAAAACTCTTCAAACTTGAGAGAAAGCAACATATAACTGACCATGTCCAAAAACGGGTTCAAGTAGGAATATTCCTACTCTGTCTAGATTGGCGCCAGCAAGAGCTTTACTGGTGTATGTATCATGCATGCGCAAGTCAACGTTTATTTTTAAATTGCCAGTACACGTCATGACTGACATACAGATGGTCACTTAGCCTTTTATATATAGAGATTCTATATTTTGAAAATAGCTGAATTGTTTACTTGGTAAGACATTATGACATGTTAAGAAGTTTTTATGATAAAATACCATAATTACAAACTCAAACCTACAACAAAATATTCTAACTTTTGTTCATTTTTTGCTTTTAGCTAAAAAGACAGGAAAGGTAATTATTATAGGCTCTGGAGTCTCGGGCTTGGCAGCAGCTCGTCAGTTACAAAGTTTTGGAATGGATGTCACACTTCTGGAAGCTAGGGTAAGAATTTTATTTGGGGTTTAGAAGCCTGACCTAAAGGAAGTTATCTGTTGCAAATTAAGAAATCATAACTTGAACTAAACCAAATTGATGTGTATTAATGCTCTTAAAAGTATCTTGGATAGTGTTATTTATATGCAAGCACTTTGACAGTAAAGCTTTGAAAAGCTTAGTGAGGATTTAGAGTGTGTAAATGATCTGCATATCCTTTTGATGGATATTTGCAGGTCATGGGACTTCACGGACGTATCCTTTGCAGGAGGCAGTGTTCTTAGGAGTGGAACACAGTGAACTGTCTTCTTGTTTGGTAGTCAAGGAAAAGGAATTAGTTCTCAGGTAGCAACCATCTTTTAGGGCCTACTGTAGCCAAGATACTGGTTCCTTTCTCATTAGCCCTAGAGAGAGATGGAAACTACTAGTAAAGGAGGAAAGGGATGATGGCACAGAGTGGAAAAAAGGATGTCATGTTAGAACACTACTATTTAAATTATCTTCATTAGTAAGTTTTGAGGTTTAATTATCTTCCAGTGGCTTCAGGGCCTTCCTGGACTACCACTGTTCAAAAAATACTGCTCATCCTGGCCCCATGGGTCTTGGTTGGAGCATTGTCCTGTACACCAGCAGCTTCTGGGTTTCCATTCTCCTTCAGGGCACATACCTGTGTTGCAGGTTTGATCCCCTCTCAGGGCAAGTGGGGGAGGCAGCCAGTCGATGTTTCTCTCTTTCTCCCTCTCCCTTCCTTTCTCTAAAATTAATTTAAAATTAATTAATTAAAAAATAAATAAATAAACACTTCTCAGGGTAACCTAAACAACCTAAAATTTTATAAAATCTGTAGTACAATCCAAATTGCTATTTATAAATTGCTAATTTATTTACTTATTTTTAAATGTTTTTATTTATTTCAGAGAAAGGAAGAGAGAGGGAGAGAGATAGAAACATCAATGATGAGAGAGAATTGATTGGCTGCCTCCTGCACACCCTCTTCTGGGGATGGAGCCTGCAACCTGGCCGTGTGCCCTGACCGGGAATCAAACAGTGACCTGGTTCATGGGTTGACGCTCAACCACTGAGCCACACTGGGCTGGGCTAAATTGATATTTTTAAAAAAATAGTCTTTTCAAATATGGGGAAATCAAAAGTAAATAATTTCTGATGTAGTCTTACTAAAAATATTTTATTCATTAACTAAGAAAATATTTTTGTGTCCTCTGTGTCCTGTGCACTAAAAATACAGTAAGGAATGATAGAATCATTATGATTCCTACCCAAGTGGAGTTTTAATCCAGCTTACAGGTTTTTGTTTTGTTTGCTTGGAGTTTGCATGTCTGTATTTATCCATAATTGAAATATCCCTGCAGCTCAGTAAGGTTGTCCCATACTTGAAAGGCCCTAGTCAGCAGAGATCAGCCTGTGCCTATTTAGGAATGAGAGGTATTGTTGATAGTTCATGCTCATTAGACACTGCCCCAGGCATGGACTTGTTCTGGAGAACCATTTATCAAACAAATCTATCACATCATTCTAAGCTGACTTTGGGCACTGGAGGCAATAGTAGGAAATCAGTGGTAGAAAGATGGTGTTTAGTTGGAATTTCTTAATGCATATTTTCTATGCGTGTGACCCTTGCTTAGCCTGTTCATTAGTGGTATTAGAGACAGCTGGATAGAGAGACAGCAGTACCTATTACTAAATATGTCTTCTGACTACCAAATTGTTTTTCCTATTTCACATCGTAATTCCATACCTTTCTGTATGTCATTCATTACCTACCTCTCCCATTTAAACTCCATTTGCTCTTTGTGCCACTATACTGTTTATTGCATTCCATGTAAACTCTAAACTACACCTTTCATTTTAAATTACAAGAAGACAGAGGCCTGGGGCATACCATGCCCGGTTCTTATGGTTAAAATAGAATTGGTGATTTTAGCCATTTAATTTCTGAAAAACAGGATCGTGTAGGTGGACGAGTTGCCACATTTCGCAAAGGAAACTACGTAGCTGATCTTGGAGCCATGGTAGTAACAGGTCTTGGTAAGTAGTTTTGTGCTATAATACACTTCTGAGGCCCATAAGGTTGTTTACTGGTAAGCTTATATTTTAAAGCTATAGATGCAATTTTAAAATATATTGACTTAGGATGCTATTCTTAGTATTAGTGAGAGGTAAACTGACGCATAGGCTTCCTGAAAGAATATATGAGTGTGTGCAAAATTTAAACTGTACAGACATTTGGACCTAGCAGATCCAGCTCTGGGAAATTATCCTAAGACAATAAACAAGTGGACCATCTTATGTTTGGAGCATTTTTAATGGGCACAGCAGAACATTGGAAACCTCAGGTTAGAAGATGAAATTGTTACACATGAGAACTGTACAGCCACTAAAAATTATGTAACTCCATAGTAACATGAAAGGATGTCCACAATGTATATGCTAAGTTGTAAAAAGGTTACAAAACAAAACAATACATGTGTTATGTATGATCCTTTTGTGTGTGTATGTCTAATTGTATGCACATAAAATCTAGAAGATTCTAGTGTTAACTAACTGGGATTATAGGTAATTTTTTTGCTTTCTTCTTTATGCTTATCTTACACATTTGTTTTACCTGTGGATATATATATGTAAATAAAATACACAAGTTTAGGTATTTTAAATTTGGTAAAAATATTTTTGCTTTGAGGTTTTTGTTTTCTTTTCATAGGTATGTTGAATTTAATCATTTGAGTTTTTCCTAGGAGGGAATCCCATGGCTGTGGTCAGCAAACAAGTAAATATGGAACTGGCCAAGATCAAGCAAAAATGCCCACTTTATGAAGCCAATGGACAAGCTGTAAGTGGAGGACAAACAGAACTTTTCAAAATTTCTTTGGCTCACTTGAAAACATTTTCAGGGATAATGTCTGGGTGAATATATACACATATACATATCAACTGAGGGCAGAAATTGTATAACGTTTTCTGATTGTTCCTTAATTCTAAGCTTTATTAGGAAGGGATTATTATTGCATATATGCAAACAGATATGCCAGTTTAAGCATTTATCTTTAGATATTTAATGAAGGCTAGTCAGTCTTTTTATTTAGTTGTGGCCACCTACTCCCAGGGACCTATGTAATTGACATCTGATTCTTCCTTTCTTTGTATTGTGCATCCCATCATTTGCTTTAGCTCCATGTGCTCTTTATGACTTCAGTTTTGTGTTTGTAGACTTAAGTTTTTAACGGGCTAATAGCCAAATTGTGGTACTTAGCCAGTGCTTATTTTGGTCATTGTTGACCCAGATGCATAGGAACTTCCTATACTTAGTATGGCAGTAGAATGGAAGTGGTGTTCAGTATGGGAGAGTGACAGTAACAACTATATGATAGGCTTAGACCAAGCATGTTAAACTCAAAGGCTAACATGGGCCAGCTAAACAAGGTTTAAGTTTATGTGGGCCGCAAAAAACAAAAGCTTCAATTTTCATAGACACGTAGGTTTATTTCGATAGAGACATGCTGAATACAAAGGGCTGAAATAAATGAGTAATCATTAACATAAAATAATAGAACATTTTAATAAAAATTAATATGTACATTAACTTAGCAGACACTGAATAACTGCACAAATTAATAAGCAAAACACAAATAAACCTATTTTTCTTGTTCTCCGAAAGTGAAGTATTTTCTGTTGCGCACACCAAACCAATCAGTCCAAGATTAATGACGTGGCCATCGGCTGCTAAAATATTCGCTGCTGGTATTAGTGGAGAGAAATGGTGCTCCTGCGCGAAAGGCACGTAAGGGAAATGAATGCAACACAATTATAGTCATCAGTCATTAGCGAACGTTGTAGTTCGTTATTAATAATTATGTATAACAGGATATTGTAAAAGTTAAGTTACGAAATTTTTATTATAACGTTTCTTACATACTGTTATCTTGACTGGGCTGCAAAAATATTCGTTGTGGGCCGTGAGTTTGACATTTTGGCTTAGACTATGTAAGTCAATCCTAAATTTTAGGAGTGAGTGAAATTCAAAAGTTTATATTCAGCAGAAGTTTACCAGCTCCCCTATCAGGAGCAATGGTGTCTACAGTTCTGAGGAAGGGAAGTTTTGCCGTGTGTGTGTGTGTGTGTGTGTGTGTGTGTATGGCAGTTTAGCTTTTGTTATTAAAAGTGGTAAGATCCCAATTTTAGATCCCATGGGGCATTCTAAGCCATTTCTCTAAACCAGGGGTCCTCAAACTTTTTAAACAGGGGGCCAGTTAACTATCCCTCAGACGGTTGGAGGGCCGGACTATAGTTTAAAAAAAAAAACTATGAACAAGTTCCTATGCACACTGCACATATCTTATTTTGAAGTAAAAAAACAAAACGGGAACAAATACAATATTTGTATTTGCATGTGGCCCGCGGGCCGTAGTTTGAGGACCCCTGCAAATCTTTAAGCTTTATGGCGTTCATATCAGAGAAGGACAGACTTTCAGGGAATGCCTTAGTTCCCATCTCCACCATTCTGGCAGAATTCGCAAAATAGAATTAGATTAAAAGGATGAAGGAGAAGTTAATGCAACAATTTAATAAACTTTTACTATTCTGCAAAGATATATATAGGGATATAGAGTTGAATAAGACATTCCCTGCTATGTAAGATGCCACAGTGGAGTGGGACTTGAACACAAATAATTATTTTCCAACTTTTTATTATGGAAATTTTCAAACATATTACAAAAGTAGAAAGAGTGCGATAACGGACTTCTCTTTTTCCACTCCAATCTTGTTTATCTGTCCAGCCCCCTCTTTTGTCTGGAGTAAGCATATCACAGTTAGTCAAGTATTTATTGAACATTTGCCAAAATCTAGGCCCTGTCTTAAACACTGAAGATGTTTTCTTTGCCTTCAAGGGGCCTAACTTCTAGTGACTCCAGATGTCTTATATGAACTTGAAAGCATCAACAGTAATAGCTGTCAGTAAAATCAAAGTGATTTCCCCCTTTAATCATATTACTCATGCCCATTCCAATAACACAAAAAACAGGCAGATTTGCCAAGAGTTAGGTAGAAGAATAAGTTGCTACTGAAGAGCCAAGCAGAGAGTCTGTTGAGGTGGGAAGGGCAAGGGCGGGGAGAGATTAGAGGGAAGGAGAGCATTTGTGAAGGTGGCTTAGGACTTTAACGTGGTTGTGGAGGGAAAGGCATTGAAAGCAGAACTCAATTTGTCTTAAGAGAAGTCTCTGAAAGACGATAGGATTATGCTGGTGAGGGACTGATGTTATGTAAAGCCAACGTTTATGGGGGAGGCTGTGGCTTACTAGGCTGATTGTTGGTTGGGACTTCACAAGGTTTAGAGTAGGGGAAGTAACATGAACAGAGCAGTGTTTTGGGTAGACAAGCAGTGGTTTAGAGAATTGAATTGAGGAAGCAAGGCCTCTAAAGTGGATTACATTAGGCCTCAAGAAGTAACGGGATCGAAATCAGACGTGCTCACTGATTATTGAGACTGCCTTTTTCCTTAGATTTTCCTGAATGTAGAGCACTTAGCTTCATGTAGTGTAACAGTAAAAGGAAAGTTTTATTTTGGTAGAGATATCCAGAGAATTATATGAGCTTTAATATATCTTAAAAAATTTTTTTTCTAAATAGTATATCTCTCAAGTGTGGCCTATAACCAGCTGCCCATCCATGAACGAACTGTTGGTTACTACTATGGGTTGAGGTAAATAGCTGACTCCAGAATATAAATAAACGACATTATTAACCACGCTCTTAGTTCAGATGATGACTTTTTTTTGGTAGCAAGACTTTCTCATTGAAGGAAGCAATGTGTTCATTTAGGTTCTGGCATAAACTCCTAGTGAGGGGACTCAAAACGATTGTTGCCGTGGCCGACGTGATCACACACCAAAGGGTCTCAGGTTCGATGGCTGGTCAAGGGCACATATCTGGGTTGTAGGCTCACCAGGATCAGCCCTTTGAGTAGCACTGTAGTATACAGCTGTTAAGCAGGTATGTGGTTTTCAGCGTGCTATTTTTTCAAGTGAAATTTATAGTTGTCATTCAACTCTGATCTTTATAGGATTTTACTAAGTTGGTATATTTCTATTTGGTGCAGTAGCCAAGTAGTAAGGGGGATTGATTAAGCGTCGTTCTCAAATTTGGGGAAAAGTTATTTGCAACATTGAGTTCCACTAGCCTTAAGGTAGTTAGGTAAACCTAAGAAGGGATGTTAATGTTTCTGTATCTTCTGTTCCCAGTAGTCTAGCTCTGAGTATGAATGGACAACTGTTGACAAGAAGACTGATTTTTAGTTTATAGGACAAGTGCTAAGAGCTTATAGCTCCATTAATTTATGCTGATAATTACAGTTATGCTTCATGGCTTTAGAAATCTAAGGAGTCAGTAGGTGAGTTGCTTCGTTCTCCCATTTTTCAGGGGAAGAATCTAAAGCTCAGAATGTGTTTGCCTAAGGTCATTACCTAAGTCTGGGTACTAGAACAGGGGTTCTAACACAAAATACTGTATCCCTGTAAGTAGACGTGTCTTTTAGCAGCTGCCATCAGATCGACTGATGATGGAATTATACTGTGAACTGCTATACTAGTATACTTTAATCAGCTTTAAGTGGATGTGGACAAGGTTGGGAAATAGGGTAATAATTCAGGAACGTTTGGAGAGTCACAAGTGAAGGGACTCAAAACATGATTGTTGCCCTAGCCAGTGTGATTACGCACCAAACGGTCTCAGGTTCGATTCCTGACATATATCTGGGTTGCAGGTTTGATCCCCGGCCTTTGTTGGGGTGTGTATGGAAGACAACTAATCAATGTGTCTCTCTCACATAGATGTTTCTCTCTCCCTCCCTTTCACTCTCTCTAAAAATCCATGGGGAAAAATATCCTCGGGTGAGGATTAACAAAAAAACAACCACCACACAAACATGGATTATTGGGGGAGACAGGGGAAATGACTGAATGTTTTCTGCATCTCCTGTACACTAGCCGGTATCTCGGGGGCTTTAGATTCTAGTTTTGTTTTGGCTGCTTTTGAGTAATGAAAAGGTATCTTAAATTCCTGCAGTGCTGTAACATTCTGTATCACAATGGAACAGAGTTAGAGTTGTTGCCAAGTTGAGATCCAAAGACTCAGAAACTACTTGGAAAAACAGATGCACTGGTTTTCTTGAATGGCTCAACTGTTACAAGAAGAAAGAGAATACTAGAAAGATAACAAGTGTCGGTCTTTTACAAAAACCGTTAACTGGATGTACTCAGTACCTACCATAAGGTAGCCAGTTTTCACTTGTGTTCATATAGAGTGGTGCTTAGATGATTATACATTTGTCACAGGCCTGTTGGCCTTTTCAGTTTTCATCTTTCTTTGTGGAAACATTTTCGGTGTCTTTAAGGTATTCTTTTTCTATATCCTTTAAAATCATGACTGCCAATCCCTGCTTTTTATAAATATAAAAGTCTCCTGCCTTCCTTTAATGTTCCTGAAGTTGCAGAATAGGTATTTTCCCCTAAAATATAGTTATAATACTGACTTTGCTTTTCCAAACTATGTTAATTTATTCATTTAATAGGCCTTTCCTGAGCGCCTCTACTGCATGCTATCACTGCTAGGGTAGCCTCCGACACGTTGTAGGTACCTTCTCCACATGGCCTAGTCACTGCTTTAGGGAAGTCCAATATTTGCATAATCTAAAAAAAACCCTGTGAGTTTAAAGATGACAGCCTTCATTTATAGAATTACATTAAACTTTCGGATTAAGGATATACTTGTCCTTATTCTCCCTTTAGGAATAATAGCTAGATTTCGTTTTCCTTAGCTATTGGGGAACCTGAATTAGAGTCTGTTCAGATGTAAATTTCTTCTAGGTTTTACCAAAAGAACCAATCTAAATCTTTGTCTTATAATTCTAGAAGTGCACGGAGGCGGAGATTGACTATGGCCTCTGTTGGCCAGATTTGGTCATTACAACTTTTTTCAATGTGTTAGTTACTCTTTTTAAGGATTTCTCTGGCTAAATCTTCAGAACTTCTGTACCCAGAACCAAGCTGCAGTCAATGCAGTCTGCTCTGCTGCTTCAGAACTTTTGCAGACTGGAATGAGATCACGTTTTTGTAGACCTGAAGAGTTTGTGATGATAGAATGCAACCAGAGGTTGAACTAAGGAGAGTGTCCTTTTTTTGAGATAACTTCTTGCAGGATCAGGGACATTGTCCAGAAAGTTGCTTGGCTCTCCCTAAATTTATTCTGCATGGGCTAGATGCATAGGCTGTCCCTCCCTTGGCCATATTTAGGAATGTTCCATATAATCTGCAGGACCAAAACAATCAGAATTGTACCTATTTAGAGCAATAAGACTCACCCAGTGTTCCTAGTCTTGAAGAAACTGTTTATTTGGAGCTTTTCATAAAGAAATAAATGGTTTTGACAAGTCATATCAAAATCTGTTTCAAATGATAGCTTTTTTGTTTAATTCTTTACTAGAAAACTGTATCAAAGGTTCTTTGAGAAAAAACTGCTTGCTTCTCAGTTTGGTTAACATGTTCTTGCTGTGTTGTAACGTAGAAATCCAGCCCTGTCTAACACAGAGCCCAACTTTGCAGTCATTTGCTGAGTTCTTTCTCAAGGTGCAGCTTAAGAACCTAGAGTAGAATGGTCAGGTAAACTAAAGTTACTGCATTTTGTGCTCCACAATAATTTGTGAAACTAAGATAGTCCAACAATTCTCACCAAGGGGAACAGGTATTTAGGCGGTGCTTAAAGGTCATCATTTGCAAAAGTTCTTTTCATTGTCTGGCTGTGTCAAGTAGTGCATACCTAAACTAGCTTAATTTTAGAAATAGATTCAAAATGTAAATATATCAACAACACTTTTTGATTTTCACCCAGTCAGTATTGATTAATGGACAAGTATTTTATTTACTATTTTTCAAATATTCCTTTAATTTCAAAGTGGAATTTTAAAGTTAGTGGAAAAACATTCCAGTTTCAAAACTATCCCCAGTCTCACTGGCAACACTCCCATAACTGTTTAGGCAGAAACGGGCTGGGCCTGACTGCTGGCTGTTCCTTAGAGTCTCCTCAGTGGAGCTCGAGTTAGGTGGTGTACCGGAGATGCAGACATGTCGTCCTGACGTCAGTCAGACGTGGCCGTGACCTTTGGTTTGGTTTTTGTCTGTCTGTTGTTGTTCTTGTTACTGTTCTGTGTTTCTTTTTCTCTTTTATTACGTTTGCTTTATTCCTCACTGCTTTCTGATGCCATCTCCCTTCACCACCACCGTCCTCTCCACACTGGCTTTCTTTTGTCCATTTCAATGCCTTGACTTTCCCATTTTGGTCTCTGTACAGTCTGTCCCTTATTTCTCTGGTGGTTGCAGCTTCTGAGCTAACAATGCTTTTGTCATGCTCTGTGTTTAAAGCCTTGATTTTACTGCTGTCGTAAAGATGAAACTTGACGTGGCTATTGGGCTGTTATTTACAGTTTATTTCTCTCTCTGCTGCACTGGTTAAAAGGACACTGTCAAGGTATTTTTTTTCATAATTTTTCAAATCATTTTCCTCACTGTTTACAATAACCCATTAAAAGCTTGAAACTTAAATCTTTCCCTTCCAAAGGTCCTCTCCATCATACATCCACACTGGTTTGTTGTTGTAGATTTGCGCCTGTGTGTCGGGCTGGTGCCATTTGAGTTTTTGTCATTGAAAGCGCATGTAAAAAGTCAGGTTTTTTTGTGGGGGGTGTGGGTGGACTAAAGGGGAAAGTGTAATGAATCAAGTGGGCTGCTTAGCAAAGAGGGAAGAAACAAAAGGTCAAATTTGGTCCCTTTAACCTTGACAGTGTCCCTTTAAGTATTTCTCTACCACACACCCCGGACCCCAATTACTGAGCCTGAGTGCTGCGCATTTTTCAGTATGAACTTCCCTGTGTGACTGTCAGCCTCGCTGCAAAGATTAAAGCTTGTCTGAAGCAAGCCGTCCAGTTGACACTGGAAGAGCTTTAATCTGCACCATTTGCACACTTGTGTGTCGGCACATTCTGCCCTGCTGCAGAGGCGTATGTGAGCTGATCCCTCTTGCTGCTACAGCATCCCCTTACTAGACAATACAGAAGCCACACAGAAATATCACCCTTTTCTACTCCGGGAAAAGCAGCCTTACACATTGCATCTATTATTTGTTAAGATTTCATAGCTGTAGATATCAGTTGAAAATGTAATTGTTTTCTTTTTTAAAGGTGCACCAAATTTAGTGCTTCTAGAACCATATTTTGTAGCATCATTGCATGGGTTACACTGAGAAAAATTTCAGCATTGCTTTGAGCTGTTCTGTATACTAGTGTGACCATCACATTAGTGAGGAAAAGTAACTAATGAGAAAGTAAAGTAAATTCCTGACAAAATGGTCTCCTCCATTAGCTCTGTTAACCATGTAATCAGAACAAGTAGGGCTGTCACCAAGAGCTCCTTTCTTTGGGCCTGGAGTTGAATAGGAGGTCAGATGTGTCTGAATCCTAGGTACCACCCTGCTATATAATGGCACCAAGTATCCAAAGCCCGATTCTCTGCCTTATTTCTCAGTATAAACCAGAAGATTCTCGGGGGTTGACATTTCTTAGGCTAATGAGGACTCTCAAATTCATAGAGATTTCTTGATCTCTTCAGTGCGGTCTTCTGGAACTTGATGCTTTAAAACATGCTTTTGATTGAGTCACTTACGGTGTCTGTCATATTTACAGTTTCCAAGGAGAGTTGCAGTCCTTTTCCCTTTTTTCTCTTTTTGGTGCAGATTGTATTTCTTGCCACATTCTTTTTGCCACCCCCTGGCTCATAGGGAGTTATTTGGGTGACTTATCAGTGAAGGGGCAGCGGCCTGTACTTCAAAATCATCTGTTTAATTGGGAAGGGCAAAAACTAAGGAGTTTCAAACAAGAGGTAGAGTCTTACTGTGATGATCTTGTCCACAATCAGTTATCTCTGGTTGTAAAAGATCACTTCTCTGCCTTAGTGTTCCTTAGACCTTTAATATTTGTTTTCTTGTTACCAATTTTAGGTTGGCTGTAAAGTGAAATTCATATTTTAAATCCCACTTCCCAGTAGATACCCCGCTTATTATGGCAAGAGATGCTTGCATTAGATGTGCCTTTTCTCTCGCTGCTGTCATGAAATCAGCAATAGAATTGCAGATAGTCTACTTTGGGGCTGAATTAAGTAGTAGTCACAGAGGTATGTGTCTCCACTAACTGATGGCAGGGCCTGGGAGCATGGTCTTGGAGCTTGACGATCTGCTCTGCAGTCTGTTCCCTTCCTCCACCATAGCGAGCCAGACCTGGTACCTCGGTCACTCATAATCTGAGCTTTGGACATTCAACTCGGAACTTAATTGGTGCCTTAAAACACTGTTACTCTGCAAATTAATAGCTTATTAATTGCAATGAACTTCACTTCTCTCTTTCCTACTCCCACCTTAAATTCTTCTTTGAGGGGAAGCAGGTGCCTCGGGCTTCTTATTTGTCCATCTTGCCCTTTTGCTGGAAGGTCCTCAGGTGTGTTGACACAGTTTTTGTTCTCTGGGACGTTTCTAGCTATTGTCTGCATGTCAGCCCAGCTTATCTCAGTGCATGTAAGCTCCACGTGACTTCAGTTAGCACCAGTGTGAATCCTGGGGCTGCTAATAGAGATAGAGTCCCAGCTCTGGGGGCCAAATTGGGAGAATAGGAGAGTATCAGTGCCAAAAACATCTCATATCTCATTTAATAGAATTGACCACTTCATAGAAAAGAAAGTTTAAATCATTGTCCTCAAAGGTTTCCCCTTTGAGAAACCTTTTAATTTGTATAGCATTTGTGTTTTCATGGGTGGTTATGTTTAGTATTATAAGGACCAACTCTGCTATACTTCGGATTTTCAGGTTCCTAAAGAGAAAGATGAAATGGTAGAACAAGAGTTTAACCGGTTGCTAGAAGCTACATCTTACCTTAGTCATCAGCTAGACTTCAATGTCCTCAATAATAAGCCCGTGTCCCTTGGCCAGGCATTGGAAGTTGTTATTCAGTAAGTACTTCGATACTGCTTATTGTCTAGTGATTTCCATTTAGAGATTTGCTATTTTTGTTTTAAGTTTTCCATCAAGTCTTATTTGAGCTAATTTTTGCTTATTTTCATGTCAAATAGTTAACTCTAAAAGTAAAACCAATAATTACATGATACGTAAAACCCTTCTGAATTCTACAATTCACTTTTATGGCACTAAACTGCATTTAACATAGCCTAGAAAATAACTTGTCCCCAGCCAACTTTCTTGTTTCAGAGTATTAGAAATATCAGTGGGCCTTGATACTCTTAAATGTTTTTGGTGGATACCAGTCTTATGTTGCAAAGCTGTGTGACCAGAGCATATGAATTCTCTCTCTTAGGTTACAAGAAAAGCATGTTAAAGATGAGCAGATTGAACATTGGAAGAAGATAGTGAAAACTCAGGAGGAATTGAAAGAGCTTCTTAATAAGGTGAAATTCTGTTTTATTTTTTTTCATATCTGAAGGTGCATTAGTAGGAGAGAAAAAGCCTTCTAGAAATTTTAAAAGCACTGGGACTCACTGATTACTCTTAAGAAAAAATGACTAGCAAAAGGCACTGTTTTATCTGTCACTCTAAAGTGCAGCTTTACTGGTAAATTGCTGTCAGGATCCCTTTGGCTGTTGTAAAGCTGACCCAGTGCCCTCTGCTGAATTCTAGGATGGGAGGGAAACCAGCTTGTGCCAAATAGTAGATCTATTGAGGGCTCTTTGCCACCACCCTCCAGACTAGGAAACTCTTTGTTTCTCCTCATCCTGCTAGCCGCAAACATAATACCAGCTTAGAGAGAAAACGTGAAGTGGGACAGCTCCTGTGGGAGTTGTCATGCAAAACCGGGAGCATCTTGTGACTAGACTCTTGCCTCACTCTCACGGTGCCTCACTTCTTCATCTTGTCAAGTGAAAAGGTCTCTGGCACTCCTTATTCAGGACTGTGGTATGATGAAGTGAGATGAGTGGCCAGAGAATGGCCAGCTGTGGGGTTCCTCATCTCAAGCTTTAACCATCCCGCGAGGCCTCTGTAGTACCCTCAGAAACCGGACCAGACCAATCCTGGGAATAGTTCCAGCAGTTGCTTTGCGTGATAACTTGACCTTTTATATATTTAAAAAACAAATCATGGCCATTGGTTTCCAAAAACAACAAGTTTAAGTTACATTATAGTACTTTGTTTTTCCTGGAAATTAAATTAATTTGCACGTGTGTGTATGTAATATTTTTTTAAATTAATGGGACACTCCTAGTTCTGCCATGTGTTCTGGAAGACAGAAGCAGTCTCACCTCACAGTGGTGTGATATCTCTGTGTTGAGCCCTATAGGGGTTTTTTCCTGTTCTAAAATACCATGATATAGAAGAGGCATTTAAGAATTCCAAGGACCTGTTTTGGTATAATAGCAGTTTAGGGGGAGGAACCAAAGCATGTGATTTGGAGATGAAGGACATCACTATCTGGAATGGTAAATTTTTATTTTTCCCTCTTAGATGGTAAATTTGAAAGAGAAAATTAAAGAGCTCCATCAGCAATACAAAGAAGCATCTGAAGTCAAGCCACCCAGAGATATCACGGCTGAGTTCTTGGTGAAGAGCAAACACAGGGATCTGACTGCCCTGTGCAAGGTGTGGTATACGGACATACATGCCCAGTTGGTTTTATTCGGAATCCTAAGAGTAGCGTAGATCTGAGGAACTTGGGAAAGATCCACTAGTCAATCACAGCTACCTGTAGTGCAAAGCGGATTTGGTACCCAGGAGCATTGGGGACTTAATGGGTTAGTTTGGTTTGAGATCTACTTTTTCTGCAGAATTCCTACTTTGTTTTCACAATCTCATCCTTTAGTTTACTATCTCATTTTGGCCCTTTGGTATAGTTTATCCCTGACAGTTCAGAATAATGATAATGAACATGGACTCCAGAGTCATTTGGAGTCACGTTATCTGGTTGAAATCCATAACTTAGTATCTTCTGGCCTGGAGACCTTGGGCTTCTTACTCCCCTCGTCTGTTACATGGTATCAGTGCTAACTCACTCACTAGGGCATGTGGTGAGTGCACAGGAAGTGGTGGTTGCTGTACCTTCCCCTCTCCCATCTTAATTTCAGGCTCACATTATAGTTTGTCTCCAAGAATAACGAGCCCTGACCCAGCCTTAAGCTGAGACACTTGTGGATATGACCTGGGCCAGGGGTGTGGTTCAGACCTTACCCTTTGTGGGATAAATAACTAGGTTGGTCTCTGACACATTAGATCAACTGGTTCTCTTAAATTCTATCAGGAATATGATGAGTTAGCTGAAACACAAGGAAAACTAGAAGAAAAACTTCAAGAATTGGAAGCCAATCCCCCAAGGTACGGAAAAAAACACTGACGTTCAGAAGGCTAGGGTTTACTGTTCTTTCTGTTAGATTTAGAGGGAAAATTATAAAGCACCATGGTTTTATTTATGTTAAGTGAATGGATTGTAAATTGTTTAATAAATGTAAGCTATCTGTGCATGTGGACTACAGTTTACCCTTAAACACAGATTTGAACTGCTCGGATCCCCTTATATGTGGACATTTTTCAGCTTATAATTCATTGGAAAATTTTTTTGGAGATTTACAACAATTTGGAAAAAATGTGCAGACAACTGCGTAGCCTAGAAATCTAGAAAAAGTTAGATATGTCATGATTGCATAGAATTTATGCACGTATTTTCCTTTCTCTGGCTTACTTTATTATAAGGACACAGCATATAATACATATAACATACAAGTATGTGTTAATTGATTATCTTATCAGTGAAGCTTCCTGTCAACAGTAGGCTATTGGTAGTTAAGTTTTGGGAAAATCAAAAGCCATCCCCAGATATTTGGGGGTGGGGATCAGTGCCCTTAACCCAGAGTTGTTCAATGGTCAGCTATGCTTCTCTGGTTTCTAAATCCCCTAGTCTTATGGGGGTTTTTTGTGTGTGTTTTAAATATATCTTTATTGATTTCAGAGAGGAAGGAAGAGGGAGAGAGAGAGAGAAACATCAATGATGAGAGAGAATGATCGATCAGCTGCCTCCTGCAAGCCCCGCACCGGGATTGAGCCCAGAACCCAGGCATGTGCCCTTGATTGGAATCGAACCTGGGACCCTTCAGTTCACAGGTGGATGCTCTCTATCCACTGAGCCAAACCGGCCACGGCCCCTAGTCTTTTGTTTTAATGTGTAAGAATGGCCTAGATACTTAAATATATTGTTTTTGAAGATAGCCTTCATAAAATCTGATATATGTATTTGAAAGTGTAGTAAATGAAAATTGTCTTCCTGGAGTGGCATAGAAGGTGGTATTGCTTCAAATTCCCATAATTCTGGGGAGTAGGAAAGTATTACACTTTATTTCCATTGGCTTTTGACAGTGAATACTTGCATGCTGATACTGTGCTCCATATTGCACCTGGTCTTCACATGAATCTGTTCTGTTCTGCAGTCAGGGGTGCTTCCCATTCTTGCCAAAAAGTCCATGCTTTAAAATACAAAACAAATTCTTACAACGAATATGCTTTTATAATGCAACCATATAAAGAAGACTTTTTCTTTTCTTTTTTTTTAAATTTAAATAATTTTTATTTCTTAAAGTATTACAAAGAGTATTACATATGTCTCCTTCCCCCCCCCCCCCCCCTTGACATTCCCCCGGCCTCCCCTACTCCCCAGTGTCATGTGTCCCTTGGTTATTCTTATATGCATGCATATAAGTCCTTCGTTTGATCTCTTATTTGACCTCACCGGGGCCGTCCTGACCTCACTGGGGCCGCTTCAACCTCACCGGGGCCGTCCCGACCTCACCGGGGCCGTTTCGGCCTCACCGGGGCTGTCCCAACCTCACCAGGGCCGTCCTGACCTCACCTCTTTTTTTTCCAGGCAAATGAGGCCTAATTGTAATTTGCTTTATGTAGTGAGATTGGCACTGCTCCAGGTCCCAGGAATAAAGGGGTTAATAAGACAGCTCAGGTCCTACTTTCTGACTTAGAATTTTTTCACATTAAAGTACAGTCCCAGGTTTAGATTGTCACACAGTTACTGAGATCATCCCCATCCACCTACTGAGCATAATAGTAAAGCCCTTTAATAACCTTGTACTCCTTTGTTCTCATTTTGCAGTGATGTATACCTCTCGTCAAGAGACAGACAGATACTTGATTGGCATTTTGCAAATCTTGAATTTGCTAATGCCACACCTCTTTCTACACTCTCCCTTAAACATTGGGATCAGGTAAAATTCTTTTATCATTTATTTTTTGCACATGTCTTGCAGAGGGTTCTTAAAAGAAACTTTTCATTTGTTTGTTTTTATACAGCTTTATTAAGAAAGATAATTTACATACAAAACTCACTATTTTAAGTGAGCAGTTTGGTTTTGCCAAACGTACATAGTCAAGAATAGAACATTTCACCATCCTTAAAAGTTCTCTCTCGCCCCTTTTTCAGTTAACTCTCCAGCCCTCCTGCTCTTGGCCCTATGCAACCATCTATTTGCTTAGTCACTATAATTTTGCTTTTTCTATAATTACCTGTAAATTGAACTATACAGTATAATATGCACTATATAGCCTTTTGTGTGTGAATTCTTTTACTTAGCTACGTTTCTGTGTATATCAGTGGTTTGTTCCTTGTTCTTGTTTGGTGGTATTCCATTGTATGGAAATGCCACAGACTGTCCTTTCATTGGCACATTGATGGACATGTGGGTGGTTTCCATGTTGGCTATAAATGATTGAAGCTGGTAGGAACATTCATGTGTTTCTCCTGGATTAATAAGAGTGAAATTGCTGAATCTTAATGGAAAATAGGTTTTTAAAGCTTTATAAGAAACTTCTAAACTGTTTCCCAAATTGCGTTCACACCAGCAATGTATGGAAGTTCCAGTTGCTCCGTATCATCATCAACACTTGGTCCTGCCGGTTAAAAATTTTAGCCATTCTAATGTTGTTGTTTTAATTTTTATTTCCCTGATGATTGGTGATCTGAAGCATCTTTTCATGTACTTATTGGCCATTAGTATGTCAATTCTTTTATGAAAAGTTTATTCAGATCTTCTTTTCATTTAAAAAATCTGATTGTCTTCTTGTTAAATTGTGAGAGTTCATCATGTTCTTTAAATTCTGGATACAATTTGTCAGATTTATGTTTTGGAAGTATTTTCTACAAATCTGCAGCAGGCTTGCCTTCTTATTTTATAAATGGTATCTTTAAAAGAGCAAAAGTTTTACATTTTATGAGTGTCCTATTTTATTAACTTTCAGGCTTTGTGTGTTTTGTAAAATCCTGAACATTTTTTGTCTTAAACGAAGATCGCAAAAATTTTCTCCATAAAGTTTTATGTTAGGTCTATGATCCATTTTGAGTTCATTTTTGTGCATAGTGAGAGGTGAGGTTACAGCTCATATTTTTCCATATGGTTATCTAATTAATTACTCTAGCACTGTCCTTTTTCTTCATTTGTCTTGGCACCTTTGTTGAAATCAGTTGACCATGTGTGAGTCTGTTCATTTATCTGTCTATCCATATCCCACTATCACACCATCTTGAGTATGGTTGCTCTATGTCTTGAAATCAGGTAATGTAAGTTCTCCAGCTCTGTTCTTTTTAAAATTGTTTTTGGCTATTTGGGGTCTGTATTTCCATAAACATTTTCGAATCAGTTTACCAATTTCTATTAAAAAATTCTGGGAGTTTGGGATTGCATTGAAACTATAGATCTAATTTAGAGTGATCATCATCTTCCTATTGACTCTAATCCTTGAGCATGATATAATATTTTGTCACGTTATTCTTAAGTATTATAATGGTGATTTACTCTTGAATTGGTGAGAAGTCACAGGGCTTCTTAGATGTTGAATGGACCAATCTCTAAGTCTGAGACTTTGGCCCGACTTAAGACTCTGTAGAAGTAAATATTACACTTTTATTACATATTTTCATTATACATTTTCCTAGTAAGATTATTTTGACTTCTTAATCTCTAGATTATATCTTGGTATTCTTTAGTATTTGAATTACAGTTAGGATTGAACTTGCTAATGGTAAAAATATTGCAAAATTCCCAGTTTCTTTGTGGTTTTTCAGGTAAAGACTAAATTAGACCTTCCTAATAACTCATTTATCATTTGGAGTTTCAGTATGTATCTATTTGTAATCGTGTTAAGTTTTTAAATGTGGGTGATTTGAACTGATCCATAGAGGAGATGAGTCAGTCATTTAGTAGTTTTGCTGCCAACCCAGTATTGTTATCTAATTCCTAAGAATTGTGGTATGTTTTCCCCAGGAATCTCATGAAATCAGAAATACTGACTAGCCTTCGAAAGTTTCTCTACATAGAAAATTTTTTAGTATATTCAGAGAAATAGTTGAGTAGGGGGTGTGCAGGAGGCAGCCAATCAATCAGTGGTTCTCTCTCATTGACGTTTCTATCTCTCTCTTCCTCTCAAATCAATAAAAACATTTAAAAACAAACAAACAAAACACCCCTATCTAGGGAAAAAGAAACTGCCCTACTTTCACTGCCAAAGGTAGTCATTATGGACATTTGGGGTTTTTTCTTTTCCCTTCAGTTTTCTGGGGCAGCTGTAGTTGAATATGGAGTAATTGGTTTTTTAAAAACAAAGAAACAGATTTTTATCTACTTCAGAGACAAAGGGAGAGGGAGAGACAGAAACATCAGTGATGAGAGAGAACCATCAATTGGTCACCCCCTGCAAGCCGTCTCACTGGGACTGAGCCCGCAACCCGGGCAGTACATGCCCCAACCGGGAATTGAGCCATGACTTCCTGGTTCATGGGTCAACATTCAACCATTAAGCCACACTGGCTGGGCTGGAGTGATTGTTTTTAATTTCTGTGTTATATTGACAGTTTCCACAAGTTGGTGTTTTTAGCCTTATTTTACAGAACTCAGTATAAAATAGCACAAATTAGATTTTAAAAGTGTGAAAATATGTCCTTTTCTCTCCTCTTTAGGATGATGACTTTGAGTTTACTGGCAGCCACCTAACAGTGAGGAATGGCTACTCATGTGTGCCTGTGGCGTTAGCAGAAGGCCTAGATATTAAATTGAATACAGCAGTTCGGCAGGTTCGCTACACAGCTTCAGGTATGTTGTTGCTTTACTGGTGAGAGAGGACACGATGCTGATCTTTTGAGTTTGAACTATAGGAAAAGTATTAAGTCATTTCCTGATAGAATGTCTTATAAACTATGTCTCCTAAATTTTAAAATTTGCATTTACAAAAGGATTGAGTCCATAGAGCCTTTGGAGATTATAACCCCATCATTGTATAAACCAGAAAATTGAGGCAAGTTTTAGTTCACAAATTGTGCATGAATTAGTTGATATTATAACAACAGCCAGTGAGTTTGGCTTTAATTTTGCTAAGTATATTCTTAAAAGCCAGAAGTTGGGCCCCTAGTCTCCAGTGGAACCCACCCTGCATTTCACCATCTTGCAACAGGGTCTTTGGACCCATTCTGGCTTTTCCTACTTAGATGGGCTAATGCCTCAAGCTGCTTTCTCGTTCTGGGAGCAGTCCTGCTAATAAGTTGACTTCTGATTGCCCTGATTACTCTGACAGTAGGCTCAATGCTCATTATTGCTAGTTTCAGGTACGTTTAATATGGAGTGCAGAGAATCCGTTGTCCACCCACCTTTGGAATTAGTAATCTTGAACTCCTTATGGTAACTAGTCACTCCCCTTCCTGAGGGCCCGCATCACAAATGGAAATGTGGCCACTAATCTTGCTCTCCATGGTCCCTTTTTCTAGAGTTTTTAAGATCACCACAAATATTTTTTTTATAATTGCTGAAACCATTTTCCATTTAAATTTCCCCTTCAGAGGCAGCTTCTAGCTGTTGATGTTGAAAAGATCTACCGCTTCATTTGCGCTGCAGATGAAGAATAGTTGAGAATAGCTTTTCTGTCATTTTCTCTAGTTCTGTGACCACAGAAAATGGGCATGGCCCTGGCTGGGTTGCTCAGTGGGTTGGAGCTTCAAGGTTGTGGGTTCGATTCCCAGTCAGGGCACATACCTAGGTTGTGGTGGGTTCAGTCCCTGGTTAGGGTGCTTACAGGAGGCAACCGGTTGATGTTTCTCTTTCGCTCCCTTCTCCTCTCTCCCTCCCCACTTCCTTCCTCTCTCTTTAAAACGAAAGTCCTCAGGTGAGGATTTAAAAAAAAAGAAAGAAAATGGACATGTAATGAGATCCCATACTTATTTGAACTATTTATGTATAGTTTTGAAGCATTCAATGAAGGAAAAACATCAAGCTCACATGAGAATAAATAAGATTAACCTACTTTCAGTGCCTTTTCTGTGGCCAACTTTGAGCTCATTCATGTTCTGGCAAGCTAAGCATCATAGTGCATTCTCGAATAGCGAGCTCCACGGTTCTGAGCTGCATCCCTTGGGTCTGTACCACAAGCTTCTGCTATCATTCTTCTCTTTGTCCCTATGCACGAGCACCTACCCATGGTGAGGAGTTACTGGTTCTCTTGGGACAGACATTTTACTCTGCATTTTGGTCTAAATTTACTTAACTTTATTAAGTTATCAGGTCCTTTTATTAGTCCAGAAGATCTCTGTATCAGGCAGGTAAGATAGTACAATGGTGAAGATCAGAGGACTCTGGGCATTAGGATTTGAATCCTGGCACTTACTACCTGTGTTATTTCACTTCTGCCTCAGTTGCCTTCTTTAAATAGTGGATAGAACCGACTCCATAGACTTGTGTGAAGAATTAACTGGGATGGCATGTAGAGCCTGCTGTACACTAAATGTTCACACCCTCATCAATACCACCCTCCTCACCAGTAGTCTTTTCCCTCAAACCCCGATAGGATGTGAAGTGATAGCTGTGAATACCCGCTCCACCAGCCAGACCTTTATTTATAAATGTGATGCGGTTCTCTGTACCCTCCCCTTGGGTGTGTTGAAGCAGCAGCCACCAGCTGTCCAGTTTGTGCCACCTCTTCCCGAGTGGAAAACATCTGCAGTTCAAAGGATGGGATTTGGCAACCTTAACAAGGTAACCTGCCCTCTACACCTCGCTCTTGCACACTATACAAGTACCAGTCCAGCTGCCCTCCACTGGGACAGGAGAGGGGTTTGCATTTTTATACATCTTGCTGTGCTTTCAATTCTGATATAGGGTGAGTCCTGTCCATTCATTCACTTTATTGCCTAGTTATGCATAAAGTATCCTTGAGAATTTAGTCTTCTGAGGTCACTTCTCAAACCCCAGCCTATATATAAAAGGAGAGCCCTAAATGTCATCCTAAGTAATAAATTTGTAATAAGGATTCATTGGCTTATAGTAAGAGTATATTAGCCTGACCGGCGTGGCTCAGTGGTTGAGCATCGACCTATGAACCAGGAGGTCACAGCTCGATTCCTGATCAGGGCACATGGTTAGGTTGCAGGTTCGATCCCCAGTGTGGGGCGTGCAGAATGCAGCCCATCGATGAGTGTCTCATCATTGATGGTTTTTTTTCTCCCTTCCTCTGTGAAATTAGTAAAAATATTTTTTAAATTATTTAAGAAGAAAAAAAAAGAGTAGATTAGAAGAAATTTAAATAATGTCTTAAGAAGAAGTACTTTCTTTTGAGGCATACCTGTGCTTAAAGCCATATTCTTGGAGCCCCGCTGCCAGCTCATGTGTTTCTTTTTTGTGATAGGTGGTGTTGTGTTTTGACCGGGTGTTCTGGGATCCAAGTGTCAACTTGTTCGGGCATGTCGGCAGTACGACTGCTAGCAGGGGTGAGCTCTTCCTCTTCTGGAACCTCTACAAAGGTAACTGCTTTCTAGTTTTGATCTTTCTCATATCCTTAAAGGAATACAGAATTAGGAATATTCTGGTTTTTCTCAAATATATATATATTACACACATATGTCTTTATTTTTCATTAACCCCATAAGCAATTCCTGAAATTCCTTATAGATGCTAGGGATATGGAAAAAAACAAAACCCTGCCTTCAAGGAGCCCACAACTAACTTGTGGGAGATAGAATGAGGAGGTAGGCAGCCTCAGAACAGGGCGGTAAGGAGACAGCAGAGTGAAAGCCCAAAGACTGCAAAAGAAAGCAGAAAAGGAAGGGCCCGCCCTGCCAGCAAGGGAGAGCCCAGGGAGGCTTCCTGGAAGGGAAATTTGTATTCTCATGCTCACACTTCCATGTCTGACTACCCCTGAATCTCTGATCACTTCCCTTTTTGAAACTCCTACCTCCCGCTGTACTTTCTTCTGGACGGCTCCTATTCCTATACAGAGCTTTTAAAAGAAAGCATATCTAGACTCTACCTCATTCCAGGAAAAGAATGTAAGACATACACTGTGCAGCAGTATCAGCAGGCATGGCCTCGACAGAGTAGATACATCAGTGAACAGTTTGAGTCCCACCCCAGTTCTTTCCGTCACTCCTCACTGCCTGCTTCTGAAGCCCCTCCAGGCGGCCAGGGCCTCGTCCGGAGGAGGCACTTTGTCCCCGAGCACATGGCTTCCTGACAGCCGCTGAGTGCTCTTCCCTTCCCCCATCCAGACGGTCAAGTCCTCTCAGTGCTCGCTTCACCATCTCTCAGACCCATTTGCTCCTCTTCTTTTCTACTGCCCACTCCCCAGTCCAACTCTCCTCTTACCTTTTCCTGGTCTGGAACCTCTTTAAAGGTAATTGCTTTCTAGTTTTGCCAGTAGCCACTGCCTGCTATCCCTGCTTCTGTCTTTTGAGGGCTTTCCATTATCTTGGCCATTACTAAGAAGGCCCGCATCACCTAGCCCTTCTCTACGTCAGCTTCCTCATTGTTCATTCCTCCCAACCCATCCTCACCCCTCCCCACTCTCTGGGCTCCAGAACCCTTGCTGCTCTTCTGGAATCCTGGATTGCACCTTGCTGTTTTCCACTTCAGGGCCTCTGCCCGGAAATACTGTTCCTGGGTGCTTTCATTTTCCTTCTTCTCTTCCTTCCCAACATGGCGTACTCTGCACAGCCTTTGGGTCTTCACCTAAATGTCAGTTTCAAAGAGGACTCCCAAGACACACATACCTCCACTGCTTCAGATCTCAGTTCTGTGTCCTGTGTTTTTCTTCAATAGCTTCTATCACAGTTCGTAATTATATATCTGTGATATCTGTCTGTGGAGTAGTCAATTATTGTTTTTATATCCCCAGCATCGACTACTGTGTTTATCCCTTAAGTCTGCTGCATAGTCACCCAATGGATGAGTAAAGGTGGTGATGGGCTTGGAGGGGCCTGGGATAGCTGAAAGGGTGACCCTTGCGGAGCTGTCCCCAGTGGTCAGGGCTAAGAATTCTTGGTCTCAACATAGGGATACTTGTTTTCTTTTGTTAACAAGGTCTGAAATGATATCTGCAGTTATAAACAGTGAAGTACACGAGTCACCTCTGTAGTTTGCCAGCTCCCTTCTGGGGGTAGATTTCAGGTTACCTTTTCAGAAACAACTTGTCTCTAGCTGAGTGGTGCATGTCTATTGGTTGTCAGATTTCAGAGCACCAAGAATAATGGGCCCATTAAGGAGGTTCTTGAGAAAAGTCTGTAGGAAAACCCTGGAATTGTCTTTTCTGTTTCCCTAGCTCCAATACTCTTGGCACTAGTGGCAGGAGAAGCTGCTGGCATCATGGAAAACATAAGTGATGATGTGATCGTTGGCCGATGCCTGGCCATTCTCAAAGGGATTTTTGGTAGCAGTGCAGTGCCCCAGGTAAGTGAGTGGGGATAAGCGGGGACCTGGGGTTTGGACAAAAGACACGTTTGACATATCCTCTTAAGTTGCAGCACAGGTGCTTGGTCAGGACAGTTTCAGCCAGAATTGAGAAGTATGTATGGATTTACATGAATGCTTATGTTTGGAGTTCATACCTAAGTGTGGGATTCAGAAAGTTATTTGCTGCATTTCTTACCATCACCACCACACCCCACCTTTCAGAGTGGCCAAACTCCCTCAGGGAAGTCTTAAGATAATCTTTTGGTACTTTTTTCTATTCTTTAGGCCCATTGAAACACTTACAGACCCTTATGATTCCTTTGAAAGGAGGTATATCAATACTTCATGTGAATTTGGGAGAGCATTTTTAATTTAGATCAAGTCCTTGGTAGAGCTCTGGATTCATAGATATAGGCTTGGTTGAAGCCTGAAAGCGTTCTGTTATATATTTTAAAGCATCAGCATTTACCACTTGGCTCTCATGTCTGTTTCCTCTTCAGCTCTCAGAACTTGTATCTCCGCTCACCACCATTTTCCACCTTTCAGATATCACTGTCTGTCCCTAGTGTCCAGCAGTAACTTCTGCCCATGGTATTTTCTTTAGCCCAAGGAAACGGTGGTGTCTCGCTGGCGTGCTGATCCCTGGGCCCGGGGCTCCTATTCCTATGTGGCTGCAGGATCATCTGGGAATGACTATGATTTAATGGCTCAGCCAATCACTCCTGGCCCCTCAATTCCAGGTGCCCCCCAGGTGAGAAACTAACAAACTGTACCTGGGCTTATTTGGGAAGAGGCCAGTATCCCAGGTTCTCAGGGTAAAAATGCCACTGGTTGTTACAGATTTAGTCAGTCTTGGACCCTTTCACATAACCCAGAGCAGAGGAAAAGGGAGGAGCAGTTATCTTTCGCATCTGGTTTCTCACATTTTGGCTTTGTTAAATCTAAACAGTCTGTATTCAGATTTTTGTCCCTATAAAACAAAATAAAAAATGTTTTTAATTGTACCCCATTTTGTAATGGTTCATAGGATTGTTGCAGGCTCCCAATCACTAGGGATCTCCCGGGGATGCCCCTGAGAAATAACTTTGGGCCCTTATCTAGACGATGCCTGACCCTGCTCCAAAGAGTAGTGTGTTCTCAGGACCTGCGCTCAGACAGACCTGCTCTGAGCCAAGTGAGAACAAAGGCTATGTGCTCTGTGGTTCAGGGCAGTCACCCCCACCTCCAGTAGGTACTACTTGAGGCAAAGTGAGCTTCAGAACTGGGTGTCCCCAGAGTTAAACTGGAATGTGAGAACAGGTGCAATTACATGTCACTCTTGAACTAAGGCTGGGCTGAGTTTTGTTGTCCCCTCCTAGTTCTGTCAGTTCTAATAAAACGCCTGCTTCTAAGGGCGACCCTTTTTGGTAGAATGATGGGCTAGTGGTTTGGGGGTGGATGAGTTCAGCCTCAAAGGCCAACAGAAATTTGGAAGTTTAAACACAACAAAGGTATATTTGCAAGGTGCTGATTTCCTCTTAACTTTCCTTCCTCAAATAGCCAATTCCACGACTCTTCTTTGCTGGAGAACACACAATCCGCAACTACCCAGCCACCGTCCATGGTGCTCTGCTGAGTGGCCTTCGAGAAGCAGGAAGGATTGCAGACCAATTCTTGGGAGCCATGTACACCCTGCCTCGCCAGGCCACACCAGGTGTCCCTGCACAGCAGTCCCCAAGCATTTGAAACAAGTGTACCCTAAGGGAAGAGGCTGACGCGTGTGTCTTTTGCTGTGTAAGCAAAGTTCTTCTAGCAATAGATTCCTGAGAAACCCGCCCTGGCTTTTGGGCTTCCGGTCAGTTGCCGAAGTTCAGGATGGCCAGGTGGCCCAGGAGGTTGTCTCCTTTGAGTGACTTGGAGCCAGGGATGAAGGCACTTGTCCATTTAGTGTGGAAGTATGTGTTCTTCAAGACGGAGGCAAGCAAGTGCTATGAGAGAACATCTTAGTCTCATGGTGTGTGGTAGTTTTTTTTATATTTTGAGAATAAAACTTCATATAAAATTAGTCCTATCTTTTTGTTTGTTTTCCCTTAGGGTTAGAGCTGTATACAAGACAGGAGTGTTACTCCGTTGGAGATGTTAATTTCGTATGTTTAGTAAGGAGGATGTTTATGTAAAGGAGAAAAATGACTCGGTCAGAAGACAGGCTCCTATAGAACAGTGGGCTTCCTGGTCTGTGAAGCTAGATTTCCCCACAAAGGGTGGGGAAGGTGACCATGTGCCAAAGGCATGAGCATATGGATATCGGGAAACTTTGAATTCTCAAAACACAAGACAACACAAAGTTTGGGTAGTCCTCTACAGACTATCCTGGCTTTATTCTCCAGATTCCTCCATGGGTATGTCTAACTGTACTTCTGTCCAAGGTACTGGTATAAAGTTTTGGCAAGTTCTACATAAGGAGCAGATCAAGGGTTTAGGTAACTTCGCTGCTGTAACAAATTACCAACAAGCTCTGAGGGAAGATTCTATTTCCTTGCTTTTCTCAGCTTCTAGGGGCTGTCTGTATCCTTGGCTTATGGCCCCTTCCTCCATCTTAAAAGCACACCAATCTCTGCTTCCATCATCACTTGTGATCTTTAGATCCCCCTCCATCACTCAGGATACTTGTGATTTACTTTAAGGCCCACCCAGATCATCTCCCCCATTTCAAAACCTTCAATCACATCTGCAAAGTCTCTTTTGCCATGTAAGGTAAAAACTTGTAGGAACAGAATGTCTGCCTATTCCTTACCCAAGGGCTCTTAGCAGACTAAATGCACGTGTATAATCTGCTTCTAGAAATCGGATTTAACTTGCATTAGTGAATTCTTCCCTAAATGAGTTTTTATTCTTAGTAAGATTTAAGGGATATTAACATTGGTGGTCTGAGTGGAAGGCTTTTTCCCTAGTCTTGGAATGAGTGACAGTAATTAGGAAATTTTGCACACCAGAATCAGAGCAAGTGGTATAATTGATGTAAAGGTGAGAGCAGCAAACAGTGGGAAGTATGACGACTTTGGAGCCCAGCTCGGCCATTAATATTGTTACCTTGGGGCAAGGAGGGGGTGGTTAAGGTGTTTGAACCAGTGTTAGCTGCTTTTGTTTCTTAAATAGATGGCATAGGACCCTTGAGAGAAGATTGTTTTGTGTGTGTGACAAGCCTAAAAATAAAATGTAGCAATAAAATAGGTGCTGTATGATTCTAATACCAATTCAGTTCTGGCTTCTAGGTATGTTCTTTACTAAGCCTCAGCTATGTTTCCAGTCCTTACAGCACCAGTAATTGGCTGAGAATTTTAAATAAAATACGGTGAAATATACTAGCTGCACCAACGCATAGAAAAGTTATATGCAGAGATGACATCAACACAAATGGCATCACTGACTCACACACGTGGAAACTAGGGAGCTTTATTGGTTACATATTGTGCTGCAGAGCCGACAGACAGCATGAGAGCCAGAGGATACATGCAGACAGGCAGCTTCAACTAGACACATGCACCCAAGGAGCCCTGAGTCACTGCTCACGGCTTTGCCCTGGTTTCCAGTGGCAGGGTTCCGGCCTCCTTGGTCCCATGCTCGGAGCAGGAATGTAGAAGCTGCTGCACCCAGACTCCAAGGGCCAGGCGGGGAGGCCTGAGCACCTGCCTGAGCAAGTAAGTGTGGACCAACAGATAATGTAATAGTTTTTGCGGGCTACTTCCCTAGCCCTCCCAACCTTTAAAATACAAAAAATAGACTTTATTCTCTTAAAAATACATTCCATTCAGTACATTGTTCTGAGCTGTGAAGCAGCAGGAAAATAGGGCCCCTTTCCTATGATCTTGGTTATGAGGCTTTGAGAACCCTGTTCCCCACGCAGGGTATTCAAAAGATAATCCCTAACAGCAGCTCTTCCGAAGCAGTCTTCAACCAAAACCAAAACAACACCACGCCCACAAAGGCAGTTAGGGGCCAGACCAGAGGCTGGGTCCCTGTTCCCTTATTGGAAAGTGGTAGCACTTGGCACTAACCCACTAAATATAATGAACTAAAACTGCTCCAGGATGACAAGTCCAAGATCAATATAGACCCCTTCACACCCCAGGAGAGAGGGATGATTTATGTGCAAGCTTGCCTGTGGAGAAGGTTGGAATCCTTGGCCCCACTGCAAATCCCTGTAACCCACATTATAACTGCTTCATTGCCACTCAAAAGCAGAAACAGCCACTGCTTTTTGCTCATATCCCTGCAGCTTTCTCCAGTTGTTTTTAATACCAGAACGGCAAGAGACAGGTGAGAGCAGGTAGAAGAGACCAGCTCCTGGCTTTTGGCCAGCTCTACTTCCTCCAGCAAAGCAGCTCTGGAGAGCCAGGTTCCCCGCCTCACTAGGACCCTCCCACAACCACATACCTGCCAAGAAAATGGAAAGTTCGAGCTAAGCTGCAGAAAAGGCCTGTTGTAAAGTGGGTTTATTGGCTGGGACGGGGAATATTTGGCTTGATTAGAGAACTATTCAACTACCAGGTCTCCCTTTTATTTGGATGTTTCTCCCAGAACCCCTGATGGTGAGGCCTGGATCCAGATGGTCTCACTTAGGTTGCTTTTCAAAAATGTGTCTTCCAACTTTGGGATCTGAGAGCCAGCCCTGCCAGCCGTTTGAAGCCCAAGATAACTGAGCCTATACAGCCTTCCCAGGCTATTACAAATGGTATTTTCTATAATGCTGAGGACATTTCTTTAAAATCTATTTTTTCAGCAGTTCTAGAAAATGTGCAGATGAAACAAAATATCCTGAAATAACTGGTACAACCAAACCTTATTGCACTCAGATTTTAAGATAGCCGCCCCAGAGAGAGTATCAGAGCTGTCCCTCTTCCACACAGCATTTTGGGTAGCGGCAGATGTTGATGTTGCTGAAATGTGAAAAGATCCAGACTTTGGCACCAAGAGCTACAGCACCAGAATCCAGGGCTCCAGTGCCCAAGATGAGAATTATCAGCGAGAACTTGGAAGGTATGGCTTGGCACTCGTGTTTCCACCAGCAGAGAAGAGCCAGACCTTCCTATACTCTTAGTTGACGACCAATGGAAGTCAGTTTCCTTTGGACTGTCAGGGTTGCCAACCAGTGAAGATGGTAGGGAGGCTATAAGTGAGGTTGCAGCCTTGAGAAAGCTAGTTTCTGGCTGGTGACCCAGGAGAAGTCAGTAGGAAGAGGTTTTGAAAATTGCATCTGAAGTTGAACATCTGAGGCAGCAATGTGAAGTACAGGCAAGCCTCATGATAGATTGGCAAAACTCCAGAAAATGGAAACAGGAGCAAAACATTCCTGTCCCTGAAAGGACAGTAGGTGTTCCCCAAGCCTCCAGGACTGCCAGAAAAGATGACTCAAGAAGCATAGAAACAGGACACACACCAACTGGTGTTATGGAAAGTGCAAGCAGGAGATACTGTATGGCATTGGTGCCAAAAATCTAACCATGTTACAGACTGGAAAAGTGAAGCCAATGGAGTGTCTCTGAGCTCAACCTCACGATTAAAAGGGCCCAGGAAAACCATCAAAGGACACATTCCTCAAACCCATCTGGATGACTGACACCTTACAAAATCGAGAATCACACCACCACCACCCAGTAGGATGATGGAAAAAGAATCTTAGAATGCCAGATTTAGGACCCTTAGAAACCATTTCAAAGAACTCATTTTATAGATAAGGAAACTGAGGCAAAGTACAAAGCCATTAAGAAAATCTTGCTTCCCTGACTCCTACTCTAATGCTTTCACTATGAAGGAAGTCTCTGCTTCATAAAGGTAGCCTTTGTAGGGGATCCCTTTTTTGAACTGAGAATGCTATAGAAATAGCAGTGTCAAGATTACATGGGTTTTTTCTTAACTTCCCCATGTGAATAAGCAAGCTGATCAGTTTTTATTTATGTGGCTTCCTGAAAAGTTTGCTGCATTCTGAATTGTATAAATCTGGGGCCCTTAATGGACATGTGTTACCTTTCCTCCCATGAAGTCATCATGATAGTTGGTTTGCAGGAATCATGGGCCCACTTCTGTAGGAATGCATCAGCTTGGTAAAGTGCGATACCTCCTCCCTAGGGGATGGAGGAGGAGGAACAAAGTCCAGGCCTTTCATGGAGCTATTGCTTTGTGGAGTGACTAAAGGGAAAGTGCTTCTTCCTGTCCACTTTCCCCTTTGCTGGGCGCTTCCTAGAAGGCAGAGTATGCTGGGTCAGGCCCAGTTTAGTCTGGGAATATTCCGAAGGTGGAAACAAAGTCAGCGTGAAGTCTCCAGCCACAGGAGAGAAGCAGGCAATGCCAGTAGCATTATTGGTGCCCAGGGAAGGAGATGCATGAGGTTTGTGCACTTCCAGGTGCTTTTGGAAGGTGAGCTGGGGTCGGGGGAGGGATGATGTCATTCCAATAGGTGGGCAGGTATCTGTGTCTCTGCCTCCAGAAAACAGTGGTCAGCAAGGGGGCCAGGTCATAGTCCCATAATCCCCTAGAGGCAGCACAGACCTCTCCGGTAAAGTCTGAGGAATTCCGAAGGGGAAAGGAATGGACGCTTCCTAAATGGAGCTGACGGCTGGTAAGTCTTAGTGTCAGTACTTGGGTCCCGAGGGCAGACAGGGTGTGAACTGGATGTGGTGAGGAGACCAAGAAATCAGAACATTAACTGCGTGGAAGGGGCTATTGTGTGGTGCGGATATAAGACGGTTCTATATCATTCCCTATTTGGGGGCCAGAGTGGCCGATTCTACCGGGAACAGGGCAGGGACAAGGAGAGAGGACTCATGCATCAATCGGGGAAGGCTGGGCCTGGGTGACTGTCCAGCTTGTAGTTTCTGATCTCCATTGGCCACCTGGCAAAAATGACCTGAGCCACAGCCTGGCTCTCTGCTACAATCTCCCAGCCAAGGCCTCGTGTCTAGCCCAGTGAACTGGCCCGGGATCCTTCATAGGATGAGAAGGTGGAGGAGCTGAGCAGGAGCAGAGGACACAGCAGACCTCACCCGGCTGGCTCAGTTTTCCTCAGCACAGGGCCTGGTTGGTCGTGATCGTTCCTCAGCCTGTACTTGCCCAGGCTCTGACAGCCCCTGCCTCACGGGCAGTTCAGGCCGTTCCATGGAGCTGTGTGGTCGCCTGCAGACACTGAGTGTGCAGTCATCGCCTTCTTCCTGTGCCAATAGATGACAAAAGTGAGATATGGAAGACAATATAGTGAGTATCAAAGATACCCTCACTCCCTATCCCTGTTATCCCAGTGGTCCCTCCAGCCTGGCAGAGGGAGATCTAGCCCAGACAGACCAACAAAGATAAACAGGCCAATATAAAAATTCCTTGGAAATCAGAGTAGACTGCAAACTCCAACCTGCTAGGAACTCCTAGGGTAGACTGGGGGGTTCACAAGTGAACAGGAGCTCTACAGAGTACAGGGCCAGGAATGGGGGCATGGGAGTGGTACCCTTAGGTTGTAGCCAGTGGTCCTCTAGTTCTGCACATGAAGGCTGCATGCTTCTCAGGGTGAGAGCCATTTCCTTGGTGGGTAGGCAGGAAGTATGCTGAAACAGAAGCTGGACAGCTCTTTTCCTACTTCCCGCCAATAAGTCACATTCCTTCCATTTTACATGCCATATCCTAGCTCTCCTCATCACATACCTTTCATCCTATCTCAGACAGCCTAAGTTTCAGGGGGCTAGACACCCATCTTTCACTTTCTTCTACCAGACTTCTGCCTTGTTAATGTTTTGCTTTGGTGGCAAAGGGTGGCAGGTTACAAAGAAGAGTAGACTTAGAGATAGGAATCCTGAATTCAAATCTTAGTTCTTCTAGTATTTATTTCCCTTGGGTGGCCTTGGATAAGGCACTTTCTGTCTCTGACCTTCAGTTTCTACATCTAAGAAAATGGAGATAAAACCTGCTCACAGCTGTTGGAGAGACTGAATGAGGTAAGTAGGTGGAGAAGTGCTTTGTCAAGTGTTGACATCTATTTACTATATATATAAAAGCCTAAGCAACTGTTCGACCAGTAGCTATGACACACACTGACCAATAGGGGCAGACGCTCAATGCACAGGCATGGAATATGGAACAGACTGATGAATCTCAGAGGGAAGGAGGGAAGGGGAAGGGAGGGAAGAGATTAACCAAAGATTTTATATGCATACTAGAGGCCCAGTGCACAGATTCATGCACCAGTGGGGTCCCTCAGCCTGGCCTATGGGGATCAGGCCAAAACTGGCAGTCCGACATCCCTGAGGGGTCCCGGATAGCGAGAGGGCGCAGGCCAGGCCAAGGGACCCCACCAGTGCACGAATCTGTGCACTGGGCCTCTAGTATAATCATAATGTCTAGATCCAAAATGTCATCACAGGCTCCACATCTAAAAGACACTACCAGTGGCTTCCCCTTCAAATGCTGTTCTGACAGTCTGACCCTCAAATAAGGAGGAGCTTCTGGATTTATCTATCCTGTAATAAGCTACAGGAACCAGCCCTGCCCTCAGACTGATGATGTAATGGGCTTGACAGGTATCTGGGGCAAAAAGATGCTCAGGCCTAAAGCCCATAAAGTAGGCCCAGTGTAAGCCCTAGCTCTCCTCATCCCCCTACACCAGGGGTGGGGAACGTTTGGCCCGCGGGCTGTATACGGCCACCAATCACTTTGGCCCTGCCAAGACATTCCTGGTGAGTTCATTACAGGTTTGACCAAATATAACAGGTTAATTTTTAGGTTAATAATTTTCATGGCCCTCAAATGATGTTATAAATATCCAAATAGCCCTTGGCAGAGAAAAGGTTCCCCACCCCTGCCCTCCATGCCAGCAGCTGGCAAAGATCCTCGGTTTGAACTGAGGCAGCCAAGAATTCGTTTCCCTGCTCCGTCTCTGCTCTACAGAGAGGGCCCTGGGCTTCCTCGTACTCAGAGCTTCCCTGCAGCTGTTTCTTGTGTTTCTAGGTGCTGCTCTGTGGAGCCAGAAGGAGAGCTCCTTTGGCTACTCTGGCAACCCAAGAAAGCAGAGGCCCTATCTCCTTTTTTGAGGCCTGCATACATGAAGACAAATACAGGAGACAAATGGGAAAAAGGATTTTTGGAAATTAATGCTCCTCTGTCAAATACCTTTCTCAAGGTACTTTATTGTTTAAGGGCAAACTTGTCTTATTTTCAACAGTTATCTGAGCTACCCACTGTTTCCCAGCCCCATGGTCTCCATAATCCTGAGTCATGCAAGCCAGGACAAAGGGGGCAAAGGAAAAAAGGGAAGGGGAAGGGACAGCTGAAGTGGGGAAAGAAGTGGGACTTACCATGCCTGCCACATGGTTCCAAGCCGCAGGCGTGACAGCATCGCCTCCCCGATTCCGGCGAGTGAGCATCTCTGACACAGTGAGGCTACTTTGGGTCCTTCTAGAAGAGAGCTCAGGGGCATCCCCTGGGTTTCCTACCCTTCGAGGACCCTGCTCCAAAAGGTAAGACCTGGGCTGTTCAAGGTCAGAATAGTCTGTAGAAGACCTCTGGGTGTAGGCATTGGTAGATACCACATGTTTACCTATCTGAGTTGGGGGGTCTTCTGAAGAGTTCAAATCTCGCCTGCTCTTCCAGGCATTCCGCACAGTAACATGCCTGGCCTCTGAAGGGCTCACCTCCGAAGGGGCACTATGGCCTTTCCACCTGATTGTCTCTGCAGGGGGTGCATGGTTATTCCTCTCCACCAGATCCGATGGCTTGATTATAATGCTGCTCCGAGAGACCACTGTTTCAGGCCTGTTCTTCAGGGACCCATCTCCCATTCTTTCAGCCTCTGTGAACTGCAAGGTGATGTCATGTTTGTGAATGGAGAGCTCAAAGGGAGAGTTGACATGGTTGCTCACTGATGTGAGGTCTGGTGGCCCAACCTGGATATTGCTGGTGGATGTGTGCCTCTCCCGCGGGGCCTCACCTGGGGCGGCTCTTGGGCTGCTGCTGCTACTGCTGTCAGAGGGATAGATAGTAATGCTGCTTGTCACTTTGTTTGGTCCTGGTTTGGAGGTGGATGTCTGTTTCTCCAATGTGGCCTCAGTTCCAGACCCTCCCATGATTTTTTTCACGTCTTTATCAATGATGACAGGTTTGATGACAGCTCTGGACCGCAAGGCCTCTCTGGGACTGAAGGGCCTTTGACTTTTCACCCCAGCACCATTGGCCTCTGGGAATTCCACAGCATTGGGGGAGGCTCTGACAGGTTTCACAGATTCATTTTCTGTCCCGACATCTTTATCATCCCCCGACAGGGCGGTTCTAAGGCCCCCTCGGGATCTGGCTGTTTCTCTAGGGTTGGGCTGCTGTTTGTGCTCTGGCTCTGGGGTGATGGTTGTGTTGACCAATTTGGCAGTAACAAGAGACGACATGTCCATGTCGTCATCTGAGTCTGGCTTCTCTCTGCTACTAGATTTGATGACTCGACACCTTAGGGCCTCATGCTGACTGCTGTCTTCCATCACAACTGCTACAGGTTGATCAACTCCTTTATTTGGGGTTGAAAAACCCTGAAGGATGTTCTCTTGGCTTCTGGAGCTATAAGGATACTTCGATGAAAGTGGAGCCTTAGAATTTGAAGAACTGGTATCAGCCTCTGGGCCATTGGCAGCCTTTTTGCCCTTAGAGAGCCCTTCTGAGGAAGATCTTCGGGATGAGACCAGAGTGCCAATGGCCTTAGAACTGCCAGAGTCTGCGGCCTGAGTTAGACTTCCATTGCTAGGCGCCTGCCCCCTCTTGCCAAAGAGGGCCTCAGTGGAGGTGTCAGAAGCCTTGTCAGCTCTACACAGTATGTCATTGGGAGTAGATCCATGGGTGGTATCACTAAATGTTCGTGTTGTCTTCTCTACTTTTCCCTTCAACCCACTCTCAGTGCCTGGCTTGGGAGTACCCCTCCAGACTTTATTGTGCTCCTGAGCAGCGGGAGGGTAGCGGCTAAGCACTGATGGCTGCTCCCTGGACTTCTTCCCTTCACTCTGAGAGGAGCCAGATGCAAATCGATCTTCAGTTCTCTTTGTCTCCTGAGTCCCACTATCTGTACCTGCCCCTATGTTGGAAGCTTTGGCTGCCCTCCTGTTCGTCAAACCGGGAGAGGAAACCTGCCGGTTGCTCAGAGAATAGTTCTCATTGTTGAGAGCAAACTCCCTGTTTCGGTGCCTTTCCCGCTTATGCTGAGGGGACAGTTCCCGAGATGTGTGCTTGGACGCGGATACCTCACTCCCGTGGCCTCTAAACTTAGTCCTCTCGTGCCGGCCTTTGCCAGACAGGAAAGCATCCTCCCCTTCCACCTCCCCATTCTCTAATTCTTTCTGTTTCTTGATTTGTAGCTTTATCTCCTCCAACTGGCTGGCTAAGAGTTTGTTTTTATTTTGTTCACTTAGGTAATTATCCTGAAGGTCATTATTTTTGGCCCTCATTTTCTTAAGCTCTTCTTCCAAAGATTCAAAATGTCTGATTTGTGTCTTAAGTTTCTCAATCTCTTGGTTAAGGTCTTTGACTTTATTGTCTTCCTGATTTCTGTTCTTTTCATTTTCAGATTTATTTCTTGTTTCATTCTCTACCTGCTTTAGATAGTCCAGAGTGCCCTTCCTTCTTGATTCTTTGGATGGCAGTGTGGAAGAGATACCGTCCTCAATCCGCAGGTCATTCCTTTCCAGAAGATTGGAAGCATTCCTTGTATAATCTCGGTTCATTTTTTTGTTCTGCTCCAGTTTTTGAGTGAGCTCTTTTATAAGTTTCTCATTTTCTTTCTCCTTTTCATTCAGGTATTTTCTCTCACTTACAAAGCTCAGAGTTAATGATTTCAGCTTTTCTAACTCTGACACTAAACTCTGCTCAGTTTTATCTAGGCGGTCCTCGGAAGATTCCAGTTCTTTCACTTTGACCCTGAGCATTTCCAGCTCAGAGGAGATTTTCTTCGTCAGGTTTCTCTCCTCATTCAGACTCAAACAGAGTTGGGTACAGTCATTCTTACTCCTGCTAAAGGCCTCCTCTAGCTTCTCCAGTTCGGCCATTCGTTTCTGAAGCAGCTCAATCTCAGATTTCAGCTCCCGGGTGAGGTTTTCCTCCTCTTCAAGTTTCTCCTTCATCAGCTGACACAGGTCCTCTGCTTTCTTAATTTCCTCATCTTTGCCTTCGATTCTCAGCACTCGTTGCCGCAGCACTTCAATCTCAGCCAGCATGCTGGAGTTGCTGCCTTCTGCCTGAATCACCTTGTCCTGCAGATCCAGGAGTTCATCCTCTGCTTTTTGGAGGTTTTTTGTAGCTTCTTCCAACTCATCAAGGCGGCGGCTTAGACTCTGTAACTTAAACCGCAGGTGGCGGCTGGAGGCAGTATCCTTGTAGTTTGTAAACTCAGCCATGTCTACCGCCAGCCAGTGTGAACTCCAAGGGGCATCCAATTCCACTCGAGGGGATGAGAAATGGTTACCTTTCTTTTGGCATCCACAACCTTCTTTGGCAGCTGGAGACCATTATCACTCTACAGACGGAAAACATAAACATGTCAGGCAGTAAATATAAAATCTGCACGTCAGCTCTCAAATGTGCTTCTTGTGCCTAAAACATAGCAGGTACTCTAATTGGAATAAACCTGTAAGATAAGGTTCTTTATGGCTGATAATGAAGTGATATATAGTTTCAGCCTAATGAAGAATTCCGCCAGGGTGGCTCAGTTGGTGGGAGTGTGTTCCCCTACACCAAAAAGGTCGCGGGTTCGATTCCCAGTCAGCACACATACCAAGGTTGCAGGTTCAGACCCTGGTTGGGGCACTTTCAAGAGGCAACCAAAAAAGAAAAAAACACACAAAACAATAAAAACAATACCTCTAGGCAGTATGGCAAAAAGACACAAAAGAATGCCTCATTTCCCGTGAGAAAATCTTCACCATTTGCCATCTGCATAATCTCAGGAGAGTAGTTTTTCTATAAATCATTAAGTAAACAGCCTGGGTTTTACTTAGTTGTAAAATCAGGATAATGAAGCCTACCATCTCTCTCCCCAGTACTGTTCTGAGATAATGCATGGAAAGCTCTTGGAAGGAAAGCAGTAAACAATCCTAAGAATGTTAAGAACTATAGCTTCTGGGAAAGCAGCAGACTAGTGAAAAAAAAAATCACCTTATTGACACAGGAAGATAACAGGACCTGGGTTCTTTTAAGGCAGAAAGGGAAGACAGTATACCTAGAGAATGAGTGGTCTAGGATGACTTGCTCTCACTGAGAAGCTAACCCAAAAATGGTCTCAGCCTGGTAATATCCCTGGGAAACCTACCAGAGGTAAACAAAAATAGTATGGAAAGAGATTCCCTATCGAGTTCACACAAGAGTCCCACTGATGAAGCCCTGCTAAACCTGAGTTTGCAAGTCCAAACTACAAAACACATAAGGACCACTCTTTTATTATGACTGAACAAAAGAGGTTTGCACCAATAAGAATCAAAGTAAGATAGGCTACAGATCATAAATTAAGTCATAAAAGAAGGAATCAAAAACAGGACACAATAACAAGATGCTATCAATAAAGATCAGATTTTTAAATTAACCACATAAAATTTTCTAGAAATGTAAAGAAAAATAGCAAATAGATGCTAATGAAGAGTATAGTGGTTAAGAAGAGATATGAGGAAATTACAAAAGGCAGCACATAATTAAAGACAAAAAAAGTGAAGGAGAGGTTAATAGATAAGGAGAAATACAAAAGAGGTCCAAAAGTGACAAAGTTTAATAAGTAGTACAAAAGGAAGGGACAGACAGAATGGGGGGAGGCAATCTGTAAAGAGCTACTAGCTAAGAAATTTCAAGAACTGATAAAAGATAGGCAATGGAGCTCGGCCGTCATGGCTTAGTGGTTGAGCATTGACCTATGAACCAAGAGGTCACAGTTTGATTCCTACTCAGGGCACATGCCCAGGTTGGGGGCTCAATTCCCAGTGTTGGGTGTGCAGGAGGCAGCCAATCAATGATTCTCATCATTGATATTTCTATCTCTCCCTCTCCCTTCCTCTCTGAAATCAGTAAAAATATTTTTTAAATTAAATAAAAAGATATGCAATGGAGCCTCATATTCAGGAAGCAAAGTCTCAACCAAAATTAAATCTGTGCCTAGATGAGAAAGAAAGGAAAATAAAAACCTAAATGTTTATTAACAGACCATCACTGAAAAAACTATTTCTGAATGCACTTCAAAATACAGAAACTGGTCACTTAAGGAAGGCATGAGATGGAAGAAGGAATGGTAAGTAAATAAATTTAACCCCAACAAGCACTGAATCAGTTAATAACAAAAATTAATTGGGTGGGAGGGACAGGATAAAATCAAAGTGGAACTAAAACATTGGACAGTAATAACATATAAGTCAGAAAGAAATCACATTTCAAGAAAAACACTATTATTTGGTCATAGATAGTAAGCATACTGAGAAGGCATTAATAAGCAATATATAAAGAACTGCTATAATATTAATTAACGAAAACTCATTTAAAAAAAATTTAGTATGTTTTTACTGATTTTTAGATAGGAAGGGAGAGGGAAAGATAGACACATCAATCAGCTGCCTCCTGCATGCTCCCTACTGGGGATCAAGCCCGAAACCCGGGCATGTGCCCTGACCAGGAATCACTGGTGGTAACTTCTTGGTGCATGGGACCATGCTAATCCACTGAGTCATCTGGACAGGCAACCTCATTTTTAGATGGGCAAAGGACTTGAACGGCAGTTTCTCCAAAGATGATATCCAAATGGCAACAAGCATAAAAAAAAACATGCTCGGCATCACTAATCATTCAGGAAACGCAAATCAAAACCACAATTAGCCCAGCTAGTGTGGCTCAGAGGTTGAGCATTGACACATGAAGTCACAGTTGGATTGCTGTGCAGGGCACATCCCAGGTCGCAGGCTTGATCCCCACTAAGGCATGCAGGAGGCAGATCAATGTTTCTATCTATCCCTCTCCCTGCCTCTCTCTAAAATCAATAAAAATATTTTTTAAAAAACAAAAACACAATAAGATATCACTTCACACCCACTAGGATGTAGCCAAGCATTGGTAAGGATGTGGAGAAATTGGAATCTTTGTACACTGTTAGTGGGAAAATAAAATGGTACAGCTACTATTTTTTACCACAATAAAAAAAAAAAATACCTTCAAAAAATTTAAGGCAGTAAAGAAGTAAAAGCCACAGAGAAGGTAGGGCAGACTTCCAGTTTCAGGTCCAGCATGTGAGCAGCCTAGAAATCATCACTTTGAACAAACTGAAAATCAGTAACTCTTCTTAGGTCTACCTGAGAACTGAGGTCACAGAGAAAAACTCTTCCCCCCAAAAATTAGACCAGTAGATTCAGAAAAATCACCATTTTCCACAGTAGAAACCTCCATAAGAACTAGTATCAGGGTAAGAAAACCTAAACTGCAATTGACAATTGCTGAAGCACAGTGTGGACAACTCAGAGTTTAAAAAAGCTCTTAGTAGGTGATAAAACCCCAATAGGTTAGGCTCTCCCTTTTAAGCATTTCATTTCTCTCTCCTAAAAATCAATAAAAACATATTTAAAAAATAAGACAAAACAAAAAAAAGCACAAAGCTCAGAACACCAAGCAGAATAAGTGTCAAAAAAAACCCCCAACATCTAGGCATACCATATTCACACTGCAGAAAATCAGAGATGAAAAAACCTTAAAAGAAGCCAGAAGAAAAAATACCCATAGAGCAAAAGTAAGAATTACATCCAATTTCTCAGAAATCACGCAAGCAAGAGGAGAGTGGAGTGAAATATTTAAAATGTTGAGGGGGAAAAAACACACCAACCTATAATTCTGTACCCTGCAAAATTATCCTTTAAAAGTAAAGAAAAATGCTTTCTCAGACAAATAAAAATCGGGGGGATTTGTTGCCAGTAGGCCTGCCTTGAAAGAAATATTAAAAGAAATTCTTTAGTGAGAAGGAAAATTATATAGGTCAAAAACTCAGGCCACATAAAGAAAGAGCATTAGACTAGGAATGAGTAAAAGTAAAATGAAATTTTTAATTTTTAAAACTGATTTTAGAGGAAGGGAGAGAGAGAACATAGATTTGTTGTTCCACTTATTTGCATTCATTGGTTGATTCTTGTATGTGCCCTGATTGGGGATCAAACCCAAAACCTTGACATATTAGGACGATGCTCTAACCAACTGAAGTACCAGGCCAGGGCCTAATTTTCTGTATTCTTACTAGTAAGTGATCTAACAGATAACAGTTCAAAATAATAGCAACAATATACCCAATGGACATAATTTACGTATAGATGAAGTAAATGCCAGCAATGATACAAGGGACAGAAGAGAGAAATTAGGATTACGTTTTTATTATAAGGTACTTGAACTTGAACTAACTCTAGGGCAACCATTAAAAAAAAAGTTTAATTGATATGCTAAGAAAGGAAAGAAAATGGCAGCAGATAAAATGCTCAATCAAAGCCACCAAAGGCAGAAATAAAAGACAAAAAACAAGGGCAACAAACAAAACAGTAACAAATATGGTAAATATTAATCCAACTACAGAATCACTTTAAACATCAATAGTCTATATCACTTAAAAAGGATTGTCAGAGCGGATCAAAAATCAAGACCCAAATTGTATGTTATTTACCAAACACCCATTTTTTAAATTTTAATGAAGACCTACAGATTAAAAGTAAAGGAATGGAGAAAGCTATCCCATGTTAATACTAATCAGAAGAAAGCTGGAGGAGCTCCATTAATTTCAGACAGCACACTTCAGAGCAAGGAAAGTTATCCAGCAAAGAGGAGTATTACATAATGATAAAAGGGTTAATTCTCCAAGAAGGATACAATAGTCCTTAAAATACACATGTGTTTGTCTTAAAACAGAGCATCAAATACATGAGGCAAAAACTGACAGAACTGCAAGGAGAAATGGATGAATCCAATACTACAGTTGGAAAGTTCCATACCCTTCTATCATAAATAAACAGACCTAGCAGACAGAAAGTCAGTAGGGACATAATTAAACTCAATCAACTGGATATGAAGGATATGAACAGATTACTACAGCAGCAAAATATACATTTCACATGGAACATTCACCAACACAGACCACATTCTGGGCCATAAAACACCTTAACAAGCTGAAAAGAATAGAAAGCATACACTGTATGCTCTCAGACCATAATGGACTTAAACTAGAAATCGATACCAGAAAAATAGCTGGCATATCCCCCAAATACTTAAGATCAAACAACACATTGGTCAAAGAAATCTCCAAATTTGTGGGGTGTAGCAAAAGCAATATTTAGAGACAAAATTATAGCACTGCATGCATATTTTAGAAAAGAACGAAGATTTACAATCAAAGATGACATCTAAAACTAGGAATTTAGGAAGGAGGGAACCATGGTTTAAGCCATAGGAGAACACAGCAATCCCTGGTGAGAGAAAAACTGCATCAACAATGATTCCATAGGAAAAGCCAGGGGGAAAGAGAAGCAACCTTAAGTGGAATCTGAGGAGATGCCAAATGCCACTTACCTCAGACCCCAAGATCCCTTCCATTGACTGCACTTTGAGCCTAGAGCCACCAGATGGAGCCCATACCCAATTCAAAACACTCCAAAGCCTTAGAGCCTCCCTACCTCAGCCTCTCAGATTCTGCCTTCTTTCTGATTATTTCCCTCTCCACCACTCTACCTCCCCGGGCACAACTTTCTCTGTCACCTTCACTTCTTCCTGTCTCCCCGTCTCCTTTTCCCAGTTTCTTCATCTGCAAAAATGTAGAGAGAAAATATCCTAAATTTATATATTTTTATAAGACAGAAACCATTTCTCTCATTCCCATCCATGTTTCCTACTGTGAGTGCCACATACAAAAACACTACTTTGGCCCTGGCTGGTGTTGCTCAAGCCTGAGCTTCTAAATTGTACTTACTCGCCCTGGCTGGTTTGGCTCATTGGATAGAGTGTCACCTGCAGACTAAAGGGTCCCGGGTTTGATTCCGGTCAAGGGCACATGCCCAGGTTGCGGCTCGACCCCCAGTAGGGGGCCATCCAGGGGGCAGCCGATCAATGATTCTCATCATTGATGTTTCTCTCTCCCTCTCCCTTCCTCTCTGAAATCAATAAATATATATTAAAAGGATAAAAATAAGTTGTACTTCGTCAACCAAAGCAACTGGTTTTAGCCTCTTTTTAAAATTTTTTTCAATTACATTCACTATTACCTTGTATTAGTTCCAGGTATTGAGCATGGTTAGACAATGATTTTAAGCTTCTTAACATATTTGGCTCCCTCAAGGCTAAAGAAATAGTTTCACCACTTTTATTTAAAATAAAACCACTTACCTGACCCAATCTTTTTATTTTAAAAATGAAGGAACTGAAACTTAGAAGTAAACACTGTGATTTCTCCAGCAACTTAGTCTCCTGTTCTTCCCATTGTGTAAAATCAACTCCCTATAAACTTTTTAAGTGTTTTTACAAAGTGTGCAGTTCTGATTATATAGACCAATAAAAACAATAAGGTATAAAGGAAACAAAGGACTATCACAAATTGAGCACTACTATACTGTAGACCAGCAGTCACCAACCTTTCAGACCTCATGGACCACCAGCTGGTGACTGCTGCATAGACAATATATTAAGTACCTAATATACATGCTTTCTCTAGGGATCCCAGATCTATTGTGTACTTTCCCTGAAATTACTTCCCTGAGGTTTTCTCATCCATACAAAGACAATATGCCATGGCTGGGTGGCTCAGTTGTTTGGAGCACTGTCCTGGTCTGAGCTCATGCAGGGGCGGCAATCAATGTTTCTCACGTAGATGTTCCTCTCTCTCTCTAGAATTCTTGCACTGGAGGGGGGGAGGGGCCATCCCTCAGCCCGGCCTGCGCCCTCTCGCAGTCCAGGACCCCTGGCTCCTTACTGCCCGCCTGCTCGCTGGTAATCGTTGCTCCTTAGCGCAGCGGAGTGAGCCAGGCGGTGCTCTCCCTGTAGGAATGACCATTCACTATGATGCACACTGACCACCAGGGTGCAGCTCCTGTGTTGAGCGTCTGCCCCCGGTGGTCAGTGCGCATCATAACAACTGGTTGTTCTGGTTGTTCCGCTGTAATGGTCGCTTAGGCTTTTATTATATAGAAGATATGTAATATATATATTAATCCCCAAGCATGTAAAGCACTTAGCAGAATGCCTTGCACATAAATCACAACAAACAGTAGTAGCCATTACTGTTAGCTTTCACAACATCCTTATGGGATAGGGCCCTGGAACTTGCCCAAGGTCATATAGCTAGTAAGGATAATCAGATGGAGAACCCAAGTCTAGTTTTTTTTAAGAATGCTACCCTTTTTGGCCAAGTCACTGATCTTCTCTATATATCATTAGCTCATCCCTCTGAAAAAATATTATCACCCCAACCTACCACAAAGCAAAAATAAAGTTAGTCAAAGCACTTTGAAAAGTCCTATGTATACCTAATCTTCTTAAAAATAGTAACTGGCTAAGATCAAGCCTCCACCCAGGGAAAAAAGGAAATGGATCGAAAATGGGTTTGGAGTGTCACTATATCTGACCTTTTGGCCCTAAATATAGCCAGAGGGGGAAAAAATGCTTTGTTTCCTCCAGGACCATCCATAAAGTGCCTGCCATATTCCCCATAAGTATATTTATCCAGGTAAAATTTGTTCATTCAGTAGACATCTTGTGCACCCATCCAAATGGTAGAGCGATCCTTAAAATCTAAACCTGCCTTTAAGAAATCAGAAAGGTAGAAACAATTATAAAACAACTAGAGGCCCAATGCACGAAATTCGTGCAAGGGGCTCGGCCCTCGTACCCCAGCTTCATCCGGAAGGTCGTCCGATGGTTGTTCTGCTGTTCCGTCTAATTAGCATATTAGCTCTTTATCATATAGGAAAATAAAGAAGCCTCCCTGACCATCTTGCCTAATACAGCACCCACCCCTTGGATCCCTCTTCTCTTACCATGCTGGTTTCCCTTAGTGCAGTGGTTCTCAACCTTCTGGCCCTTTAAATACAGTTCCTCATGTTGTGACCCAACCATAAAATTATTTTTGTTGCTACTTCGTAACTGTAATGTTGCTACTGTTATGAATCGTAATGTAAATATCTGATATGCAGGATGGTCTTAGGCGACCCCTGTGAAAGGGTCGTTCGACCGCCAAAGGGGTCACGACCCACAAGTTGAGAACCACTGCCTTAGTGCATCTTACTGCTCAGAAGAAGTGATTGTGTCTGAGGATGGAGTCTGGGAAGGAAATTTTTTAGGTAAACCTCAGAAATAAGAGGAAAGTGAAGCAAAGGAAGGGTAGTCCCATATTTTAATGCCAACTCCTCCCTTTCCCCTGCCTACTACCACACCCAACACACACACTCTAGTGTCTAGCTCAGTTCCAATTCATACTGGAAAGATACAACACCAAATTATGTCTCATTCAGGGCTCCTTTCTGCCAAAGTTCTCGAACCCAGTTCCAAGTATCCCTATCCAGCATTTTGGAGGCTAGCTCTTCTTGTCGTCGGTGGGCTAAGAAGGTCTAAAATAGAACATAACCAAACTTGCCCTACCCTTTTCCTCAACACAGCTGCCATGATTCACTTCCTGTTCCCAAAAGCATTTAAAGTAGGGGGCTGGTACATTTACTTTAAAGTTTGACAGTATTCATATAAATATACAACTTGACTTTAGTAAATATTTCAGGCTTTATAACACCTAAGGTCTCTGTCCCAACTACTCAACTCTTATCATGTCAGGAACATGGTTTTTTATGTTTTATAAAGCAAAATGACATGGCTATGTTTCAATTAAACTTTATTTACAAAAACAGGCAGTGGGCCTGTGGACCACAGTTTGCCAACCCCTGATCTAAAAGAAAATGGGAGAACTATTTTTAAGCAACTTCCTCATGACCATTTCTAATGACCTGTAATTCATGTATTTTAGATATGCAAACCTCAGAGTTAGTAACACAACCAGTATGTACAGATTCTCCAGGTTGGAAGGAGCATCTGAATCTCACTTCCCACTCCACAAAACAGTTATCACGGAAGCAGTCATTCAACTTCTCCTCAAGCACTCCTAATGACAAGAAGGACATTCGCCCGGGCCGGGTGGATCAATGGTTGGATCATTGTCCTGTACACTAAAAGGTTGCAGATTCAGCCCTGGCCACTGTGGTTCAGTTGATTGGAGCATCATCCCATGTAATGAAGGGTTGCAGGTCTGATTCCCAGTCAGGGCACATACCCAGGTTGTGTGTTTGATCACCAGTCAGGAAGAATATAGGAGGCAACCAATCAATGTTTCTCACATAGTTTCTCTCTCTCCGCCCCATCCCTCCCCCTCTCCCTTCTTCTCTCTCTAAAAACTTAATAAAAAAATATAAAAAACTGAAAAGAAAAAAAAAAAAGGTTGCAGGTTTGATTCTCAGCCAGGGCACATACCTAGGATGCCTGTTCAATCCCGGGTTGGGGCGTGTACAGGAGACAACGAATAAAAATTTCTCTCTCACATCTATATTTCTCTCTCTACCTCCCTTTCTTTCTCTCTAAAAAGCAATTAAAAAACAAAAAATATCCTCTGGTGGGGATTTTTTTAAAAGACACTCATTCCCCGCAAGGCAACTCATTCCATCTTTGGACAGCTCTAAGGGAAGATATCCTACTTATATTTTTAGCACATTTAACACTTGATTACTTGTGAACTGGTTTACTATCTCTCTTTACAAGAATGTCAGACTCATGTCAGGAACATGATTTTTTTATGTTTACAGCTGTTTTATACTGCTGTCTCTCCAGCATTTTCAACAGGATCTGGCACATAAGGGTATAAAATAATTATTTACAGGGAGGGAGGGAGAAAGGGAACAAAACAATGCTGCATCTATGGAACTTTAAGTAATTCAGCAGGACTTATATGAGAGGCACAAAAGGAAAAGCAGAGCAAGTAACGCAGGTTGGAGTGTAGACAGGGTGCAACACAGAAGCCCTTGAAAACTCACAGCAAGTGCAGAGGCTAAGGTGTTAATGTTTGAGGAACGAGTTTACCATTGCCTTCCTCCCCTCTCCTCTTCCTTCCAGCCTCCCCTGCCCCATTCTGATGGAGACTATCTTTCACTGCAAAACCTTTACAAACAACCCCTCCCCCAACCAAAATGCACCACCCTAAACTCTGTAGATACTTCTATCAGAGTATCATGTTTGTATTCCTCTACTGGGCTCTGAGCTACGACAGCAGGGACTATGCCATCTTTATTTTTCTGTCCTGGGCACTGAATACTGTGATGTGGGGCAAGGTTGAGAACCTTATCAATGTTTGGTAAGTAAATGAAGGCAACAATCTCACAGTATTCTGTAATGGCCAAACGACATCTAACAAATTGTTTTCATATCCAGGCAACTACATTCTAGGAAAGAAAATTAACCTTCATGCCAAAGGTTGCAAATGCAAATGCCAAAGAGATATGGCCAATACTGTGAGTGTCAGCCTGGTAGGATGAAGGCTAAGAGGGAAATATATTTAATTCAAAAAATTTTTAAAGGAAATAAAAAGAACACCACTGTACCAGGGGTGGGCAAACTTTTTGACTCAAGGGCCACAATGGGTTCTTAAACTGGACCGGAGGGCCGGAACAAAAGCATGGATGGAGTGTTTGTGTGAACTAATATAAATTCAAAGTAAACATCATTACATAAAAGGGTACGGTCTTTTTTTTCAATAGTTTTATTCATTTCAAACGGGCCGGATCCAGCCTGTGGGCCGTAGTTTGCCCACGGCTGGTATAGACCCTTCAAAACACACTGATATGCTTGCAAGTGGATAAAGTAAGCAAATTTGCAACTTGTCTTAGACAAAGGGATTTAGGCAAGAGAGTAACAAAATCAGAATTGCATTTCTGGATGAACATTCAGCAGGATAAACTAGGGTTCTATTGAAACAGTCAAGGCAAGAGATGGAGTAAAGGGTGATAAAGGGGTGAGGGTGGGTTTGAAAGATGACCTCGTCGATCCAGTTTTAATAATGAGGCCCAAGACTGCACGAGCTAATCTGGCAGCTTTATCACCAGTTTGTAGGTTCATACTGAATTTTTCCCCAAATAAACTACGATTAAACCTAATTAATTTTAATAGCCTGAATATGGGGCTTAATTCTTATTTCTTTTGCAGGCAGTATGGTGCACTCATTAAAGATTACATAGTGTGAAGCCAGAAGCCTAAGTTTAAGACCTGATTTGCCACTTACAAGCTGTATAACCTTGGATAAGTTACTTGACTTCTGTTTTAATACCTACCGTAAAGGGTAACTGTAAGTGGAAATAAGTTAATACATGAAGTGCTTAGACTAATATCTGGTCCATCTTAAGTGCCATGTAAATTTAAACTTAAATTATTTACTATATTTTGTATTTCAACTTGAAAGTTAGTTACAATCAATAGTTTCAACTGTCTATTTTCTACACCTTCCAACTTGCAAGCATTGACTATTTATAAATCTGATAGGCATGTCTTTTCAATATCTTCATCCAAATTGATGTTCAAATTGTTAGACAAAATATAACCAAGAACAGCCCTCCAGAATGGCACTACACAACAGCCTGTCTAGATAAACACTGATCCATTAATTGGTACTTGTACCAGGTGTACTGGTTAATAATGCAAATTTTTTTCAATAGATGAAGTTACACATATGTTGATATATATGCGATTTGATATACATGCTATTTTGTTAGTATTGACCTCAGGCTTCAAAACTTCATGTCAAATTTTCTGAAAGTGTTAACATCAGATATTTTTACACTTAAAAATGTCGAATTTTGTGCCAAAAAAAGAGCATTTGCGGGCAGTTTTAACTCATTATTTTGAAGAAAAGTGCTGCTGGATACTTTGGGAAGCTTATGGTGAACATGCTCCATCTCAAGATACTTGGGAACGCTGGTTTAAACGCTTTAAAAGTGATGATTTCAATGTGAAAGACAAAGAACGTCAGGTCAACCGAAAAAGTATGAAGACCAACAATTACAAGCATTATTGGATGAAGATGCATGTAAAACTCAAAAACAACTTGCAGAAAGATTAAACGTTGCTCAGCAAATAATTTCTGATCATTTACAAGCAATGGAAAACATTTTAAAGGAAGGGAAATGGGTGCCACATCAACTGAACAGAAGACAAGTGGAAAACCGAAAAGTCATCAGTAAAATGTTGCTTCAACGGCACAAATGAAAGTCTTTTTTGCATCTAATTGTGACTGGTGATGAAAAGTGGATTTATTTTGAGAATCCCAAATGCACAAAATCATGGGTTGATCGAGGTCAACCATCACATCTACTGCAAGGCCAAATCGCTTCAGAAAGAAGAGAATGCTCTGCATCTGGTGGGATCAGGAAGGTATTACGAGCTTCTAAAAAGAGGTGAAACCGTTAATACTGATTGCTACTGACAACAAATAATCAATTTGAACCACGCTTTGATCGTAAAATGACCAGAATGGGCCAGAAGACATGGCAAAGTAGTTTTGCTTCATGATTACGCACCATCACACACTTCAAAACCAGTTAAAGACACATTAAAAGATCTTCCCTGGAAAGTATTAACCCACCCGCTGTATTCACCAGACCTTGCTCCTTCAGATTACCACTTGTTCCGATTGATGGCCCATGCACTTTCTGAGCAGAACTTCAAAACGTACAAAGAAGTGGAATATTGGGTCTCTGAATGGTTTGCCTCAAAACAAGGAAAGTTCTACTGGGACGGTATCTACAAATTACCTGAAAGATGGGGGAAATGTGTAGCTAGCGATGGACATTACTTTGAATAAAGCACTTTTGATGTTTCTCTTGAAATTATCATGTTCTCTTTGATTACAAAATCCACATTATTAACCGGTACACCTGGTACAATACCTGTATGAAGCCAGTCCAAAATGTCCTTTGTCTTAGGACCACATGAGAAAATGTTAAATAACTAATTTCAGTACTCAGGGACACATTATCTTTATAGTGCATTCCTGATTCTCCAGGCTAGGAATCTTCAAAAATGAATTGCCTTGCCCTAGCCTGTTCTCAGTGGTGAGAGCATTGGCCCACAGACTGAAGGGTTATGGATTCAATACCGGTCAAGGGCATGTACCTCGGTTGCAGGCTTGATCCCTGGCGTCTGGTCAGAAAGCTCAATGAACAAATGAATCCTGACTGTCGCTCCATCCAACCAGAAATTAATTTCATAACCCAATTCCCTGAGGTAGGAAAAATGCTCCAGGGAGCGAAATAGAACAAGAATCCTGAACCAATTAACAGGACAAGAATTTGCCCAAAAGTTTCCCCCCTCCCTCAAGAAAAGTTCCATACTATCCGTGACTATGCCTGTTTCGCAGTAGGGGTTATCATGGGTGTGAAAGGTCTCGCTAAGATTCCTTTCCATGTGCAGTCACTCCTATGCCTAGAACCCAGTTCCCAGACACTATCTCTGACTGCCCTGTTGCTCTATCTTCCCAGAGAACTTTTCTCTATTACCCAGCTACCTGGCGACCAAGACCACTGTTCCCTACTCTCCAGTGGCTCCCATCTTGCTTAGAATAAAATGCACTCCAAAGCTCTTCCCATAGCTCTGAGGCCCTCTGGGCACTCACAGCTCAAGTTTATTTTATTTCATTACTACTCTCCACTTTCTTGGTGAACATCAACCAATAAAATACTGGTACACAGAACCCTAGGAAAAGGAACTAGTTATCAATCGAAAATTTTTTTGTTTTTGTTTATTCTGCTTTGTTTTTTAAAGGTAAAGTCAGTCACAGCCTCAACCAAAAAGTAACTTTCTCAAGAGACGTTAGAGTATAATGAAAATAAGCCAGGTTTGGAATCTAGTCCTACCATTTATTACCTGTGTGAATGTGGAGAAGTTATTTAACATCTCTCAGCTGGTTTCCTCATGGTGACGATAACAGCACTTACCTCATAGGGACATAATGTATGTCAAATAGACTGGGCCTGGCATTTAATAAGTATTCAATAAATGGTAGCTGGGCCTATTAAAGACTGTCAACTTCATGCAAAGATTTTCCTCCGTTAGACCGGCTAGTTGATTAGATGAGAAACCCTGTGAAGTACTTAGCATAGTATATGGTTCATAATGGTTATAAACAAATACTGACTTTCCTCGTTCTCTCATAATGGTGGAAAAATTGCAGACTTCATAAATTACCCAATTCTATCAGTGTGGCCAGGTTTCACTGCACAACCTACTTACCATTTAGGTAATTTAAGCTTTCAGTCAATGCTTCTGGCTGCTCCCCTCAATGGTTGTTGTCCTGGAAACAGTCACTCACTATCTTTCAATGGCAGTTGCCTCTTGACCTAGACAAAATAGAAACAGGAAGAAAGAGATAGGTAAAACATGAATCACACCAAGACTGGGCAAGCTGAACCAAAGCCCTGTCCCAAAGACCATCATATACAGAGCAGTGTCAGAAAAGAGACAAGGCAGAATCTGACTCTGCTGACTCTGAAGAAAGCTGGCTATCTCTTTCCCAGGGGAGAGGCGGAGTTGGCTCCAAGAGACTTCCCCTTTCCTATCAGATGATATGGTCTCAGAACAGACTACATTGTCTTTCCTTAAATTAACAGATCTATACATCCCTCAACAGTCTAAAAATTCCTATGACATCTTACAGCTGGGAAGGATCTCAGATATCAACTAGTTAAATGCCCTCATTTTTAAGAAAGGAACTGAAGCTTGGAAAGGGTGAATCACACAATTGCTTAGAACTAAAGCTGGGATTCTACTTAAAAATAAGAAAAGTGGGTAAGAAAAACAAACATCACTTGGCTATCTATCACACCTAAGGCAACATGTTATACGTTTTATGTAAGACAATAACACAATAATGTTACCCTTATAGATAAAGGATCTAAATTTCAAGAGTCAAGTAACTTGTCCAAGGTCTTACAGCTTGCTAGTAACCAGGTAGTCAGAATTTAAACCTAAGTCTGTCTGACCTAAAAAGCCACTTCACCATTCTCATTGGGTTGCCTTCTAGACTGGGTTCTCAAAAGGGCCCCAAACAACCCAGAATCGATTAAAACTAAAAACAGAGCTTCTCTGTCTGCAATCTTACCCTTCAGTTTTGTAATGAGCCTTCTTTTTACATGAGAGCTGAAAAGTGTAATAAACCATTGAGTCTCACCCCTAATATAAGTGAGTGAAGATGGAAGATCTTCTGTCCTAGTCTTGAGGAAGAATGGAAAGACAAGCTATGCCAGTGACAAAACTAAAGCTTTTATGCATGGTCTTACACTCAAACTATCCCCCTCTCCTTTCATCACAACTGCCCATCCCTCCCCTTCCATATCCTGTAGACCACCTTTGACCGCCTACCAAGGATGCTGGTCCCTTAAATCTGATTCCCACACTTCCACCACCAATACCATAACATACACACACAGAATGCGTCCCTACTCTATCCCCCTAGAGAGCTGGAAGACTAGAATTAAGATGGAGAAATAATAAAATAATAGTGTATGGCTTTTTTTAAAAGATGAGAAGGGCCTGAAGCTTCGAGCCAATATGACCTGAAAAGAAAGATTAATAAGCAATGAAAATAGATAGGAAAAATGCCGGGGTCCAGCCCCAGCAGGTCCAGGGGTCCCCAAAGGTGTGGACGGAGTCGGCGAAGAAGGAATGACACGGAGACAGCGTTCAGTTGATCAGCAGCCTAGCCAAGATCTCCAGCCAAGTTCTGGTCTTGATCTCCAGAGAGGCTCTGCTTCGGATCTCCAGCCAGGTTCTGTGGCCAGGTCCTGGTCAGGTTCTCTTGCCAATCTCCGCAGTCAGGTTCAGTCCAGGATCCCTGCCATGCTCTCTCTCTAGGCTCCGAGGCCAGTCCCTCTCCAGGATCCTCCGGCATGCTCTCGCCAGCGAAGTTCTTCTGTCTCTAGGCTCCGTGTAGGTTCTGTCTTCTGAATTCTGTCTCCTGAGTTCTGAGTCTTTCTGTCTTGTTACAACTGTATTTATACCAGTTGATTCAATCCTATCAATCTCTATTACAAAGGTTAGGGCGTTTCTTATCTCCATTCCAGGGAGAAAAGATTATGTAGTTTAAGCATGATTGTTCGTAGTTAAAGGGATTAATTACCCGCCTGGCACTTAGTTGAGGGGTTTTATTCCCTCCCTAACTTCAGGGGAAAATCCCTACCTGGGGATTCAACCTTTCTCGGAGAGGTGACTTTGGTTAAAACACAGCGCCAAGAAGGTGAGCAAACATATTAAGAACCGTATGCCATATATGCCAGGTCCCTTGAAACAGCAAGGATGGACCGGCTCCCGGCAAATTCCCCCTTTTTTATTTTTTAAAAGCAAGCATTAAAAAGAAAAACCTGAAACGCTCTCTTGTATCCATTTTAAGAGTAGGATTGGCGCTTTCTGCTATTACCTGAGTCCTGATCTATCACCCCAGGGAGAGCTTGCCAATCCTGCACTTTCCCGGGGTGGAAAGGCTGCAGTGGGGTTAAGGATAAGGCTCCTTGGGCCTACCTTCTCCCATGCCTCTACATTTACCTTTCCGGCACCTTTCCTTCCTCAGAAAAGCATGGATGTATTTCTTGTATAAAATGTTCTGTCTGACTGGGAGTAACCTTAATTCCTCTGCTAACAAGCATATATGTTAAAAGATCAATACGGAGTCTTTTTTCTTTAGACTCAGTATGGCACATCTTCTTAATCTAAAGATCAATACAGAGTCTTCTTTCTTTGGACTCAGTATGGCACATCTTCTCAATCTAAGTTCTGTACTATCCACCTTCTTACCCTATTTATCCTCTATAGGGGGGTCTGTAGCACCCTGGTGGAGTCCTATCCGTCCCGAGTGTGGGGGTTTTCAAGGGGGGGGGCTTACCTAAGGGAATCCTGTTCCAGGGATTCCCAAAGGTGTGGACGGAGTCGGCGAAGACTATCCACCCTCTTCCTACGGTGGAGTCCGATCCGTCCCGAGTGCAGGGCGCTTACCTAGGGGTCCCTGTTCGGGCGCCAGATGCCGGGGTCCAGCCCCAGCAGGTCCAGGGGTCCCCAAAGGTGTGGACGGAGTCGGCGAAGAAGGAATGACACGGAGACAGCGTTCAGTTGATCAGCAGCCTAGCCAGGATCTCCAGCCAAGTTCTGGTCTTGATCTCCAGAGAGGCTCTGCTTCGGATCTCCAGCCAGGTTCTGTGGCCAGGTCCTGGTCAGGTTCTCTTGCCAATCTCCGCAGTCAGGTTCAGTCCAGGATCCCTGCCATGCTCTCTCGCCAGGCTCTCTCTCTAGGCTCCGAGGCCAGTCCCTCTCCAGGATCCTCCGGCATGCTCTCGCCAGCGAAGTTCTTCTGTCTCTAGGCTCCGTGTAGGTTCTGTCTTCTGAATTCTGTCTCCTGAGTTCTGAGTCTTTCTGTCTTGTTACAACTGTATTTATACCAGTTGATTCAATCCTATCAATCTCTATTACAAAGGTTAGGGCGTTTCTTATCTCCATTCCAGGGAGAAAAGATTATGTAGTTTAAGCATGATTGTTCGTAGTTAAAGGGATTAATTACCCGCCTGGCACTTAGTTGAGGGGTTTTATTCCCTCCCTAACTTCAGGGGAAAATCCCTACCTGGGGATTCAACCTTTCTCGGAGAGGTGACTTTGGTTAAAACACAGCGCCAAGAAGGTGAGCAAACATATTAAGAACCGTATGCCATATATGCCAGGTCCCTTGAAACAGCAAGGATGGACCGGCTCCCGGCAGAAAAAAATAGAAAAAAGGGTCTGTATCAGGGGCAGCACCCAAGGGATGGCCTGAGTGTGGGAGAAGCTTTAGTTCTCTCTCTCCCACATATATACTTTTAAAAAGAATCAGTCTTAATAGAATTAAGCGTGATTACTATTCAAACAGCTTCAGAAGTGGCCCACAGACCTGTCCTGCCCTCACCCATCACCTCTTTCCCCCTCTCCACCAACCTTAAACGCACACACACATAATTTACTCCACATTGACTATAACTTCTCCCACATACAAATTCTGAACTCTAAGAAGTGGCCAGATTTGTGTGTATCTTCACTAAGGTCTCTGCAGCCCTAACAGTGAAAGCAGCACCCCTACTGACAGCTACTACCCCCACCACCTACTGCTAAATTTGCTGGCATATTACTAAGATCCAGGGGTCTATCCCCCTCAAACAGGATAAAATGCACTGCCAAAAACCCAACGGGAACTCTGGGTGATCCTAATTTGTTTTCAACAGTCTACATTCTCTCCTATTTCTCAGGGGCGGAAACAAGCAGCAAATGATTTCTTTTCTTTGCTTCTGAATGACTTTTACTTCTTGCATCCTCAGGTGCTGGCCTTCTGTCCCCAGAAACAAGAGGATGACTGTAAACATCCTCAAACTCTAGTGCTGCCCCTTCAGAGAGCTTTCCACCCAGAGAGATCCACCCACATCACTTCCCTCAGGCAACTTCTCTGTGCTTGTTCCTGTTGGTGGTGAGAGTGGTGTGCATGTTTCTATCTGTGGAGAAGATAAAAGGACCCTTACAGATAAGGAGAGCCCAATGCCTCATTTTCCAGAGAAGAAAGTGAGTCCCAGAGAGGAAAAGAGAAAAGACTTACTTGCCCAAGGTTGCAAAGCAAGTTAAAGTGAATGTGATTGAGTCCACCTGAGATAATTAACAAACCACACTGAAGAAATGCATCAGTCCATCATTTGACTGCTGAAGATTAAAGCTTTCTTAAATATGTATCACTTTTGCTCCCAAAACACTTTGATAATAGATAAAAATGCTAGTACAGAATTCTGCTTCCAATATTATCTTCCCACAGATAGCAACTATAAACTCTGGATAAAAAATTTTAAACAACTATCTGAAGTTCCAATTTAATAAAAACAAACCCTAGGTTGCTGGTTCAATCCCCAGTCGGGGCACATACAGGGGGTCAACTGGTGAATGCATGAATAGGTGCAGCAACAGGTTGATGTTTCTCTCCCCCCTCCTCTTCCTCTCTCTCTAAAATCAATCAACAAATAAAAATTTAAGAAAAATAAAAACCTAGGCTGTCCAGAGGAACCAAAGATAGAGCCCAGAACAGACAGAGATGATAAGGTAGAGTCACAAAAGGAGAATCTAGCTTCTATGTATAAATTCTGCCCAAATTTCTAGCTGACCCCTGAACCATATATGCACAGGGCAGAATCCAAGGACCTCAGCAAAGGATAAAAGAACTAGACTGAGATTTGAACTGCCACCCCCCACAGGTAAGACAGAGTTTGCAATTATAACCAAGTTAACTGCCTACTAAAATCAACAGAAACCAGAGTCTCCATAACATAACATTCAGATTCATTTATGTTCAGATAGAAATCCAAATTACATAAAGAACTAGCAATTAAACCCCTCTGCAGGAGAAAAGACAATCAGCAGAGGGCAAGTCCAAGATGACCCAGATGTTGGAATTATCAGACAAGGATACTAAAGCAGCTATTATAACTCAGCAAAGAAATTTAAAAAATTTTAAAGTGGCAATTATAGAACAGAAATGCAGTACCTGAAATTTAAAAAATTCACTGAATGAGCTTAAGAACAGAATGTAATTGATAGAGAAAAGAGTCACTGAAACTTGAAGATGAATCAATAGATATTATCTGAACTGAAATAACTCTGGGTCATCTGCAGTCTCTAGAACCACCACCCTTAGGCCCTTCAGCTGAGTGTCCTCAATGATAACTTTACTTGCTGGTAACAGAAAATCTGATCTCAGAGAGAACCAGAATGACTAGGGATCACAGAGAAACCATTACCTGCAATTCTGTTGGACTGGCCACCCCTCATCTACTAATTAACCTCTTGAGGCATCCAGATATAAGCACAGAACAAAGTGTAAAGGTGAAAAATGAGAGGGTAGGGTAAAAGTTTAAATCTGAACTAATCATAATATCCGAAGTCCTAGAAATCAAATCTAGTGCCCATTGTCTATACTGAGAAGCAGGAAATAGTTGTTTTTTCCCCTATAATTGCTGAGGTAGCATCCTCAGGATTGTTCAGGAAAAAAGCCAGAGGGATTTTAAAGTTTTTTTTCTGCCCTATACTGTCTCTTCACCCAAAAGCCAACCTGGTAAACAGGCTGATGGCAGGAAGGGGTGGGACCAAGCAATCATTGGGTCTGGGCCTGAAGAGTGCAGCAGCTTGGTGAGAGCCAACCAGGTCACCAGGTTGGAAAAGCAGATCATCTGAATGCCATCACTGACCAGCTTCCACACTCAGGTCACTTCATGTTGGAGTTCAAAACACTCCAGGTAAAGGCGGAGGAAGAAACAAGCTGCAGAAGACATCCATTTCTAGAAGCCCCATCTTTTTCTTATCTCCCACCTCCCACCCCACCTGCCCACAATGGAAGAGAACCCAGAGCAAGTGATCTTTTCTGACTAAAGTGGAGAAAAGAAGAGGTATCCCCTAAGTGTAAAAAAAACTTGAACCAGGAGTTCTGCCACTATCATACTGTCAGACCTCAGGAAAAAGTCTTTTTTTTTAAATGCTCTCTGGGTCTCAGCTCAACTCCAGAGGTTCCCCCAGAGGAGTAAGGGGTCCCAGCCCCACACTGGGCTTCCCAGCCAAGGGTTCCACTGCTGGGAAGAGAAGTCCCCTTAACTTCTGGCTGTGAAAACCAGCAAAGACTGTGGCTGAGTAAGACGGATAGCTGCTGGAGTCCCAGGTGTTCCTCTTAAAGGGCCTGTGCGTGGACGTACTTGGACTCACTCTGAGCTCCAGCACTGGGGACAGCAGCTCCAAAGGTGCCAGGGGCATATGGGGAGAAACTGAACTGTGTGGCTTTGAGACAAGGTCTGGAGGGGCAACTTTCTCCCAGACAGAAGTGTTGGCACAAGCCATTGTTCCTTTGCTGAGCCTTGACCCCAAGGAACTGGCAGGCAGGTGCCATATCTGAGTCTCCATGAACATGGCTAAACGCTCTTTGCCCTGCCCCGCCCCCTACTGATTTCCTGAGACCCCACCCAAACTCTATGAACCCAAAGAGACCTACACCAAGACACATCATAATTAAAATGGCAGAGGTTAAAGAGAGAACCATAAAAGCATCAAGAGAAAATCAGTTAGCTATCTACCAGGGAGTTCCATAAGACTGTCAGCTGATTTCTCAACAGAAATTTTGCAGACCAGAAGGGACTAGCACAAAATATTCCAAGTGATGCAAAGCAAGAACCCACCACCAAAAATACTCTACTCAGCAAAGCTACCATTGAGAATCAAAGGACACATAAAGAGCTTCCCAGACAAGAAAAAGCTAAAGGAGTTCACCACCACCAAGCCAGTATTACAAGAAATGTTACAGGGACTTAAGAAGAAAAAAGTAATAATAAATATGAATAATAAAATGGCAATAAACACATATCTATCAAAATTACTTTAAATGCAAATGGATTAAATGCTCCAATAGAAAGACAGAGGTGGCTGACCCTGGTCGGTGTGGCTCAGTTGGCTAGGCGTCGTCCCATGCATGAAAAGGTTGCAGGCTTGATCCCCTCTCTAAAGATCAATGAAAATGTCCTCTAGTGAAGATTTTTTTAAAAGGCAGATACTCTTATCTGCCCTCCCCCACCACCATATGACAGATGAGCAGGCAGACTAAGAGACTTGTGACCTTTTTAGGAAACTAGAAACAGAGACAGGACTAGAATCCAGTAATCCCATCTCTAGACGTCAGGGTTTTTTCACCTTACCTAACAAAGAACCAAGAGTATAAGCAAGACTGGAATTGGAAGGAAAGGGTTTAAGAACTTTCAAGCACTTTGGAATAGAAGCACTATTAATAAACAGTTGAAAAAATAAAAAAATAAACAATTGATAAGACTAACTTTTGATTAGGGTATCAATTAAAAGAAGGCTCTCAAGGACCGCTACCTGGCTCTACTGTTTCTTTTCCTAACAAGTAGTCTAAAACTGAGACTAGGCTTCCTTGCACTTGGCCCAAGGTAAACATCACCTAAGGAATTATCTCTCAAATCTTACCCTAAAGAAAGCCAGTCCTGATCCACAGCCCAGACATCACAAATCAAACATAAGACTGATGAGTAGTTTATTCATTCATTCAAATATTGACTGCCTGAAATGCATCAAGCTTTGAGGTTAAACATGGGATAAAACAGTAAGTAGAAAGACCTGTCTTTGTGGCATTTGCTGTATAGTACATAACAGAAAAACCAGCCAATATAAAGTACCTCTCAACCTCTAAAATATCACCCTGGTTTATGCTCACTTTAGCACTTAACCCTGTCTGATATTTTTTCTATTTGTTTATCGCTTGTCTCCTCCTCCCCACCCCTATCTCCACCTTCTATCTAGCTTATCACTGTATCTCCAGTACCTGGGTGACAATGATCTGAGATGGAGACACAAATTTATGAGTCATGTGCATAGATGTGTGGTTACTAGTCAGTGAGGTAGATGAGATCACTCTGGGAGAGTGTCTACTGTGAGAGGAGAGGAGGGCCTGGGATAGTAGAACATTTAATAGCTCCAGAAGGGAGGATGAGCCTATAAAAACAACAGAGTAGGAGGAAGAATAGGACACTGTTATGTCACTGGAGCTAAGAGAAAAGAGAGTTTCTGGAAGGAAGGAGTGGTCAAGAGTGTCAGCTTCACTGAGAAAATTAAAGACTAACAATGTCTTTTGAATTCAGCTTCATGGAGGACATCAGTGAACTTACTATGAGGTGTTACAGAGAAATGAGAGGGGCAGAAGCCAGACTGGAGCAGACTAAGTGGAGTGAAACAATTAATACAGACAGCTTTTTAGGAACGTTTGGCTATTTAAAAGCAAAAGTGATGGATCAAAGAGAACGCAGGGCTGAGGAACTCTTGTTTTCTTTTAGTGGGGTACTAACATAGAGCTGCAACACGTATGAGTTGCCAAGTTCCAGTAGTTTCAAGTCACCCAAAGGTCCCAAACCTTTTTTTCTCACATCCAGCTTAGATTGCCACTTCCCTTGGACTGACTTGTAAAATGCCCAGAGTATCAATCTAGAAGTCTTGTGTTTATACAGAAATCTCCCTTACGACAGTGGAAGGTAAAAATGCCCTTCCATACACTTTCCCTTGAAGCTATCAGGAACACAATACAGGGCTGTACATACTAGAGGGCCAGAGTCATAAAGGTTTTCTCTTGCCATTTTAATTTCAAAGCACATTTGGGGGGAGTCATTGTTATTTCTACCCCTAGTAAGAAGTTTCTTTCCATTTCACGACCTCCAGAGCATTTCCCTTTGTGTCAATTCCACACCCCTCTCCTCCCTCCCTGCTACCCAGGTCACATACTATAATGAAAAGAACACACATGGTCTCAGAAGCCAGGGAATCTGCGTTCTCACTAACAGCTTAGGTGATTAAATGTTACCACCTCAGTTTTTCCAAGTGTATATCTATCTATATCCTCCTACCTAATAATAGACAAACATGGTAATTAACCGTACCTTCGACACACTTCCCATTGGCTAATCAGGGCGATATGCAAATTAACTGCCAACCAAGATGGCGGCCGGCAGCCAGGCAGCTGAAGCGAACAGGGGGCTTGCTTGCTCCAGTGAAGGAGGAAGCCAAGGTTCCCTGCCTGCCACTGCTGGGCTCTGAGCTGCACTCTAAGAAACAATGTTGCAATTATAGAAGCTAAACAAACCCCATGCTTTCAGCCAGCCGGCTGAGCTGAAGTTGCAACAGTGTTTCAATTATAGAAGCCAAACAAACCCAGATCCCTGCTTTCAGCAGCCGAGGTCTCAGAGCTGGAGCCGAGCCTCAGAGCTAAAGCCGGCTCTCAGTTCCAGTGACAGCCATAGAAGGTAAATAAATCCCAGAATAAAAAAAGAAAAAGAAAAAAAGGAGAAGTTGGGAGCTTCAGTCACCCGCCAGCCTGAAAACTGCCCTCAGTCCCTCACCCAGACTGGCCAGGCACCCCAGTGGGGACCCCCACCCTGAAGGGGGTGTGACCAGCTGCAAACAGCCATCATCCCCTCATCCAGGTTGGCCAGGCACCCAAGTGTGACCCCCACCCTGATCCAGGACACCCTTCAGGGCAAACCAGCCGGCCCCCAGCCGGCCCCCACCCGTGCACCAGGCCTCTATCCTATATAGTAAAAGGGTAATATGCCTCCCAGCACCGGTATCAGCAGAGCCGCGAGGCCTCCTGGCACCGGGATCAGCGGAGCATCGAGGCCTCACTGCCCCTGTGTCAAGCGGAGCCGCAAGGCCTTCCAGCACCAGGATCAGTAGAGCCGCGAGGCCTCCTGGCCCCTGGAGCAGCATGACAGGGGGCAGCGTCCAAACCTCCTGATCGCCCTGCAGCTTTGTGTGTGACAGGGGGTAGGGCCACAATCTCCCTATCCACCCTGCTCTGTTCGTGACAGGGGAAGGCGCCCCAACCCCCTGATTGGCCCTGCTCTGTGCCTGATAGGGGGGAGCTCCCCAACCCCCTGATCGGCCCTGCTCTGTGACAGGGTGCGGCGCTCCAACTCCCCCCATGGGCCCTGCTCTGTGTGTGACGGCGTGAAGCCGCAACCTCCCCATCGGCCCTGCCCTGAGTGTAACAGGGGGGAGTGCCCCAACCCCCTAATCGGCCCTGCCCTGAGTGTGACAGGGGGGAGTGCCCCAACCCCCTAATCGGCCCTGCTCTATGCGTGACAGGGGAGATCTCCCCAACCCCCTGATCGGCCCTGCTCTGTGCGTGACAGGGGGCAGTGCCCCAAACCCCTGATCGGCCCTGCTCTGTGCGTGACGGGGTGGCGCTGCAACCTCCCCATCGACCCTGCCTTGAGTGTGACGGGGTGGCGTCCCAACCCCCCAATCGGCCCTGCTCTGAGCCCGACCAGGGGCTGCACCTAGGGATTGGGCCTGCTCTCTGCCACCCAGGAGTGGGCCTAAGCCAGCAGGTTGTTATCTCCTGAGGGGGCCCAGACTGTGAGAGGGCACAAGTGTGGCTGAGGGACACCCGCCCCCCCCCCAGTGCACAAATTTTTGTGCATCGGGCCTCTAGTATATATATAAAAGCCTAAGCAACCATTAGGACTGGAACAACCGGTCACTATGACACGCACTGACCACCAGGGGGCAGACACTCAACACAGGAGCTGCCCCCTGGTGGTCAGTGCGCTCCCACAGTGGGAGCACTACTCAGCCAGAAGCCGGGCTCACAGCTAGTGAGTGCAGCTGCGGCCACAGCAGCACTACTGGGCAGTAGTGGCTGCAGCAGGTGCAACGGGGCCAAAGTGAGCAGCAGCAGAGCTGCGCCCCTGGTTGGGGCTCCTCCCCAGCTGCCAGCTGCCTGCCGCTTCAGCACTGCTATATTCCCCTGAGGGGTCGCGGATTGTGAGAGGGTGCAGGCCAGGCTGAGGGACCCCACCTGTGCACAAATCCATGCACCAGGCCTCTAGTAGAGATTATAATCATGAGTCTGATATAAAGATTATATGAATATATACATAAAAATTCGTTTCTGAAAATTTTGTGTATTATACTATAAGATCTCAATAAATGTATAAACAAATATGGAAGAAGAAAATTAGAACCTTAGTTATCAGTATTTTATAAAAGTACTAGAAGCCATTCTAATGTACAGTCAATGCTAAGAACCACTCTACTACCTCAACAAGCTCAAACTTAAGACTCCCAGGTCTTCCTACAATAGTAACTATGAGATAAGGTAATAAGAACAGAAGCTTGAAAAGATGGTAGAGCAGCCCAGCTTGTATGGCTTAGTGGGTGAGTATTGACCCATGAACCAAAAGGTCACTGGTTCGATTCCCGGTCAGGGCACATGCCTGGGTTGTGGGCTCAATCCTAGTGGGGAACGTGCAGGAGGCAGCCAATCTATGATGTTTTTCTCTCATCAATGTTTCTATCCCTCTATTCCTCTCCCTTCTTCTCACTCTAAAAATCAATTTAAAAAACCATTAAAAAAAAAAAAAAGATGGTGGAGCAGGGAGAGGCACCTCTTTGAAATGAGTAAGGATCCAGGGCGAGAAGGAAAGTCAAGATCAGTGCTGATGGAACTAAGAACATAGCTGAAAGAGACAGTGAGTTGTATGACAACTCAGATTTCAGTTCTAGCTTTACTACTGACTAGCTGTGGTCATGACGTCAGGCAAACTGCTTCAGTTTTCCAGGCCTCACAGCTTGTAAACAAGATCTCTCAGTGTGTAAACAAAGTGTGGAGAGGAAGTTGAGAGGAATCAAGTAAGAACAGGCCCTTTTGAAAGAGCACACCACTTATTCTGCAGTATAATTATCTACTTATTTATCTCCCCTCACAAACCTTGAGCTCTTAAGTGGTCAAGATTATGTATTTCTTCTATGAATCCAAGCATATGCATAGAATGTGGCATAGTTCAGTAAATGTTCAATGACTAAATAGTTGAAAATTATGAGAAGTGCCTTATTCATGTTCTTATAAGAATACATATACTTATATCTATAATAATAACAGCATAATATGCAAATTGACCGAGCAGCAGAACAGCAGAATGACTGTCTGGACAACCTTCTGGACAAAGCTGGGGCTGTTAAGGCCAAGGCAGCCGGGGCTGTGTGGGCCTACTCTTGCACGAATTTCATGCATCGGGCCTCTAATAGATTTATAAGAAAGAATAATTCATCTCCCACATGTATACCCCTTTCAAATAACATTGAAAAATACTATATTCCTGCTAACACCAATTAAAGGAAGTCCAGAATCATCAAAAAGACTCCTTAGAATGTCCTACTGGAAGCCTCAAAAGTCCATGCCTCCTCGTCCTCCCTAAATAATATACCTCTGATAATAGTATCTAATGTGTATATATTATTTAATAGTACAAAGTGCTTTCACTACCATACTCTCGACTCATCCTCACAACAATTCTATGAGGAGGTATTATCAAATCATTTTATATGTAAAGAAACTGAGGCTCGTATTTTAAATAATTTGCTGACCTAAGGCAATGCTACAAGTAATTAAAGGAGAACTTCCACTTTCATTTGTAGCCTCTTTCTTCAGTGCCCAGGAGGAGAAACAGGAACATTACCACTACCCCTCCCCTAGGCGTCCACAAGAGATGAATTAGTCACTGTTTTTGCTTCATTGATCTATTAAATCTTCCTTGTTCCCATGAAAATCAGTTATACAGATTATTTAAGCAAAAAAATAAGGCCAGCCCAAGAAGAAAAATCCCCAAACTATGAACAGCCACATTCAAAAGCTGCTGGCTAACATACTTGTGTATAAAGCTAAAGAAATAAAAGCAAAACTTGCTCTAACAGGGAGCTATAAACCTTACTAACCAAGTAGCACTTAGGTAGTTAGTTATGCACAGCTGATTTAGTTTGTACATGTTTTTATTTTTTCTTCAATAATTTGTACTGTCTATTGCAGTGATGGCGAACCTATGATACGCGTGTCAAAAGTGACACGCGAACTCATTTTTTTGGTTGATTTTTCTTTGCTAAATGGCATTTAAATATATAAAATAAATATCAAAAATGTCTTTGTTTTACTATGGTTGCAAATATCAAAAAATTTCTATATGTGACACAGCACCAGAGTTAAGTTAGGGTTTTTCAAAATGCTGACACGCCGCGCTCAAAAGGTTCGCCATCACTGGTCTATTGTTTTCCCCACACCATTATAAAATCTGCAACGGTCACATCTTAGGAAGGTCTATCTCCTGTAAATGCATATATAGTACCCAAACTAGAATGGACCACTAGACATGTTTTACTGACCCAGTAATTTATATAAACTGCCTTTCCCAAAATTAAAAATTACAATACTTTAAAAGTAATCAACAAGTTGGCATTCTTCCACAGAATTAACATATATAAAATCTAGAGTCTCTAAGAAACAAACACCAAAGGACACGTAGCACCTACCTTCATGCCAGGCACACATTTGATGGGCACTTAATAAAGGTATGCCGAATGGATGATAACTGAGAGCTTAAAATCCAATAAACATCACTTAAGGCAGAGTAAAATAACCAAGAACCAACAGATGGGTAGAGAATGCCAAGTGAATTGGAAAAACAGCCAATCAGAGTATAAGGCAGTTCCACCCAAAGTCATGTTTGGTGTCCCAAAAGGGAACACTGGATTTAAGCACCTCATTACACCTACAGCAGAGGCCTATAGCCCAAGTGCATGCACTAAGGCAGGGGTCTACCATACAGGTTCTCTCTCATCCATGAGCATCTCAAGCAGCAGCAGCTCACCCCTTTCCCCCAAGTACTCCACACTACCAACCAATGCTCTGAGGCCCAGCCACAGGGCTGCACGAGTTAAGCCAAGTAGTACTAAAAGTTTTTTCTGGCACAAGCCTAAACCGATTAGTTTAGGTTACAAACACAACTGCAAGATTCCACTACACTGATGAAATTACTCTTTTTCTGCAAACTAAAAATAACTTATTTATCAAATCAAGAGCATTCCTCAAATATTTTTGTTCTTTCAGCAACTCAAAGTTCCATTTTCTCAAATACTTCATCTGGAGTGTTTTATTGGATCCAAGTCACCCCACATCCCCCCACCTTCCCCACTTCTCATCCTAATCCTATGAACACAGCAAGAGCTCTAACTCCTTTTCCTAACTCCAGCTTGTAAAGTTTCTTTTCCAATAACAAACATGGACAAAGCTTTGTGGTTCTTGCCTTGTGCAAAGCCACAACTGGAAGACTGGCTGAGTTGCAGCAAAGAATAATGAAAAGCAAAATGAAAAAAATGAAGGACAAGACAGGGCATGATCAGGAAGTCAGCTAAATGTTTTTCGTTCAGGCAGGAATGAAAGAAACCCCACCCACTTAGAATAGGGCATTCAGGTGAATGGTTTCCAGTACAGACAAAGCCAGACTGTACTTTACCACCTTATAATACAGCCATCAAGCCTGCTCAGGGAGATCCATAATCAAAGAGCTCTGAGCAGCCTATGAGAATCATCATTCTAAGGTAGAAGTGGCAACTTCAAGGGAAACAAACTCCCATAAATTAAACAAGTCAAACCTCAATTGCAGATTTTCTAGTCATAAAGAGTTGAGAGGGGCTCAAATCATACCACTAGGAAGTGGGAGTTCCAAGGAAGCTTGAATTCCTGTCCTCAGTAGCTCTCCCGGGCTGGGGTAAGCCAGCACTCCTTTTCCAAAGGTGGAAACTAACTATGGACTTTGAACTTCCTTATAGTAGTCCCTTGTTATGTGAAATAGCATCAGGAGAATGCCACAATACTGTACCACCTTATATCAGCAATTTTCAACCTTTTTCATCTTATGACACACATAACTAGTTAGTAAAATTCTGCGGCACACCAAAAAATATTTTTGCTGATCTGACCAAAAAATAGGTATTATTTTGATTTATTCATACTGGACAGCTATAGTGTTGGCTGTTGTCATTTTTTAATTGACACACTAAGGGAAATAAACTATTTCCTGACTAAATAGTCAGGTATTGTATGCTTTAAAAATTCCTGTGGCACAATAGTTGAAAAGTCACTGTCCTGTATAAATCTAACAAAGCATTTGCTAGTCTAAAACAGTTACTTGAGATACACATTAACATACTTCCCACAACTTCCAAGACTTCAATAACTCTTATTTTTAATCGTTTACCATCTCTTTAAGACAAAAGAAATAAACAAAAACGTGGCTTATTTATAAAACCCACACTCTCAGAAACATTCCTCCTAGAAAAAAAAAATTAGCCTGAGACCACCCAAGGCGTATTGTGGTAAAAGTTCCAATGCAGAATCTGTATGTCAGAGCAAACTGCAAGCTGTAGGCATTCCCGGGTTCATGAAATCAAAGAGAATCAGAGCTAGAGAGATCCCTGGATCAATTATCTTCCAGTCCAGCCTTTCATTTTAAAGATGGTGGAAATAAGGCCCAAAGAGATGAAACGGAGGCTTGAAGCAAAATTGGGCCTAAGACTTAGAATCTAAAATCCCAACTCAAACCTCTTCTGCCACACTATACCTCTTGTAAGACTAAGTTTAAGGAAAAGGAAAGAAAAGGAAGTAAATACGTGTACAAGAAAGTTTATTCTTGTATTGTTATTTATTGTATTATTTACCATATGAACTGTAAACCTACTTTTGCCCCACCCAGTACTTGGTGCCAACCAAAAAGATCTGCTGCTTTGCAGTGTGACTCGGGGCCAGTTACTGTTTCTCTCATCTGCCTTAATTTCAAGAGTTCTCTTAAATTTTACCTAAGTTTTACTAAAATATTTAGTAAATTTATATCTTTACTAAGATATAAATTGCCATTCATACCCTAACAGGGCCGCCCAATCACTAGAAAGGCAAAGTCAAAAACAATCAACAGCATGGAATGACTACAAGAAACCCTTGAACAGAAACGATAACATCTTTTGGGAGAAAAGGAAACATTTTATCTTATTTTCTTCTTTTTTTAAAAAAAGCATTTTTTTAAAATTTGTTGATTTTAGAGAGAGGAAGAGAGAGAATATCGATTTGTTGTTCCACTCATTTATGCATTCATTAGTTGATTCTTATATGTGTGCCCTGACCAGGGATCAAACCTGCAACCTTGGCATATTGGACCAACACTAATCAACTGAGCTACCTGGCCAGAGCCAAAAGGGGCACATCTTTTTAAATATGTATATATATGTGTGCATGTGTGTGTATATATGTGTGTGTGTATGTGTATATCTAATCTAATAAAAGACAAACATGCAAATTGACCGTACCTTCGCTATGCCTTAAGCCATGCCCACCAGCCAATCAGAGCAATTATATGCAAATTAACCCAACCAAGATGGCGGCCAGCAGCCACGGAGCTGAAGCAAGCAGGGGGCTTGGTTGCTCCAGTGATGGAGGAAGCCAAGCTTCCCAGCTGGCTCTGAGCTCCACTGAAGGCAACAAAGTTTCAATTATAGAAGGTAAATAAATCCCAGAATAAAAAAAAAAGAAAAAATGGAAAGGCTGGGAGCTTCCATTGCCTGGGGGCTTGGCCAGCCTGAAAACGGCCCTCAGCCCCTCACCCAGACTGGCCAGGCACCCCAGTGGGGACCCCCCATCCTAAAGGGGCTGTAGCCAGCCTGAAAACAGCCATCAGCCCCTCACCCAGGCTGGCCAAACCTCCATGGGGTGAGGGTCCCCACGGGGGGGCGAGGGGGGCTTGACCAGCCTTGCAAACAGCCATCAGCCCCTCACCCAGGCTGACCAGGTACCCCAGTGGGGACCCCCACCCTGAAGGGGGTGTGATCAGCTGCAAACAGCCATCAGCCCTCCCCCAGGCTGGCCAGGCACCTCAGCGGGACCCCCCACCCTGATCCGGGATACCCTTCAGGGCAAACAAGCCAGCCCCCACCTGTGCACCAGGCCTCTATCCTATATAATAAAAGGGTAATATGCAAATTGACCCTAACAGCAGAAAGACTGGGAATGACTGGTCACTATGACATACACTGACCACCAGGGGGCAGATGCTCAATGCAGAAGCTGCCCCCTGGTGGTCAGTGCACTCCCACAGGGGGAGCTCTTCTCAGCCACAAGCCAGGCTGATGGCTGCCAATACAGCAGTGGTGGTAGGAGCCTCTCCCGCCTCCTCAGCAGCGCTAAGGATGTCTGACTCCAGCTTAGGTCTGCTCCCCGCTGGCAAGTGGACATCCCCCAAGGGCTCCCGGGCTGCCAGAGTGATGTCTGACTGCCAGCTTAGGCCCAATTCCCCCGGGAGTGGGCCTAAACCAGCAGGTGGTCATCCCCCAAGGGGTCCCAGACTGCAAGAGGGCACAGGCCAGGATGAGGGACCCCCCCCAACCCCGAGTGCACAAATTTTTGTGCACCAGGCCTCTAGTATGTGTGTGTGTGTGTGTGTGTGTGTGTGTATTTAAAAGAGAGAGAGGAAGGAAAGGGAGTAAGAGAAATATCCATATAAGAGCAGAATATCAATAGGCTGCCTCCTGCATGCCCCTTACCGGGCATCAGGCCCAACACCAGGACAAGTGCCCTGACCATCAAACCAGCAACCTTTTGGTGCACTGGACAATGCCCAACCAACTGACCCACACCAGCCAGGGAGAAAAGGGAACTTAAAAAAAAAAATGACTCAAATGGATGGCCCCATTGAAGGAAACCACATTTCCAGGCTTCATATTTTAGTATGAAGGCCTAGGAGAAAATTTCATTTCTCTGAATTTTGGTTTCTTTAACAGTAAAATAAAAGTATAGACTTTAATTAATTCTAAGGCCCGTTCAGTTTCTAAAAGATTCAACCTCTTTCCAAGAAAGGAAGACCGTAGCCCTAACAGTACCCAAAAGGCAAGGTACTGAAGTCTTAAGCTTAGTGGATCCCAGGCTTAGTGGATCCCAAGCTTAGCTACTGGCCTGGAGATGGGTCCTGGTAGACAGGCTTCCTGGCTACTAGTCTTCCCACAACCTGACAATGAACATCAGTGGTAACACTAAAATTAAACACGGGGGACACAGTGCATACTTTCTTCAACTGTGTGTCCACCAGAATGTTTAAGGTAACACCTTTAAGGATCTGGTTTGACCATCTGCAGATGGTTTAAATCTGCCATTGCTAGTTGTTTCCATCCCTTTCCTTGCATCAAATTAATATTTATTGATGTCTACTATTAAATATATTGAATACCTCAATATCTTTATTCTGTTTTCTCTTTCATTTAGCTTTTTGCATATTAGATTTAAAGACCTATGAAAAAATTTAAAACCTTAAACACAATAACCAGAATTTTCAACTAACAGAACTCAAAAAAATTATTGAATATAAGCAAGTTTTTTTCTAAAGCACATCAGTCTATATAGCCAATTCAGCATTCTCCTTTCAGAGGTTGCTCCTTCCCAGGAATGTGGCTGATGGTGAAAATGCAAAATAATGAAAGCAAAGAGGACAATAGTTTCGTTTTCTGCTGACTTATCAACACATCTTACTATGGAAGCTACAGTGTAACAGAAATTAAAGCCAAGAATTAAATCAAGCAAAAGGAAATGCAAGCTCCAATGTAAATTATGAAAAGTAATGAATCTTAAATAAGCAGGTACTTGCCTGCCCATCCACTAAGCCTGGGATAAAAATGATTTCTATCAACAAGATTACAAACAGTAATTTTCAAACTTCAGTATGGATATGAAATAACTTTTTAAAATTTGAGGTGCCATCCTCAAATATTCTGATTTATTGGACCTGTTGTGGAGCCCATAGATTTACATTTATATTCTGATAGATACAATTCAAGACTATATACTAATTTTCAAAGTACTATATGTGGTGAGGGGAGAATTGTTAAGTCTCCTGGATACCTAAATGTATATTTTCTGGAGTGGTGTAACCTCTAGTATATGTCCCAAAGATGACATGAAGGCTGATTTACCCACTCCATCCCTACAATAGACAGTTAAGAATTAATATGGGCTAATTTCAATCATTTAACAAGGAAATCCTCTCCTCCACCACCCTCTAAAGCAGCGGTTCTCAACCTGTGGGTCGCGACCCCATTGGGGGTCGAACGACCGTTTCACAGGGGTTGCCTAAATACATCCTGCATATCAGATACTTAAATTACGATTCATAACAGTGGCAAAATTACAGTTATGAAGTAGCAACAAAAATAATTTTATGGTTGGGGGTCACCACAACATGAGGAACTGGATTAAAGGGTCGCGGCATTAGGAAGGTTGAGAACCACTGCTCTAAAGCAACTTGTGAAGTTCGTGCTACCTCCACTCTTCCTACCCCTTCTAAAGGGGGTGAATGGGAAGAGATCAACCAAAGAACTTGTATGTATATATGCAAAACCCACGGACACAGATAATAGGGGGGTGAAGGCCTGGGGCAGGGAGACTGGCTATAAGGGGTCAATGGGAGAAAAAAGGGGACATATGTATACTTTCAACAATAAAGATTTAAAAATAAATAAAGGGTTACTTTAAAACCCATCATTTGATGTGCTGGGGTTGGGAACAGCCTGGGAGAGATCAATTGGGGGGGAAATGAGACATATGTAATACTTTAAACAATAAAGAATTTAAAAAATTTTTTTAAAAAAATCATCATTTGGGTGCCTTTTCTTAGAGGGTCACTCACTGGCTTTATTCTGGGCTCTGTTCATTTGTTACTTCTCAGAGAAGTCTTCCCTATCATCCCTAAGTGAGGTCCTCTCTAAAAATAAGCATACACACCCAGCCCCAGCCAGGTGGCTCAACTGATTGGGCATCATCCTGTGCACAAAAATATTGCCAGTTCAATTCCTGGTCAGGGCACATGGCCAGGATGCAGCTCAATCCCTGGCAGGGAGTGTGCAGGAGGCAGCCCATCGATCGATGTTTCACTCTCACATCAATGTTTCTCTAATAGCTCTCTCTCTCTCTCAAAAATTAACTAATTAAAAATATTAAATAAATCAATAAAATAAAAATAAACACCCCGAAAACAAGAGGCTGAAGATTGGCTTAGCAATAAAACCAGTTCACGCTGGAGCCCAGCGAGGGAGCATCTCGGTCGGACCCGGCCGCTCCACGGCACTCTGAGGAAAACCTACTACTAAATGGATGCCGTCTGTCATCATGGGTAAAGGAGACCCCAACAAGCCAGGGGGCAAGATGTCCTCGAATGCCTTCTTCATGCAAACCTGCCGGGAAGAGCACAAGAAGAAACATCCCAACTCTTCCATAAATTTTTCCGAATTCTCCAAGAAATGTTCAGAGAGATGAAAGACCATGTCTGCAAAGGAAAAGCCAAAGTTCGAAGATATGGCAAAGAGTGACAAAGCTCGCTATGACCGGGAGATGAAAAATTATGTTCTCCCCAAAGGTGACAAGGAAAGAAAAAAGATCCCAACGCTCCTAAAGGCCTCCATCAGCCTTCTTCCTGGTTTGCTCTGAACATTGCCCAAAAATCAAAAGTGAACACCCTGGTTTATCCATTGGGGATACTGCAAAAAAACTGGGTGAAATGTGGTCTGAGCAATCAGCCAAAGATA